>NC_058084.1:227732196-228088726 GCF_014858855.1 Bufo gargarizans
AGACAACATCATCCCCAATCTACTCGACTTCAGACAAGACACAAGTAACTAATGACTTTTTGAATGTGTTGAATTTATCTAATATGGTATTAAGCAGAGAACAAGAGTTTGTTTTATCATTAGGCCTTAATTTTGCACCGTCTGCACATTTTGATGTTTTCAACACTATATTGGATATCAACAAGTTTGTCCGTAATTTGACAGTATCTAGGCATTTCCATGATATCCCTGCTCCTGCTGACCCCCCCGCAGACTGAAGCAGGGTTCCAGGAGGAAAATATATATAAAGATTTATTTTATAAGGAACAAGTCTCACTGTGTAGTCTTGCGGGACTGCAGCAGAAGCAAGGAATCATGGAGACAGCCAAAACTGGGAGAAAATTACAAACACGTAATCTACGATTTTATCCAGTAATGTCACGTACCGCTAGTATGGATATATTCCAAGAGGTACTAGAAAAAGTACTGAGAGGATTACATCAGGAGAGTAAGGGGATTAGGAGCTGCAACAATTTAACCTGTTCTCAGACACAGTCCCTCATAGATCTGCAGATGCGGGCCGACAAAGGGGGGGCTGTGGTGGTCTTGGACAGTGCGGTTTATCAATCGCAAATGTTGGATATGTTATCTGATGCATCCACATATAGAAAATTGACGAAGGATCCACTAGTAGAGTTTAATCTCAAATATATGTTACTGATCCAAAAGGGTTGGGATAGTGGTCTATGTGATTAAGTTGAATTTAGGTTTCTTTGCGTGGATGCACCAGTGACTCCAATAATGCATGCCCTACCCAAGATACATAAAGAGGTCCACCCCCCCCCTCCCTTTGTGTCCCATAGTGGCGGGCATGGGATCCCTGACTGAGCGCCTGGGCAATTGGCTGGATAATATTTTGAAGCCATTGGTCAGGCGCACACCAGGCTTCCTTATAGACACAGCCGATGTTTTGAGGCCATGTACAGTGGAGGAAATAATTATTTGACCCCTCACTGATTTTGTAAGTTTGTCCAATGACAAAGAAATGAAAAGTCTCAGAACAGTATCATTTCAATGGTAGGTTTATTGTAACAGTGGCAGATAGCACATCAAAAGGAAAATCGAAAAAATAACTTTAAATAAAAGATAGCAACTGATTTGCATTTCATTGAGTGAAATAAGTATTTGAACCCTCTAACAAAAAAAGACTTAATACTTGGTGGAAAAACCCTTGTTTGCAAGCACAGAGGTCAAACGTTTCTTGTAATTGATGACCAAGTTTGCGCACATTTTAGGAGGAATGTTGGTCCACTCCTCTTTGCAGATCATCTCTAAATCCCTAAGGTTTCGAGGCTGTCTCTGTGCAACTCTGAGCTTGAGCTCCCTCCATAGGTTTTCGATTGGATTAAGGTCCGGAGACTGACTAGGCCACTCCATGACCTTAATGTGCTTCTTCTTGAGCCACTCCTTTGTTGCCTTTGCTGTATGTTTTGGGTCATTGTCGTGCTGGAACACCCATCCACGACCCATTTTCAGTTTCCTGGCAGAGGGAAGGAGGTTGTCGCTCAGGATTTCACGATACATGGCTCCGTCCATTTTCCCGTTTATGCGAATAAGTTGTCCTGTGCCCTTAGCAGAAAAACACCCCCAAAGCAAAATGTTTCCACCCCCATGCTTGACGGTGGGGACGGTGTTTTGGGGGTCATAGGCAGCATTTTTCTTCCTCCAAACACAGCGAGTTGAGTTAATGCCAAAGAGCTCTATTTTGGTCTCATCAGACCACAGCACCTTCTCCCAGTCACTCTCTGAATCATTCAGGTGTTCATTGGCAAACTTCAGACGGGCCTGCACATGTGCCTTCCTGAGCAGGGGGACCTTGCGAGCCCTGCAGGATTTTAATCCATTGCGGTGTAATGTGTTTCCAATGGTTTTCTTGGTGACTGTGGTCCCTGCTAATTTGAGGTCATTAACTAACTCCTCCCGTGTAGTTCTAGGATGCTTTTTCACCTTTCTCAGAACCATTGACACCCCACGAGGTGAGATCTTGCGTGGAGCCCCAGAGCGAGGTCGATTGATGGTCATTTTGTGCTCCTTCCATTTTCGAACAATCGCACCAACAGTTGTCACCTTCTCTCCCAGCTTCTTGCTAATGGTTTTGTAGCCCATTCCAGCCTTGTGCAGGTCTACAATTTTGTCTCTGACATCCTTGGACAGCTCTTTGGTCTTTCCCATGTTGGAGAGTTTGGAGTCTGCTTGATTGATTGATTCTGTGGACAGGTGTCTTTTATACAGGTGACTAGTTAAGACAGGTGTCCTTAATGAGGGTGACTAATTGAGTAGAAGTGTCTAACCACTCTGTGGGAGCCAGAACTCTTAATGGTTGGTAGGGGTTCAAATACTTATTTCACTCAATGAAATGCAAATCAGTTGCTATCTTTTATTTAAAGTTATTTTTTCGATTTTCCTTTTGATGTGCTATCTGCCACTGTTACAATAAACCTACCATTGAAATGATACTGTTCTGAGACTTTTCATTTCTTTGTCATTGGACAAACTTACAAAATCAGTGAGGGGTCAAATAATTATTTCCTCCACTGTACAATCTTTAGTGGGAAGCCAACTTTAAATGGATTACTGCAGATGTAGTGGCACTGTTTCCTTCCATCCCCCACAGGGTTGCCTTGTTAGCCATGGAATATCATCTCCATAGGTACACAGGGTTCAATGATTATTCTATTGATTATGCATGTGAGGTTGCTGCTTTTTTACTCACACATAATTATTTTAGGTTCGATGGTGTGCACTATCTCCAGACACATGGAGTGTCAATGGGGGCCAAATTCTCGCCCTCACTAGCTAATTTGACTATGGCATACTGGGAGGAGAAGTATATTTATGATTTGGATAACCCATTTGGTTCTGGGTTGGTCTAGTACAGCAGATACATTGATGACCTGCTCATGATATGGGCGGGCGATGTGGTTGCTGTCCCAGACCGCCAGACCTATTTAAATAACAACAATTATAATTTCCGTTTTACATGCATAGTCAATGAATCTAGGATAATTTCTTTGGATTTGACACTCCACGGTTGTCCTGGTGAGATTGTGCACATACGAACTTATAGGAAAAACATAGTGGGCAATTCAATACTTAATGCTAGAAGTCACCACCCCTTACATGTAAAAAGGGCGATCCCTGTGGGGGAGTACATACGGGCTGCAAGGAATTGCAGCTTACGCATGCATTTGGAGGAGGAATTCAGTCTGGTGGACAAGGGCTAAAAGCAAGGAACTACCCTGATTGGATGTTGCAAAGAGGTAGAAGTATAGCATCTCAAAAAAGCAGATACAATATGCTCTTTGGACCCAAAGAACAAAAGCTTGGCAACAAGAATCATGTGCTGGATGCGACCGGACACTGTGACGGGAGGCGGAGTAACACTCCGATTCTATCTATAACGTATAGTAAAGAATTTAACAAAATATGTTCAATTATTAAGGGTCTTCCAATCCTGTATGATGATGAGATTCTATACAATGCATTGAAATCGGGCTGCCAAATAGTGCCAAGGAGAGCACCCACCTTGTCCAATTCATTGTCCCCGTCTCTGTTCACATCCAGCACTCTACCTAAATGTAGTGGCAGGGATCCAGCTGGCTTAGATATAGAGGGTTCACAAGATGTGGGAGCAATCCATGCAAATGTTGCAGGTATGTGACCCCCACACAATCTTTTGATTCCTCAGACCACTCCTGCAGTTTTCCAATTAAGAATTACATCAATTGTAATTCTGCGGGAGTTGTATATGTTATCCGCTGTTCTGAGTGTGACTTAATCTATATAGGTAGCACCATGCAAAAATTTAAAAGTAGACTCTTGGAACACTTGAACTACATTAGTAACCCTAATGCATTAGGTGTCTCAAAATGCAGCAAGACATTTTGTGCAGGTACATGCCTGCAAGGTCAGTAGTTTTACTGCCTTTGCGATTGAAAGGGTTTCTGCCCCCCCAAGAGGAGGTGATCATCGCAAAAAAACGCCTTCTACAGGAGGCATTTTGGATCTTCAGATTGAACAGTAGGGTCCCCACAGGTTTAAATCTAAAAAAGGAGTTAATGTACATCTATCAATAACCAGCTCAATCTGATAACATAGTCACACCTTGCATGTATATGTATGTTTCTATGTCTTCATCTTCATGCATTATGTTCTGTTTATGGTTATATGGATCCTTATAATATTATATATTTATATTATGGAATAGGAATAGTAAGAAAGGAAGGCCTTTTTGAATAGTATTTGTCACCTGGCATTATAAATTCCATGTTGGTCACATTGTGTGGTTTTCTTGCGTTTCCTGTTTTTTCCCCTTTGCATGGATTTCAGCAAATTGCTATTACAGATCATCAGGGGTTAAGAGGTTATAGGTCACTGCGCAATGTGAAAGACATTTTCTATTTGATTAGATGTGTTGTAGGTGAAGGGTGTCAACCTAATGAAGCAACCAATGATGTCAGTTTCCCCTCCCTGGAAATTTGGAAAGGTGGGTTTGAGATACATATAAATCTTGTGCTTCATTGTGTTACGTTGTTACAACTAAGGACTTAGTTCCGAAACGCGTCAACTGATCTTGTATACTGGGTGGATATGTCTGCTGTAAACACTATTTGTGAATAAAGAAGAAGTTTTTAGAGGACCTCTATACGAATCCGGAGCCGTTCTTTTGTATTTTGTGCTGGTCACGCATGATATCACTGCCAGTTCCGTGAGGTCTGAAAGACATTCTTTTCTACCTTTTGTATGACTGTCTTTGTTTTGGTTTCACTTTGTCAGCTCCTTTCCTTCTGCCAGGTGTCACTTATTTAGACTAATCATCTTCCTTTATATTCCCTCCCATACTGCCTCACTTTGCGGTTTATACTACTTCCTGGATGAAGTGTTCACTGCTGGAGGCTGCTGCTGCTGTTTGCTCAGATAAGTCTTTTCCTTTATTGTGTTTCCTTGCTGTCTTGATTCTAGATGACCCTGACTCCGTCCGTATTCAGTGCAGGGAGCCGGTGGTCGTGTCCCCTCACTATTATAGGGTTTTCAGGTGTCACACAGTCTTAGGTACATGGGCATGTAATCGTCTACCATTCAGACCCTTGCATGTGTGTAGCTGTCAGGGAGAGCTCTTAGGGTTTTAAAGGGCTCACCCTTATGCTCCTTAGTTTGGGATCAAGCCAGTCGGTCGTTTATTTATAAGTTCCAGCTATCTGCAACTTCACCCGTGACATTATAAACCTTGATTGACCGCATGCAAGGTCTTTCGCTGGAGGTAGCAGATCTCCGTAAAAATGTGTCTCAGTTTCAGGTGACCGGTTCTGCTGGCTTTCATGGAGTTTGTTCCGAGCCTAATATCTCACTTCCGGATACGTTCTCCGGGGGTAGTTAGAATTTTGATCACTTTAGAGAGGCTTGCAAACTCCATTTTCGCCTACGTCCCCATTCCTCTGGTGATCCGAGATAACGCTCAGTCTTGGGCCTTTTCGCTGCCAGTGGGGACCCCTCCGATCGGTGGATGAATTTTTGGTAGCCCTGGGGCAGATATATGATGACCCGGATCGTATTGCTCTGGCTGGGGAACTGATACTAGTTGGAATGATGCTGCACTCCAAAGTCAATTTTGCCATGGTCTTTCAGAAAGATTGAAAGATGCATTTGCTTTTCATGAGAGACCAGCGTCGTTAGAGTCTGCCATGTCTCTAGCTGTTCGCATTGACAGGCATTTTAGAGAGAGAGAGGAGACTACTCTTTCCTGTCATATTCAGCCCAAGGAGTGGGGCTGTCTCATTCAGTGCGCAGGGGTCTCAGTCTGTCTCAATCCCCTCTGAGGAGGAGGCTATGCAGCTGGGTTTGCTTGCCTCTGATAGTAGAGGATTCAGCTCTCAGAAGAGGGTTTGTTTCTGTTGTGGGGGTATAAATCATTTGGCTAATGTTTGCCCCTCTAGGAGATTCATGGAGTTTTCTGAGGGCAATAAAAATAAAAATAAAAAAATAAACTCTAAAACCTTTCCATTTGCTACTATTGGCAAGGTTGATGCGGAAATTGAAGGTTTGCTTCTAGTTCCCCTTTTCTCCTACCTGCCAGGGTGGCGCTAGACAGCAAGAACATTGTTTGTGAGATTTTTGTAGATAGTGGAGCAGCTGTCAATCTCATTGATAATCAATTTGCAACAATGCATGGTTTCTAGATGTGCACTTTGGAAAAGGATATACCTGTTTTTGCTATCGATTCCGCTCCACTTTCTCAAAGATCGTTAAAGGGCATAGTTCACAATATCCGTTTGACTGTGGGTGAGGCTCATGTTGAGGATATGTCATGTTTCGTCTTAAGCGGATTAACTACTCCTCTAGTGTTGGGGCTACCCTGGCTCACTAAACATAACCCCACCATTGATTGACAAGCAAGGCAATTTTTTATCATTTAATGGGGAAATTTGTACTGGTGTATCTAGATGACATTTAGATTTTTTTCTCCTGATTTCAAGACTCATCGGGACCACCTATGTCAGGTCTTGCTGATTCTGCGGGAGAATAAATTGTACGCTTAACTGGAAAAATGTGTGTTTGCGGTTCCGGAGATTCAATTTCTTGGTTTTCTTCTCTCCGCTTCTGGTTTTCGGATTGTCCCTGAGAAGGTCAACGCTGTGCTTGATTGGGAGCTTCCTGAGAATCAGAAGGCGCTGATGCGGTTTTGCGGTTTTGGCAATTATTACAGACAGTTCTTTTTAAATTATTCCTCTGTTGTTAAGCCACTCCCTGATATGACTAAAAAGGGGGTGGATTTTTCATCGTGGACGCTAGATGCTCTTTAAGCCTTTTCTAGTATTAAAGAGAGTTTTGCTTCTGCTCCCATTTTGGTACAACCTGATGTCTCTCTACCTTTTATTGTTGAGGTGGATGCTTCTGAGGTGGGTGTGGGTGCGGTCTTATCTCAGGGTCCCTCTCCTGCCAAATGGCGACCGTGTGCCTTTTTCTCAAGAAAACTCTCTTCTGCAGAGAGAAATTACGATGTGGGAAATAGGGAGTTGTTGGCCATCAAATTAGCTTTTGAGGAATGGCGCCATTGGTTAGAGAGAGCCAAACACCCTATTACCGTGTTTACCGACCATAAGAATCTGGCCTACTTGGAATCGGTCAAGCGTTTGAACCCGAGAGAGACCAGATGGTCTTTGTTCTTTTCTAGGTTTAATTTTGTTGTTGTTTTCCGCACTGGGGTTAAAGATGTGAAGGCGGATGCCCTGTCACGTTGTTTTCCGGGAGGGGGGAACTTTGAAGACCCGAGTCCCATTTTGGCTGAAGGGGTGGTCGTCTCTGCTCTTTATCCTGATTTGGAGGCAGAGGTTCAGGCAGCTCAGGCAGAGGCTCCTGATCTTTGTCCTCCTGGGAGGTTGTTTGTGCCTCTCGCTTTGAGACACAAGGTGTTTAAGGAGCACCATGATACTGTCCTTGCTGGGCACCAGGGGAGTAGAGCCACAGTTGATCTCATTGCTCGGAGATTCTGGTGTCCGGCTCTTCGTACAACAGTCGAGGGTTTTGTGGCAGCCTGCGAGATCTGTGCTTGTGCCAAGGTCCCTCATTCACAGCCATCGGGTTCTCTCCTCCCGTTACCCATTCCTTCCCGTCCTTGGACGCATCTGTCCATGGACTTCATTACGGACTTGTCTCGTTCCTCGGGGAAGACTGTGATTCTGGTGATAGTGGACCGTTTTAGCAAAATGGCGCATTTCATTCCCTTTCCTAGGTTACCCAATGCTAAGACACTGGCGCAAGTGTTTGTTGATCACATTGTTAAATTGCATGGCATTCCTTCAGACATCGTTTCTGATAGGGGCTCGCAGTTTGTTTCCAGATTCTGGAAGGCCTTCTGTTGTTACTTGGGGTTCGGTTGTCATTCTCTTCTGCTTTTCACCCGCAGTCAAATAGTCAGACCAAATGGGTCAATCAGAATCTGGAGACATATCTGCGCTGTTTTGTGGCGGAGAATCAGGAGGATTGGTATTCCTTTTTGTCCCTTGCTGAGTTTGCTTTTAATAACCGTCGCCAGGAGTCCTCTGATAAGTCACCATTTTTTGCTGCATATGGGTTTCATCCGCAGTTTGGGACATTCTCTGGAGAGGGGTCTTCTGGTTTACCTGATGAGGAGAGATTTTCCTTGTCTTTCTCATTTATTTGGCAAAAGATTCAGGGTAATCTGAAGAGTATGAGTGAGAGATATAAGCGTGTGGCGGATAAGAAACTTGTGCCTGGTCTGGACCTTAATGTGGGTGATCTGGTGTGGTTGTCTACAAAGAATATCAAACTGAAGGTTCTCTCCTGGAAGTTGGGTCCTAAGTTTATTGGGCCTTACCAGATCTTGTCCATCATCAATCCCGTTGCCTTCCGTCTTGATCTTCTTCACACTTGGAAGATCCATAATGTTTTTCACAGGTCCCTAATAAAACCTTATGTCCAACCCACTGTGGCCTCCTCCGATTTCTGTTGATGGTAATCTTGAATTTTAGGTCTCTAGGATTGTGGATTCTCACATTATCTGCGGTTCTCTTCAGTACCTCATTCATTGGGAGGGTTATGGCCCTGAGGAGAGGATGTGGGTCCCAGTGGCAGACATTAAGGCCACTTGTCTCATCAGGGCTTTCCATAGGTCTCATCCTGAGAAGGTGGGCTCTGAGTGTCCGGAGTCCACCCGTAGAGGGCGCGGTAGTGTCACTGCCAGTTCTGTGAGAAGGTCTGACAGACGTTCTTCTCTACATTTTGTATGACATTCTTTGTTTTCACTTTGTCAGCTCCTTTCCTTCTGCCAGGTTCCACTTATTTAGACTAATCGTCTTCCTTTATATTCCCTCCCATACTGCCTAACTTTCCGGTTTATACTACTTCCTGGATGAAGTGTTCACTGCTGGAGGCTGCTCCTGCTGTTTGCTCAGATAAGTCTTTTCCTTTATTGTGTTTCCTTGCTGGCTTGATTCTAGGTGACCCTGACTGTCCGTATTGAATGCAGGGAGCCAGTGGTCATGTCCCCTTACTATTATAGGGTTTTCAGGTGTCACACAGTCTTAGGTACGCGGGCATGCAATTGTCTACCATTGAGACCTTTGCATGTGCGTAGTTGTCAGGGAGAGCTCTTATGGTTTTAAAGGGCTCACCTATTTGCTCCTTAGTTTGGGATCAAACCAGTCGGTCGTTTATTTATACGTTCCAGCTATCTGCAACTTCACCCGTGACACATGAGCTGCCACTGGCTGACATTGAAGTTATTACACAGGGGAGTACGCCTGTCTGCTTGGATCATCAAGAAATCATTGATGGCCTTTCTCTGTTCGTATAGATATGGAGGGTGGAAACATTGCATATCAGCCTATATTGGGGGATGCCGGTCTGCCGCTGCAGCTCAAGGAGGGTTTGCTTTGCGGTGTACGAATGACTAAAGTGCATGCAAAGTTTCCTGGCAATTTTTAGGATGTCTTGCAGATGGGTGGAAGACTCCAGGAACCGTTTGACAACCAGATTGAACACATGCACCATGCAGCCATCCTTGATGCAGGGCAGACACCATGTTCTTTCAGTTGTCGGTCACCATAGTTCAGATTTTGATTTGTCGAGGAGAAAGCCAGGAATTGATTTCTTGATGAAGGACCCAGAGCAGTTTCTTCCCGGTGTGACTCCATTCGACCCAGTCAAACTAGGTGCAGAACAGTGTGACACCCCTGTTCCCTGCACATGTGGTATTCTGGAGGATTACTGTGAATTGTCCCTGCAGTGGAGGATGAGGAGGCAGAGGAGAACATCGTCGCTGGACCAACGGCGTGAGAACGTGGAGGCGCAAGCAGCGTCACCTGGCCAAGTTGCTGGTGTGGCTGGGCAGGATCCACATTTTCCCAGTGGCCTGTAAAGGACATATATTGTCCTTGACCGTAGTTATAGCTCCCCACTTCGGCGCTTCCATGCATTTTGTTAGACACCGACATGCTCAAAGACTGGCCCACCTACTATTCTACATATGTGTGCAGGGCTGGTACTGCCTTTTTGGCAAATAAATGACTGCTTGGGACTCTCCACCTCGGCTTGGAACAAGTCATCAGTTCTCTGAAAGGTGCAGAGTCCACCACTTGGAAAGGGAGGGACTGCAGCACCAGTAACTTGTCCAGGAGCACATTCAGCTTCTTCACCTTTGCATGAGTGCACGCATACTGTTGTCTCTTGGCAATCGCTTCGGTAATTGATTGCTGACAGAATGACTGACCAGGAGTAGGAGGACGAGGAGCAGGAGCATCAGGTCCAGCAGATGATGGGAAGGACAGACCGCTCCCTTCGGCTGAGGTGGTGGAGCCGTGACTCCATGAAATTCGGTGCGTGCCACTGGTTGATGCAGCAGTTGCTGCGGCAGGCTGGACCACCACATCGGAGCCACGGTTATCCCAGGCCACTTTATGGTGACATTACATGTGTTGACGCAAGGCCGTGTTGTCAACTTCTGCCCACAGATTCTGCAAATGGCTATGTGCACCTCCTCCGGCGGCCTAACAAAAAATTGTCACATCGCTGAGTGTGGCATTTTCCCCCAACACTCTGCGCTGACTGCCTACTACCACAGCCTTCATGAGCCCTTGCACCACTACTTTCCGGGCGGTTAGGGTCCAGCGAAGTGGGTGGTCTACCCCGGGCATGTTTGGCTCACGACTTCCCACTGCTGCCACCCTGCTGACTCACTGCCACGCTGCCAACCTGCTGGTTCAGCTGCTGCCTCACGTGCAAGTTACCACCCTTTTCTCCTGATGATGATGATGATGATAAAGCCCCGTCTTCACCTATCTCCCAAGTGTGATCGGCTGCATCATCATCTGCTACTGTCTGCACGTCACTGATGTCCCCCTCAACGGTCTCAGGGCCAGGAGCCTGACCGCCGCTCGCAACACTTGCTCTCACACGATTCTCATCATCACTACTTGCCTGCCTACCGGAGGAAGCGGTGGATGTCTCCCCCGGCTCTTGGCTGGGCAGTAGCTGCTGACTGTCCTCTCAATTAGCTCATTCTCACTAGAAATTGGAGCAGAGCCTACGGTATTTAATACTTCTTGCGCTATGTGAACTGAAAATGACAGAGTAAGGTTCAGGACAGGTAGGGGCACAGGGCCTGTGGCTGAACCAGGCTGAACTGCAATTAACTAAAAACCAAACAAGTGGAGTATTGTATCAAAAAATGTCATTTATTTATAAAATATAAAAGATGGAGAACAACGGGATGTTGTGATACAGTACACGGAGAAAGCACAGGGTAAGCACATTCAAAAAGAACACCATGGACCTGCACAATTTAATGTGTAGTAAGGTACGGTCGAAGGGATGGGATAAAAGCTGCGACTCTGGGGGCCCCAAAAAAGAAGTATCTGGTATGATGGTCACCCCGATAGGGTATGGTACACGCGGCACCACAGATACTATTGGAACCTGGAGTCTCAGCTGATATACCCTAGTAATGTGGGCATCACTGTCAGTCCAATAATATAATAACAAGTAACAAAAGATACAATAAGTGGACGTCTGAGCGTATGGGACCTGGTAAGAACACATACAGAGGACCCCACAAATTCTAGCACATGCTAATGCGGACCGTACCTGAGGACATGGTGGCAGCTGAAGTGACAGACCCTGGGCGCGGGACCTCGACGCGCGTTTCACCTCACGGCTTCGTCAGGAGGTACTGTGCATTGTGTGGACAGGGTATATATAGGGGACATAATGGGGGTAGGACAATGGATGGAATATACCTTGATTCGGCACATCTGTGGACCACATGAACGGGCGCGGGAGGCTCCATGATAGGCAGCGCCATCTTTCAGCGCGTCCACGTCTGCGCACCGCGCATGCGCGGCGAAAAAAGCAGACGAGCCGGAGCGCATCGAGATGGCGTCACCCAGCGCATGCGCACCCCGCGACACCCGTGGAGCGCAGGTGAGCCGCAGTCCATGTCTCAGCCAAAGGCAGGAAAATGGGGCGTGATCACACAACTGCCGTGATGCTACAGGCACACACTATCGTGACCTCACCAGGCCCCATACCCACAGGAGTTGTCATGTAAAAGAGAAACATCAGTAAGCCTGTGACATTAGAACGATACGTGATGTTAGAATAATATGCAATAACCGAGACATGATCATAAGAATAACCATATGTGACGTGGCTGCCTGATGTGCACCGTAGTGACACATCATACAGCAAAAATAATAAAAGAGGTGACATATCAGGGGTCTGTACAAGTAGAGTCACAATAGTGACTACTATAATGGGACCCTATAATTGATGCGTAATAACAATAATGTGCTAAAGGTTCATAGCAGTAGAATCACATTATAATCAGTGCCGTGCTCATACATTGAAATAATAATATTGTGCGTCAGAAAGAGAAGAAAAAAGAGAAACAAGATTATATCACTGAAAAAGTTGCGTGCATAAAATAATGCTCTCAGTCGTATTTATAAAATCATTAGTATACATGATCCAAAGTGGATCTAATCCAATCGTATGAATCACCATTACCCATAAAACCATAATGCATAGCAGTATAATCTCTCAAGTAACAGGAGACAAAAGCATAAAAGGTATGTGGATCTCAACGATGGGTGCAGTAAGGCGGCAATGCGAATAGAAACAAGCCTCCGCTGATGTTCCTCAAAAGAATAATATTGTATAAAAAGACTTAATCCTGTGGGCCCACTGCAGAGGCGATGGGGTCGCGTGGGGCGACACCCCGGGCAACCGCAAGCAGCCAGGGGGGTCACCCAAGGCGCCCCCAACCAACCACCCAGCAGGAGCACCGCAAGGGGGCACAATTGATCATAAATCAGAACGGGGGTGACCGGGGTGGCACCACCGGCAGCAAGGGCTGCCGGCAGGGTCAACCGAGACACCTCCCGCCGCCAAGACAGGGGACAACACCAGGAGCAATGTGGGCAATGGTGGTGGAGGGACCGGGGCAGACAGACCGACACCACAAGCGTCGAAGAAGCCATAAGTAGGGCCAATCCGAGCCCCCGCAACCCCACAAGAAGTTACAGAGGACGACATCACAATAAGGATAATATTGGCGGAGCCCGATTGGTGCCCCGCCATTGAAGATGGTAAGTGTCCTGTATATATGTTGCTTGAAGATATCACAAGCATCTTCTCCTATGGAGGTTGTATCGTCCTGATGGGTAACTCCATCCATCGTCACCAATAACGGATCCTGCAGACATGTTCCAAAACTCGTGTCTTCAAAGCTCTCTTAGTCATGCCGACATAAGAGAGATTGCATGGGCATGTGATGAGATATATTACAGCCACACTGTTGCAATTTATGTAGTGTACGATCTTAAAGTCTTTTCGGCCTGAGGAGTCACTGAAGGCGGTAGAACGAGTCATAAACCTACAGGCGGCACACGATCCACAGGAAAAAGATCCCCACTTAGGACCCTTACTGCCAAAGATACCCCCCCTAGGTGAGGGAACATAATGACTCTTAGTGAGGATATCGCGCAGATTACGCGATCGCCTCCACGTGATCTGGGGATATGTAGGAAGACATACTGCCAGGTCACCATCTGTATGAAGGACCGACCAATGTCTCTTCAGAATGTTCTGAATAAACCTCCATTTCGTATTGAAAGGGGTGATAAATCTCACACATGTGTCCCGATTGTCCCTTTTCTGAACTTTACTCACCAACAGGGAGTCTCTGGATGTTTTTTTAGCTCGTTCGTAACCCCGCTGTATGGTATTGTACTGATACCCTCTTTTGAGGAATCGTTGTGTCAGCACGCCGGCTTGTTGTTCGAACTGTTTTTCGTTGGAGCAGATCCTACGAGTTCTTAAGAACTGCCCTGTAGGTATTGCCCGGATCGTGTTGGGGTGGTGAGCAGAGGAGGCGTGGAGAAGGGCATTGACGGCAGTAGACTTTCTGAAAAGATCGGTGGATAAATAGCCGTCAGATCCCTTAATGATCATTATGTCCAGAAATTCGACCTTACTAAGGCTGTATTTCCAAGTAAGTCGGATATTCCGTGTATTCTGATTGAGACGAGCCAAAAATTCCTCTAAGGCCGGAATGGTATCTTGCCAGAGGAAAAATACATCGTCTATATACCTAGACCATAGGAGTGCGGCATCGTATCCCGGAGTATCCTGGACAATTTCTCTCTCCCACAGCCCCAGGAACAGGTTGGCATAAGAGGGGGCGCATGATGCCCCCATAGCTGTCCCCTGGAGCTGTAGGAAGAGGCGGTCCTTAAATAAAAAATAATTGTGCGTGAGCATAAACTCTAGTAGTGTCAAAATAAACTCAATCATACCATTGTCATAATCTGACATGGTCAAAAAGGATCTGGATGCCCGCACTCCCTGGTCGTGGTATATAGACGTGTATAATGATTCAATGTCGCATGTGACGAGAACCACGTCTGGATCGACATGAATCCCGTTGAGTCGTCTCAGCATATCGGTGGTATCTTTGACAAAAGAAGGAAGAGTTTCTACGCTTTTCTGGAGGAAAAAAATCAATAAATTTTCCCACATTGGTGCACAAGCTGCCGATGCCCGAAATAATCGGGCGCCCCGGAGGGTGAGTGCGACTCTTGTGCACCTTCGGGAGCAAGTATAGAGTGGGTTTGACCGGGAAGTCAATCCTCAAACCCTCCATCATTTTGGTCGTAATAATACATTGATCACAAGCTTCTGCAAGGATATCATCCAACTCGTTCTTATAAAGTGTAGTGGGATCGCTCTCAATTTTACGGTAGCATTCTTTGTTGTTCAGTTGTCTGAAGGCCTCTCTTTCGTACATCTGCACAGGCCATATCACGACATTTCCCCCCTTGTCGGCGGGTTTAATCACCACATCTCTCAAATCTTGTAGCTCCCGAAGTGCCTGTCTCTGCAACCGAGTCAGATTGTCCTTACCAATATGTACATGGTCAATATTTAGATCTTGTTTTACTAGTTTTACAAAGACATCCACCGCGGGGCACAGTGTTTTGGGGGGAAATGTACGTGAGCGCCTGTGCAGATGTACGGGGGATCTACTGGGCACAATGGCCATCTGGTCCTCTAAGAGTGATTCCAGGTCACGAATCGCCTGCCTCTCAGCCGGTGACATCGAGGCAGACGCATCGTGACCGCGACTGAAATGTTTCTTAAATAGAAGCTTCCGAGCGAACAATTCTAAATCTTTAACTACCTCAAAATAGTCGAATCTGCCTACAGGGGAGAATGATAACCCCTTCTGCAGAACTTGTTGTTGTGGCAAGGTAAGACTAATGGTGGAAAGGTTAATTACCTTCAATTCTGTGCTCTCTTCCCTCGGCCATTCCCTCTCCAGTGTTTCCGTTTGTGTACTGGGGTGCGTAGATTGTATCCTCCCCTTTCGGGATCCGGACCGTGTGCCACGGCCGGGCGTCCTTCTAAAAAAGGCACGCCACATTCCTCTTCGGATGTTGAGGATGCCAAGGATTGGGACCTTGAGCGGGATTCGGGTCTGGGGTTGGTACGTTGCCACTTAAATACTTTATTCTGCTGGTAATCCCCCAGATCTCTCTGGAATTTTTTGGTTTTAATAGACTGAATCTCACGTTCCCACTTGGCAAGATCTTCCTCCAATTCTTTGTCAAATGATTCCAGTTCCTCTTTAGTCAGAAGTAACTGGATACCGTCTTTATGGCCGTCAATGTCCTTCTCCACAGCCTCCAAAGATCTACGGTCCGCCCCAATAAGGAGCTCAATGAGGGTTTGGGAACACTTGGTGAGAGTTTCCTCCCATTTGGTGGTAAGGATGGGGTCCTCCCCCTCCAATGTGGGAAAGATTTGGACCCTAAGGCCTCGTGGTATGATATTCCTGTTTAGGTAGTTTTCTAATGCGGCCTTGTTCCACCACAGCTTAGTACGTTTTTTCAAGGCCTCTCTGATCTTAAGCTTAAGTTCCTTGCTATCACGTTTCTCCGTGTCCTGTGCCGTTGTATCCCCAAATACTGTTCCCAGTTGTGACAACCAATTTTTGTCACGTGCTCGGAAATCCATGTATGAGGAATTGCCTAGAAATATATATAAATACTGTTAACCTACAACAAGGCAGCTCTGTCAATTAAGACAGCTATAATGACCACTTGCACCAATTCACAGTAAACTAAAAACCAAACAAGTGGAGTATTGTATCAAAAAATGTCATTTATTTATAAAATATAAAAGATGGAGAACAACGGGATGTTGTGATACAGTACACGGAGAAAGCACAGGGTAAGCACATTCAAAAAGAACACCATGGACCTGCACAATTTAATGTGTAGTAAGGTACGGTCGAAGGGATGGGATAAAAGCTGCGACTCTGGGGGCCCCAAAAAAGAAGTATCTGGTATGATGGTCACCCCGATAGGGTATGGTACACGCGGCACCACAGATACTATTGGAACCTGGAGTCTCAGCTGATATACCCTAGTAATGTGGGCATCACTGTCAGTCCAATAATATAATAACAAGTAACAAAAGATACAATAAGTGGACGTCTGAGCGTATGGGACCTGGTAAGAACACATACAGAGGACCCCACAAATTCTAGCACATGCTAATGCGGACCGTACCTGAGGACATGGTGGCAGCTGAAGTGACAGACCCTGGGCGCGGGACCTCGACGCGCGTTTCACCTCACGGCTTCGTCAGGAGGTACTGTGCATTGTGTGGACAGGGTATATATAGGGGACATAATGGGGGTAGGACAATGGATGGAAATTACCTTGATTCGGCACATCTGTGGACCACATGAACGGGCGCGGGAGGCTCCATGATAGGCAGCGCCATCTTTCAGCGCGTCCACGTCTGCGCACCGCGCATGCGCGGCGAAAAAAGCAGACGAGCCGGAGCGCATCGAGATGGCGTCACCCAGCGCATGCGCACCCCGCGACCCCCGTGGAGCGCAGGTGAGCCGCAGTCCATGTCTCAGCCAAAGGCAGGAAAATGGGGTGTGATCACACAACTGCCGTGATGCTACAGGCACACACTATCGTGACCTCACCAGGCCCCATACCCACAGGAGTTGTCATGTAAAAGAGAAACATCAGTAAGCCTGTGACATTAGAACGATACGTGATGTTAGAATAATATGCAATAACCGAGACATGATCATAAGAATAACCATATGTGACGTGGCTGCCTGATGTGCACCGTAGTGACACATCATACAGCAAAAATAATAAAAGAGGTGACATATCAGGGGTCCGTACAAGTAGAGTCACAATAGTGACTACTATAATGGGACCCTATAATTGATGCGTAATAACAATAATGTGCTAAAGGTTCATAGCAGTAGAATCACATTATAATCAGTGCCGTACTCATACATTGAAAAAAGAGAAACAAGATTATATCACTGAAAAAGTTGCGTGCATAAAATAATGCTCTCAGTCGTATTTATAAAATCATTAGTATACATGATCCAATTTAGGCATATATATATATATATATATATATATATATTATTTTTTTATATATATATTTTTTCTGATTAATAAATCCCCCCCCCCAAAAAAAATAACAATAATAAATCACCGCAGAATGGCTAATGGGACATATTTATAATTCCTTTTAATACACCAAGTAAATGGCTGTAGTACAATGTAACTTTACTGCTGAACGGCACTTATGACATATATTTTTCCCTTTTGTTTTTCCGATTAATACACCCCCAAAAAAATATAAATTAACAATCACAATTCGCTGCAGAACGGCTAATGGAACATATGTATATTTTCTATTAATGCAGCTAGTGTTGATCTAGCACCGTAGTGCTCGGAGGCTAGGGCCGAACACATCGTGATATTCGAGCACCCGAGTATAATGGAAGTCAACGGAAGAACACAAGCATTAAACCAGGTACCCCCTGGTCTGAAGAGGGAAGGGTGCCTGGTTCATAAGAAAATGTCAGAAATTGTTGGTAACACCACGAAAATGGTTCTGAAACAGTATGTCGAGGATGTATGGATGCATCTTGGACTCGCTGGTCGCTGCTAGGAACTATGTTGTCCGAATAGTACACCATAGTAATATTACCTTTTACATAACGACAATAATATGCACAAAACCAAGGGGAAAAAAATCTATTTTAGAGGAAAAATTGATAGAAAACATTATTTCCAGAATATTTACTTTACTTCCGGAGAAGGAGCCTGAGAAACGACTACCACATCAAAGGAAGGTAAGAGTGTGGCGCACAAATCACACACTCCCAACTCGTGGAGGTAGTGACTATAAATAACAATACAGGACTCTTAAGATGCCCTGTTTTTGGAATGATTAATAAAAAATTACAGGGAATGTCATATTTTGGATGAGGAAACGTTATACAGGAGAGGCCCTGCTTCCCCTTTGTTGACACTAGATAACTTCTGCCTAATCGCACGTCCCCGTGACGTCCACGATCCATTTGGATATCTTCCTTATCAACTCTTGATGTTATTTTATGTGCCTAACATGGTGAACACCGGTAACGGGGAATCATTGTTCGATTTCAGAGAGGAAGCCTGATAAATGGCTACGGCTACTACTTCAAAGAAAGGCAGCATGATTTGCGGGCCTGCAGGTGAGCTGACCCTGTAAAAGGTTTAAGTTGCAAGCCTGCAGGTGAGCTGACCCTGTAAAAGATTTTAGGTGAGGCCCTGTTGGTGAGCTGACCCTGTAAAACATTATATGCGAGTGCTTGCAGGTGAGCTGACCCTGAAAACATTATATGTGAGGGCCTGCAGCTGAGCTGACCCTCTAAAAAATTATATGTGAAGGCCTGCATGTGAGCTGACCCTTTAAAGGATTTCAGTTGCAGGCCTGTATGTGATCTGACCCTGTAAAAGATTTGAGTTGCGGGCCTGTAGGTGAGCTGACCCTGTAAAAGATTTGAGTTGCGGGCCTGTAGGTTAGCTGACCCTGTAAAAGATTTGATTTGTTGACCTGCAGGTGAGCTGACCCAGTAAAAGATTTTAGGTGTGGGCCTGCTGGTGAGCTGAGGTGGAACCGACAAACCCAACTTCATTTTGATGACTGCATTAATCTGCAGGTGACCGTCATACAGCTCTACAGGTTTGTTTCCATCTGCATCTTTCTCAACAAACTGTGGCCTCAGTCATTTATCCAGACTCAGTCATTGTGCCACTATGTGGCCTCATCATGCTGCCATCTCCACACCATGTCACCTTGCCACTCATTTTTATCACCATGCTGCTGCTGATGCTGCTTAAAAAGCCTTAAACTGTCACCAGGCCCACAATCTAATTGCAGTTATACGCACAAAACCAAAGAAAAAATTGATTTTATAGGAAAATGTTATTAAAAACATTTTTCCTATATATTTGCTTCTATATAAAGTGCAAGTGCTGCCAGAAATTACAAGGAAGACGCACTCCGATACAACCTGTATATCACATAAAGGCGGACCTCATTCACATTGAGTTGCGGGCCTGCAGGTGAGTTGACCCTGAAAAAGCTTTGAGTTACGGGCCTGCAGGTGAGTTGACCCTGTAAAAGATTTGAGTTGCGGGCCTGAAGGTGAGCTGACCCTGTAAAAGATTTGAGTTGCGGGCCTGCAGGTAAGCAGAGCCTCTAAAAAATTATATGTGAGGGCCTGGTGGTGAGTGGACCCTGTAAACAATTATGTGAGGGCCTGCTGGTGAGCAGACTCTCAAGAAAATTAGATGTGAGGGCCTGCTGGTGAGCGGACCCTGTAAAAAATTATATGTGAGGGCCTGCTGGTGAGCGGACCCTCTAAAAAATTACAGGTGAAACTCGAAAAATTTGAATATCGAGCAAAGTTCATTTATTTCAGTAATGCAACTTAAAAGGTGAAACTAATATATGAGATAGACTCATTACATGCAAAGTGAGATATTTAAAGCTTTTATTTGTTATAATTTGGATGTTTGGGGTTTCATAAGCTGTAAGCCATAGTCACAATTTTGAGGTACCCTTTGCTGAGGGGGGTATTAGCTGACTAGAGTGTGACACTTTGGGCCTAGGATATTGAACCTTTTCACAAAATTCTATTTTTAAGCTGCATTAATACAATTCCTTTTAATTTGCATTACTGAAATAAATGAACTTTTGCACGATATTCTAATTATTTGAGTTTCACCTGTGACAAATGTGACAAATAAGCAATGCATGTTGATATGACGGAAGAGGAGAATGAGAAAAGGAAGATTCAACCATATACCCTTGTTTGTAGTGAAAGGGGTACATGGGAATACAGTCTATTAAGTACATTAAAAACAACACATGTAAAGTACCTTTTATGTTCATCAACATTCCTCTGGTGGAGTCGAGAAGTCATGGTCAATCCAGGCCTTGTTCACTTTTATATGATTCAACCTGTCAGCATTTTCAGTTGACAGGCGGATACGCTTATCTGTTATAATGCCACCAGCAGCACTAAATACACGCTCAGAAAAAACGCTAATGGCAGGGGAGGCCAGCACCTCCAAAGTGTAGAGCACCAGTTTGTGCCACATGTCCAGCTTGGACACCCAGTAGTTGTAAGGCACTGAGGGATCATTGAGGACGCTGACAGTCTGCTATGTACTCCTTCACCATCTTCCAAAAAAGTTCTCTCCTTGCAGCAGTAGGCTGCACATCAGGGTGAGGGTGCTGGCGGGGTGTCATGAAATTGTCCGAGGCCTTGGAGAGTGTTGCCTTGCCTCTTTTGGAACTGCTGTGTGTTCCCCTTGTCTCGGTTGACCCAGTTAGCATGGACTCTGCTGCCAGTGTTGTCAGATGGAAACATTTGGAGCATCTTTTCAACAAGGATCTTCTGGTATTGCACCATTTTGCTTGTCCTCTCCACCAGAGGAATAATACGTAGATGAGAAGTCCTCTTTGTAGCGGGGGTCAAGAACTTTGTAGCGGGGGTCAAGAAGGGCGAACAACCAGTAATCCATGTTTAAAATATGTATAGCGTGCGGGTCGCAGGAAAGGCAGCCTAACATGAAGTCAGCCATGTGTGCCAGAGAACCAACAGGCGAGACTTCGCTGTTGTCATCAGGAGGATCATTCCCAAACTTCTCATACTCTTCCTCCTCTTCTGCCCTCCCACGCTGAACAGATGGAATTTAACTTTCATGGGTATTACCCTCTGTAGCGGACGCAACTTTCTCCTGCTCCTCCTTATCAGCCTCCAATTCATGCTGAGAAGACTAACTGAGGATAGCTATCATCAACCTGTGTAATGTCATCCCACATTTCGACCTTTTCCGCAAAGCGTCGTCCTTAATTGTGAGCAGCAAATGTTTGAGAAGACACAGAAGTGGGATGGTGAAGCTGATAATAGCGTTATCGCCGCTCACCATCTGTGTTGATTCCTCAAAGTTGCGTAAAACCTCACAGAGGTCAGACATCCATGCCCACTTCTGGCTTGTGAGTAGCGGTAGCTGACTGAAAAGGCGACAACCATGTTGCAGCTGGTATTCCACAACTGCCCTGTGCTGCTCACAAAGTGTGGTCAACATGTGGAACGTGGAGTTCCAGCGCATGCACACTGAAGCTGTCAGTTACTTGCGGAAATGTGCACACACACGGTGCACCTTCACCAGTAGCTCAGGCAAATTGGGGTATGTTTTTAGAAACTGCTGAACCACAAGGTTAAATACGTGGGCAAGGCATGGGATGTGTCTAAGGTTGCCCAGCCCCAATGCCGCCACCAAGTTACGGCCTTTATCAGACATAACCATGCCTGGTTCTAGGTTGAGTGGCGAGAGCCACAGCTCAGTCTGGTCTCTTAACTTCTGCCACAGCTCTGCGGCGGTGTGCTGTTTTTCACCTAGGCAGATCAGCTTCAGCACGGCCTGTTGCCGCTTTCCCACTGCAGTGCTACATTGCTTCCAGCTACCGACTGATGGCTGACTGGTGCTGTAAGAGGATAATTCTTAGGTGGAAGTGGAGGCAGAGGAGAAGTGGGAGTTGGAGAAAATAACGTAGGTGGTGGCGTAAACCCTGATGGAATTGGTGCCCGGAATCCTTGTCGTCAGTAGCACCTGTGCCATCCCAGGGTACGAGTCGCTCCCCACCTTCACAACATTCACCCAATGTGACGTCAGGGAAATGTAGCGTCCCTGGCCTGGTGTAAGACAGGGTAGTGCTTAACCGACTGGAAGCACTATCAGCTGCAATCCAACCGACCACCTGCTCGCACTGGGCTGACTTCAAGAGTGGTATCTCGGATGATTGTTTTTCTCTGGCAGCAGACACAGTTTCACCGTGCCCAGGGCCACGGCCTCTGCTTGCACCGTCAGCATCACTGCCACTTCCCCGTCCTTTAATGCTTGCCTTCTTAATATTAAATGTTGTCTTATAAGGGACCGTTTATAGGAAAAATGTGGATAAATTATGGTAAAAAATTAATTGTTTTCGCTAATATATTTTTCCCAATATCTTGCCCTGACACACACACATGCTATTGCAGCGCAGATGTGACAATTCATTGCAGCACACTTGGCAAAAATAATTGGAGAGATCAGCTCACCTCTGTTGCCCTCACGGTAGGTGCACCAACCAAAATTTTAGATCACCCCTCAAAAATGGAATAAACAGTAGAAAAAATGTAGGTGGGCACTCATATAAGGAGATATAGGAAACAATTTATTTCATAAAACTTACAATAAAATCACAATAAAATAGCAATATATTATAAATGCAAAACAATGCGGTGGGGAACCATTAACAATTCATACTTGGTTTGGGCAGAGAATGATAGCCCCAATATCCTCACTTTTGTTTTCTGTAAAAATCTTATCAATTTCCTTTTAATTTCAGGAGGAGGAAAATATATGAGACAATCAGCCTCGGCCCAACTTTACAGTAGTCTCCTATAACTATACAATTGCGAATATAACACACTTCTATATGTATCACTTATAGTGAGTCCTGTGGTTATGATGCGCTTATGTCTTTAAATGCTGTTGGGTGTTTTGTATCAATCCAGCATATATCCAAGAATAACAGTCCAGATATACAATGTTTCTTCTGCATTTACTGATTCACATAAAATGTATGCAGTCTCTTTAACATCTGTGGGATACTGCTACAGTTTGTCACGGGCAGGTACTTGATGTATCTCTGGATTCTATTTATGGTTTTCCATTTGAATATCTTAGTAATGCTTCACAAGTTTTTTACCCACACTGTGGGCTTACCTTTGCCTGTATTCCTTTACTTGGACTTGTTGGGACTTGCGAGTGAAATTGCGCTCTGTTATGTGTGCCGCGTCCCGGCTATGGAGTCGCTCGCGTCCCACGTGTCTCTCAGCTGGGTCGCAGGATTAGATTTGATGAGAGGATTCCGTGCTCTCCACACGCAGGTAAATGACGTCTTGTGGATTTTTCTCTTACGGCAAAGGAATTCCTTTTTATTTACAGTCCACTTGTGTCCATACAGGGCAAAGTACTTGTTCGGGGTATCACGCCAGACGCGTTTTGGGGAGACTCTGTCCCCTTCCTCAGTGGCATACCCCGATTTCTTTCGATCATTATCATTTTTACTAATTGCCAGTCTATCTCAAAATACGGTCTGGATCTGAATGATATCACAAAAACCGGTCTGGATCTAGTGTTCACATATCATTCTACCTCCCTGCGTTTTGCTTGCGATTATGATGCGGCATTTTTGACAGAAGTGCGTTTTTTTCTCCTGAGCCTAAGGTTTTATGTCCATATTTTAATGCACTCAAAATACTTTTCCCAGGGTTCTTGGTTGTCCTCTATATATGGATTTTTTATTTTTAATATAATTACTCCAATATATATTGCTACTAACATTTCTCTTAAAAACCCCCACTAAACATAGCTCAAATTGCAATTATCACATATATATATATATATATATATATATATATATATAATGAATAAAAATATAAAAATATGTGATTAAAACATATAATTAAGACATACGATTAAAATAAAGATATATAATTCAACTATAGACTTTCACAGCTTTTCTATCAGGGGGATGCTTTTCCTCTGCCGATGGGTCTCTTCGGAGTCGTTTTTAGAAAAGGAAAAAACGCAGGAAAAACGCACTGCGATTTACCTGCGTCTTTTCCTAAATAAATTGCATTTTACCCTTATTGTTATCTATATACTTTATAAGGTCCGCTTTCAGTATTTCACATATGGATTTCATAATTTCTTTTCAAAATGAACAGTGTTGGGGGAGAGATGGGATGGGGGGGGGGGCTTTGTGGGGTAGAGGGAGAGTTGCAGTGCTGAAATAAACAGCCTGACATGCAACTCTGCGTCGACACCCACACAGACCACCCAATTTTTATATAAAACAAAAGTGAGGATATTGGGGCTATCAGCCCAAACCAAGTATGAATTGTTAATGGTTCCCCACCGCATTGTTTTGCATTTATAATATATTGCTACCTCATTGCAGACACTGTTTATAGGCAAAGTGTGGATAAATTAAGGAAAAAACATATTTTTTGTCACTAATATTTTTCCCATTAACAGGCCCTGACACACACACACGCTATTGCAGCATAGATGTGATAATTCACTGCAGGGACCGTTTATAGGAAAATTGTGGATAAATTATGAAATATAATTGTTTTCGATAATATTTTTCCGAATATCTGGGCCTGACACACACACGCTATTGCAGCACACATGTGACAATTCACTGCAGGGACCGTTTTTAGGAAAAATGTGAATAAATTATGGAAAAAATATAATTGTTGTCGCTAATATTTTTCCCAATATCTGGGCCTGACACACACGCTATTGCAGCACAGATGTGACAGTTCATTACAGGGACCGTTTATAGGAAAATTGTGGATAAATTATGGAAAAAATATAATTGTTTTTGATAATATTTTTCCCAATATCTTGCACTGACACACACACGCGCGCGCTATTGCAGCGCAGATGTGACAATTCACTGCAGACACCGTTTATAGGAAAAATGTGGATACATTATGGAAAACATATATTTGTTGTCACTAATATTTTTCCCAATATCTGGCCCTGACACACACACACGCTATTGCAGCACAGATGTGACAAATCACTGCAGGGACCGTTTATGGGAAAATTATGGAAAACATATATTTGTTGTCACTAATATTTTTCCCAATATCTGGGCCTGACACACAGACATTATTGCAGCACAGATGTGACAATTCACTGCAGGGATTGTTTACAGAAAAATGTGGATAAACTATGGAAAAATATAATTGTTTTCGATAATATTTTTCCCAAGATCTTGCCCTGACACACACACGCGCGCGCTATTGCAGCGCAGATGTGACAATTCACTGCAGACACAATTTATAGGCAGTGTGGATAAATTATTGAAAAAATATATTTGTCGTCGCTAAAACATTTTCCAATTTCTGGGCCTGACACACGCACGCTATTTTATGGAAAAAATATAATTGTTTTCAATAATATTCTTCCTATCTCTGCCTCTGACACACAGAAGGTATTGCTGAACAGATGTCACAAGTCACTGCAGACACCCTCTATAGAAAAAGAATCGCAAAGTATAGAAAAGACAAAGACAAAATACAAAGACTACTTTGTAAGATTAAATTGCTGCCACCACACACAATAGTTCTTAAAAGGACTTTTGGTTAGTTGAAACATTTTAAAATTGAATAACTAGCGATCACAAACTCCCTACACTGTCTGTCCCTGAGCCAAACACGCGTCATCGGGTGCAATATAGCACCTGATGACGCGTTCTGGCCAGCCAATCACTGTAATGCCAGTAGCCAAAATGGCCACTGGCATTACAGTGATGGCAGTACTTATCTGCACGTTTATTGGCTGCCTAGAAGCTGCAAAACGTGCGTCCGAGTACCGCCATGTGCCGAGCATAGTGATGCTCGAGCCGAACATGCTCGCTCAACACTAAATACAGCACATACAGTTGCAAGAAAAAGTGTGTGAACCCTTTGGAATTATATGGATTTCTGCACAAATTGGTCATAAAATGTGATCTGATCTTCATCTAAGTCACAACAATAGACAATCACAGTCTGTTTAAAATAATAACACACAAAGAATTATATGTTACCATGTTTTTATTGAACACACCATGTAAACATTCACATGTAGGTGGAAAAAGTATGTAAACCCCTAGACTAATAACATCTCTAAGAGTTAATTGAAGTGAGGTGTCAGCCAACTGGAGTCCAATCAATGAGATGAGATTGGAGGTGTTGGTTACAGCTGCCCTGCCCGATAAAAACACACACCACTACAATTTAGAATTGTTGACTTGCATAAAGCTGGAAAGGGTTATAAAAGTATTTCCAAAAGCCTTGCTGTTCATCAGTCCACGGTAAGACAAATTGTCTATAAATGTAGAAAGTTCAGCACTGCTGCTACTCTCCCTAGAAGTGACCGTCCTGTAAAGATGACTGCAAGAGTACAGCGCAGACTGCTCAATGAGTTCAAGAAGAATCCTAGAGTGTCAGTTAAAAACTTACAAAAATCTCTGGCATATGGTAACATCCCTGTTAGCGAATCTACAAAATGTAAAACACTAAACAAGAATGGGAGGATACCACAGAGGAAGCCACTGCTGTCCCAAAAATACATTGCTGTACGTTTACACTTTGCACAAGAGCACCTGGATGTTCCACAGCAGTACTGGCAAAATATTTTGTGGACAGATGAAACCAAAGTGGAGTTGTTTGGAAGAAACACACAAAACTATGTGTGGAGAAAAAGAGGCACAGCACACAAACATCAAAACCTCATCCCAACTGTGAAGTATGGTAGTGGGGGCATCATGGTTTGGGGCTGCTTTGCTGTATCAGCGCCTGGACGGATTGCTATCATCGAAGAAAAAATTAATTCCCAAGTTTATCAAGATATTTTGCAGGAGAACTTAAGGCCATCTGTCCACCAGCTGAAGCTCAACAGAAGATGGGTGTTGCAACAGGACAACGACTCCAAGCATAGAAAATAAACAACAACAGAATGGCTTAAACAGAAGAAAATACACCTTCTGGAGTGGCCCAGTCAGAGTCCTGTCCTCGACCCCATTAAGATGCTGTGGCATGACCTCAAGAAAGTGATTCACACCAGACATCCCAAGAATATTGCTGAACTGAAACAGTTCTGTAAAGAGGAACGGTCAAGAATTACTCCTGACCGTTGTGCACGTCTGATCTGCAACTACAGGAAACGTTTGGTTGAAGTTATTGCTGCCAAAGGAGGTTCAAGCAGTTATTAAATCCAAGGGTTCACATACTTTTTCCACCTGCACTGTAAATATTTACATGGTGTGTTCAATAAAAACATGGTAACATTGAATTCTTTGTGTGTTATTAGTTTAAGCAGACTGTGGTTGTCTATTGTTGTGACTTAGATGAAGATCAGATCACATTTTATGACAAATTTGTGCAGAAATCCATATCATTCCAATAGGTTCACATACTTTTTCTTGCAACTGTAAATGTCTGTAGTACAATGTAACTTCACTGCTGAATGGCACGTATGACACATATATTTTGACATATATTTTTCCTTTTTTTTCCCTATTAATACACCCCCCAAAAAAGTAAAACAATTTAAAATCAACGCAGAACGGCTAATAGGACATACGTATTTTTCCTATTGACACACCCCGTTAATGTCTGTATCACACAGAACTTGCACCCCAATCACAAGCAAGGTTTGCTGGAAATTCTGATGTATCATTATAGTGTAGATGATGCCTCCCTATCCTTTCCCTACACCCTGAATAATCTTTCCCTAAACTTGTAATTATTTTTTGGGGCACAATGAAGTCTTTCCTAACACTGTTCCTAGTGCCTGCTGATGTCTATCCCTCAGCAGCCTGACATATCCTCTCTACAGGAGAGACCATACCATTTCCTAGTGTTTTGCCTGGATTTGCATAAGTCCAATCAATGAGATGAGATTGGAGGTGTTGGTTACAGCTGCCCTGCCCGATAAAAACACACACCACTTCTGGGTTTGCTTTTCACAAGAAGCATTGCCTGATATAAATGATGCCTCACACAAAAGAGCTCTCAGAAGACCTACAATTAAGAATTGTTGACTTGCATAAAGCTGGAAAGGGTTATAAAAATATCTCCAAAAGCCTTGCTATTCATCAGTCCACGGTAAGACAAATTGTCTATAAATGTAGAAAGTTCAGCACTGCTGCTACTCTCCCTAGAAGTGACTGCCTGTAAAGATGAGTGCAAGAGTACAGCGCAGACTGCTCAATGAGTTGAAGAAGAATCCTAAAGTGTCAGTTGAAAACTTACAAAAATCTCTGGCATATGCTAACATCCCTACATCCTGAATCTACTATACGTAAAATACTAAACAAGAATGGGAGGATACCACAGAGGAAGCCACTGCTGTCCAAAAATACATTGCTGTAGATGATGCCTCCCTATCCTTTCCCTACACCCTGAATAATCTTTCCCTAAACTTGTAATTAATTTTTTGGGCACAATGAAGTCTTTCCTAGTGCCTGCTGATGTCTATCCCTCAGCAGCCTGACATATCCTCTCTACAGGCGAGACAACACCATTTCCTAGTGTTTTGCATTCAGATTATTCGGTAAGGTATTTTCACCATGAGTCCTTATCTGGGAACCCTAAGATATTTCACAAGGGAGCGCCCCCTATTGTTTTTGATCCTGGGACATTTCAGAGACTGGTGGAGAGATGTCTTGGGCACAGAAACTTTGAGACCATATTGCTGTATCTGGATGGTGTGAATGTCTACTCCAAGACCTACGAAGAGCATTTGCAGCACCCTGCTGAGATGTTCCAGAATCCTAATATGGATTGAAAGTAAAGCCTTCAAAGTGGCAATTACTGAAGCCCCAAGTGGAATATCTAGGACATACTATCAGTGCTGAGGGCGTGAACCCCGACCCCGATAAGTTATCTGTGGTACAAAGCTGGCCAGCTCCTAAGACAATCAAAGAAGTCAAGAGCTTACTCGGATTTGCAAGTTACAATCAGAGATTTATCCCGCACTTCGCTCAAATTGCAGAGCCTATCCAGGAGCTTTTGAAGGGTCATCTTAAAGGCTGCCAAAATGCAAAGATAACGATAGCGTGGAGTGAAGAGAGAGAGAGGCCGCTTTCCAGTAGTTAAAAGAAAAACTTACAGAGCCACCAGTTTTGGGTTACCCTGACTATGGCCTGCCATTCTGCATCTATACTGATGCCAGCAAGAAAGGTTTGGGAGCCGTACTATCTCAGACACAAGCTGGAACTGAAAGGGTCGTTGCCTACGCCAGCAGGTTTCTACAAGAGACGGAGCAGAATGATCAAAATTACAGCTCTTTCAAACTGGAGTTCCTGGCCTTGGTATGGGCTGTAACTGAGAAGTTTAAGGATTATCTGGCGGCCACACCTTTCACTGTCTACACTGATAATTATCTGCTGGCTCACTTGAACACTGCATGCCTGGGAGCACTGGAGAAAAGATGGGCCTCTAGACTGGCAAGCTTCAACTTCACCATTAAGTACCAGACTGGCAAAACTAATGACAATACAGACACCTTGTCCAGGCTACCCACCCAGAAGGAACTACTTTCTGCAGATTATCAGTGGAAGATGTGAAAATATCAATTTTCTACTCCTGGTTTGCCCAGCAGGAAGCCCAACACACTAGGCGTCAGGCCACCAAAGCCACTAGTTTTCCACAGATCTATGATCCCTCATTTCCAGTTGAGAAGGATCTCTAGCTCAAACTACAAGCAGAGAGTAGAGTCATCGGAGAACTGTTGGATTATTTTTCCAGTGGGCGCGTACTGGAAAGAATCCGAGAGCGGAGAGCTGACTTGGAGCTAGTTTCTCTGGCGACAATGTAAACTACTATTTCTACAAAGAAATCTGCTCCTTAGGAGGATGCTCAATAGAGTCACCTGTGAGCACCTCCATCAGATAGTGGTGCCCCGAAGAGATGCTAAGATGGCAATGGACATGTACCATAAAAGGTCTGGTCATTTTTGAACCCAAAAGACAGAAGCCACACTCTTTTGGATTGGCATGAGAACTGACATCAAAACCTGGAGTCGGGAGTGTCCGACTTGTGCTTGGGTAGAGGGGAAAGACATGACAACCAAACCCCTTGTCATCTGATTCTGCTTCTTCCTGAATTAGTTTACCTGTATAATAACACAACTTATTGCTCCACCGGGTACACTCCATACTATCTCATGTTCGGAAGACATGGCCATTTACCTGCAGTCCTCGCCCTTAATGTCACTGTGCCGGACTCTGAACCACTCCTCCCCAAATCCAAGTGGGTCAAAGAGCATAAGCGGCACTTGGAGGATGCCAGAAAGATTGTGAACTCCAAAGTGGAAAAGGCCCAACAAAGAAAAAAACAGGACTTTGATCTCCATGTGGATGCTGAGCCCTATGGCCAGGAGACCCGATCTGGCTCAGAAACAATCATCCACTCAGGATCGTGGGAGCGAGAGCCATATACAGTGGTGGGCATATCCTCGTTGGAGGGCTGCAAGATCCAGATAGTAGTAGAGCAATGTAGTGAGGTGTAGCCATAGCGCAGTGCAGCTTGACTTAGGGGGAAGTTAGAAGGCAGAAAAGGGGTTAAAGTGTGTAGGTGAAGGCTATGTGTTTGATTGGTTGTAAGGGGGTGGGACAGTGGTGAGTTTGGCGGTTTATATATAAACTAGGGTGAGGGGGTGTCAGTGCAGTGTAGTTGTACCTAGAGTGTTGAGAGCGTCCGGTATGTCTTCCTTGGAGCAGTTGTTGGCGCCGGTTGGGGCGGCACTGGAGCAGCATGGGACGGAATGGCTGCAAAGGTCCTTGCAGGTAGCTGTAGGCGAGCCTGTGGGGCCACAGGCAGCTCTGAATAGTAGTATGCGCGCCAGGAGGTCTATTCCTCCTGAGCGACTGAGCTCAGAGGTGACCCCCAAGGTGCGGCGGCATTTAACCACCTCAGCTCCCCTAGCTTAAACCCTCTTAATGACCAGACCACTTTTTACAATTCTGCACTACACTACTTTCACGGTTTATTGCTCAGTCATACAACTTACCACCCAAATGAATTTTACCTCCTTTTCTTCTCACTAATAGAGCTTTCATTTGGTGGTATTTCATTGCTGCTGACATTTTAACTTTTTTTGATATTAATCAAAATTGACCAAAATTTTTGCAAACAAATGAAATCTTTCTCTTTCCGTTGTAAATTTTTTTCAAATAAAACTACATTTCTATATAAATTTTTCTCTAAATTTATTGTTCTACATGTGTTTGATTAAAACAATGCAATAAGTGTATATTTATTGGTTAGGGTAAAAGTTATAGCGTTTACAAACTATGGTACAAAAATGTGAATTTCCACATTTTGAAGAAGCTCTGACTTTCTGGGCATAGTGAGTTCATGGAAGTTTTTATTTTTTGTCACAAGTTAGCGGGAAAAAAAAATAAAAAAAATAAAGTCTCATATTCCATTAACTTGTGACAAAAAATACAATTTTATATGAACTAACTATACCCCTGACGGAATACCTTGGGGCGTCTTCTTTCCAAAATGGGGTCACATGTGGGGTATTTATACTGCCCTGGCATTTTAGGGGCCCTAAAACATGAGAAGTAGTTTGGAATCCAAATGCGTAAAAATGCCCTGTGAAATCCTGAAAGTACTCATTGGAAATTGGGCCCCTTTGTGCATCTTGGCTACAAAAAAGTGTCACACGTGTGGTTTAGCCGTACTCAGGAGAAGTAGGGCAATGTGTTTTGGGGTGTCTTTTTACATATACCCATGCTGGGTGAGAGAAATAGCTCTCTAAAGACAACTTTTCCCATTTTTTTTATACAAAGTTGTCATTTGACAGAGATATTTCTCTCACCCAGCATGGGTATATGTAAAAATACACCCCAAAACACATTGCCCTACTTCTTCTGAGTAAGGTGATACCACATGTGTGACACTTTTTTGCAGCCAAGGTGCGCAAAGGGGCCCAAATTCTAAAGATCACCTTTAGGATTTCACAGGGCATTTTTTACGCATTTGGATTCCAAATTACTTCTCATGCTTTAGGTCTCCTAAAATGCCATGGCAGTATAAATACCCCACATGTGACCCCATTTTGAAAAGAAGACACCCCAAGGTATTCCGTTAGGGGCATGGCGAGTTCCTAGAATTTTTTTTTAGCACAAGTTAGCAGAAAATGATTATTTTATTTTATTTTATTTTTTCTTACAAAGTCTCATATTCCACTAACTTGTGACAAAAAATAAAATTTTACATGAACTCACCATGCCCCTCACAAAATACCTTGGGGTGTCTTTTTTTCCAAAATGGGGTCACTTGTCGGGTATTTATACTTCCCTGGCATTTTAGGGGACAAAAAGCATGAAAAGTAGTTTGAAATCCAAATGTGTAAAAAATGCCCTGTGAAATCCTAAAAGGGCTCTTTAGAATTTGGGCCCCTTTGCGCATCTAGGCTGCAAAAAAAAGTGTCACACATGTGGTATCGCTGTACTCAGAAGAAGTAGGGCAATGTGTTTTGGGGTGTATTTTTACATATACCCATACTGGGTGAGAGAAATATCTCTGTAAAAGTCAACTTTTCCCATTATTTTTATATAAAGTTGTCATTTGACAAAGCTATTTCTCTCACCCAGCATGGGTATATGTAAAAAGACACCCCAAAACACATTGCCCTATTTCTCTTGAGTACGGTGATACCACATGTGTGCCACTTTTTTGCAGCCTAGGTGCGCAAAGTAGCCCAAATTCCAATGAGTACCTTTTAGGAGGGCATTTTTAGACATTTGGATTCCAGACTACTTCTCATACTTTAGAGCCCCTAAAATGCCAGGGCAGTATAAATACCCCACATGTGACCCCATTTTGGAAAAGAAGGGGCATGGCGAGTTCATGGAAGATTTTTTTTTTTTTGGCACAAGTTAGCGGAAATTTTTATTTCTTTTTTTCTCACAAAGTCTCCCTTTCCGCTAACTTGGGACAAAAATTTCAATCTTTCATGGACTCAATATGCCCCTCAGCAAATACCTTGGGGTGTCTTCTTTCCAAAATGGGGTCATTTAGTGGGGTGTTTGTACTGCCCTGGCATTTGAGGGTCTCCGCAATCATTACATGTATGGCCAGCATTAGGAGTTTCTGCTATTCTCCTTATATTGAGCAAACGGGTGATGAGATTTATTTTTTCCGTTCAGCCTCCGGGCTGAAAGAAAAAAATGAAAGGCACAGATTTCTTCATTCTCATCGATCAATGTGGATGAAAAATCTGTGCCCAAAAAATGTGCAAAAAAAAAGAGGGGAAAGGCGTCTGCCAGGACGAAGGAGCTTCGCCCAACATCCAAACCCACTCAGCTCGTTTGCCCTGGCAAACCCAATTTCTCCATTCACATCAATCGATGTGGATGAATAAATCATTGACGGATTTTTTTTTTTATATACAAAGTGTTTGCCAAAGCATATGCTCATAAGCCTCGGCAAACGTATCTTTTTTGCTGCAGAGGAAAAATCTCGTCTTGCTGCGCCGCATACACCGACTTTTGTGTAATCTGACAGCAGCGCAATGCTTTTGTCAGAATGCACATTCGTCCTGCAGCTGGTTGATTGGTTGGTCCACCTAGAAGGTAAAATAAATAAATAAATAAATAAATAAAAAAAGGCCGCAACGCAATAAATTTATTAACTTTAGATAACATTTCAAGCAGAACATTAACTTTGAAAAACTTTATTGACCTTTTGGAACATTCACTTTTTTGCTTACCTGTGATTTATTTTTATTTTTATTACCTTTATAGGACAAACCTCTCCTTCCCCATGGGACAATGTGCAAAGCGCAAATCGCCCAGAGATGTGGCGAAGTACATTATGCACTTTGTCCCAGGTGAAAGGAGAGGTTTGAAGCAGCTGTGAGTGAAAGGGCCCTAAGAGCCCTGTGTGCCTGTCCTGTGTGATGCAATCCCTATACTAATAGTGCACCTGTGTGTGGTACTTCCGGAAACACTCCCCTAAGCATAGGGCAGGGTGTTCAGGGCAGTCAGGACAGAAATAGCGGGTGTCACGCCTTATTCCACTCCTGCTACAGACACATTTTTTTCAGGGTGGCTCTTGGTTTGAGGTACCAGCAACAACATTGGGGAAATGTCGCTCGTGTAGATGGCTTACTACACTGGTGGTTGGGGCCACGGAACCTCCTGGATACAGGAGGTTCTCGATGATCTCTTCCTGAAATTTGAGGAAGGATATTGTTCTCCCAGCCTTACTGTAGAGAACAAAACTATTATACAGTGCCAATTGAATTAAATATACAGACACCTTCTTATACCAGCGTCTGGTCCTGCGGGAAAGTAAATAAGGAGCCAACATCTGGTCATTGAAGTACACCTCTCCCATGAGCGAATTATAGTTGTAGACACAGAGACGCTTTTCAATGACTCCAGTTGCTCGTTCAATTTCGATTGTCGTGTCTCGTGCGTGAATGGAGGAGAGCATGTAAACGTCACGCTTGTCTCTCCATTTCACCCCGAGCAGTTCTTCGTTACACAAGGCAGCCCTCTCCCCCCTTGCAACACGGGTGGTAACGAGCCGTTGGGGGAAACCCCTGCGACTTGGTCACGTGGTGCCACAGCAGCCAATCTGTTCTAAAAACAAATGCCTGAAGAGGGGCACACTTGTGTAAAAATTGTCCACATAAAGATGGTACCCCTTGCCAAATAAGGGTGACACCAAGTCCCAGACTGTCTTTCCACTGTTCCCCAGGTAGTCAGGGCAACCGACCGGCTCCAGGGTCTGATCTTTACCCTCATAGACTAAAAATTTGTGCGTATAGCCTGTGGCCCTTTCACAGAGCTTATTCAATTTGACCCCATACTGGGCGCGCTTGCTTGGCATGTATTGTTTGAAGCCAAGGCGCCCGGTAAAATGTATAAGGACTCGTCTATGCAGATGTTTTGCTCGGGGGTATACAAATCTGCAAATTTGGTGTTAAAGTGGTCTATGAGGGGCCGAATTTTGTGGAGCTGGTCAAAAGCTGGGTGGCCTCTGGGACGAGAGGTGCTGTTGTCACTAAAGTGCAGGAAACGCAGGATGGTCTCAAATCGTGTCCTGGACATGGCAGCAGAGAACATGGGCATGTGATGAATTGGGTTTGTGGACCAATATGACCACAATTCATGCTTTTTTGTCAGGCCCATGTTGAGGAGAAGGCCCAGAAAAGTTTAAAGGAAAGACTGGGCATAAAAGCTTCCCGGGTTGGCGGCTATAAATTTAGTGGCATACCGGTTTGTTTCTGCCACGAGCTCCGCAGTCAAGAACAGCTAAAAAAAAAAAAAAACAGTGCCAATCCGATCTGAGCTGACTCAATCCGAACTCCAGACTGGGCGGTGAAAAGGGGAACTACTGGTGCGGCTGAAGTTGGGGACTGCCAATCAGGGTTTGCCAGCACCTCAGGGACTCTAGGGGCTCTACGGGCCTGTCTGTGCGGTGGCTGCGATGGGGGAACTAATGCACCTGCCACTGTACCAGCTTCAACTGCCATTCTGGTGCTCGCCACTTTACCATGTTCTACGGCAGTGCTGGTACTAGGTCCAGGATGGGCTGCGCTGCTGGTGTATGCCTCACCAAGTAATCCGACAGCGCCAGCCCCACTCTGCTGCCCTTGAAGCGGATCCTGCACAACCTGTGGTTTAGCAACACGGGGCCAGGTACGCCTGGTGGTATCAGGGACCTCAACCTCATCATCCGAACTTTGGGTCAGACTGCCAGTGCTTTCTACAGGTTCGTATTCTGACCCGCTGGATTCGTCAGATGAGGGTTCCCATTCCTCATCCGACTGGGTCAGAAGCCTGTAGGCCTTTTCAGAAGAATACCCCTTACTTGCCGCTGCGATTGATAAAAAAATATCAAAACTGATTTTTTTTAATCGCCGCAGCGCTTGTAAAGTGATTGTGCAGTGATAAAAAATAAATACATTTTTTGTCACTGCTGCGTTTTGGGTGGAGGGCGAGCTAAGGTGACACTAATTCTATTTATAGATCTGAAGAAACTAGTATAAACCAGTGACTCAAATAGATCAGAAAAAATAGTAGGTAAATGAGGGGCACTCCGTATAAGGAAATACAAACAGCAAGTGAATAATGGCTAGATTTTATTAATCCTATAAACACGCTGTGGCGAAACCAACCTCGCCACTGGGTTTTGGAGAGGGCTGTTTAAAAGCCTCTTGCCTCAGGATTATGGCCCATAGTAACTTTAAAGGAGAAAACAGACCGGCCGCAAAGCTTAAATCTGTCTGTAGAATTGTATTTTATGTTATTATGCGTTTGGTTAAATTGTATGTTATGTGAGGGCACCCAGATAGCTAATATTATTGTATTTGTGTATTCTGAGTGCCATTCACCTAATGATATGCACTCAGACTTGAGCTATCTGGGGATATGTTAAATGTCTGTGTTTGCTGTGGGGGTGTGCCATTGTGTGTTTAAACGGTGATGTCTGTCCTGTTGTCTCCACATGTGCATTGGTGACCTCCCTTTGTCCTGAGAGATAATTGGATTGCCCTCGGTTGTCTCCCAGGCAGAGAGGAGGAAACCATGATGCATTGTGGGGATGTGTTGTATCTGTTCTGTATTTGCAAAACTGTATTAAAAACCAGGCTGGGTGTGCCAGCACATCAGACCACTGCTGACCCTCAAGACGGAGCCTTATCTCGTTATTGGGGGGATTCCCTGTATGCTGTTAGAGACTGATTGCCAAGAGTGTAAGCTGACCGATACGCTTTTCCTGTTCGTCTGCTGGCAGCTACTTGCAAGGTTCCAGTTCGGAGTGCTATTTTGTATCCAGTTCGGGAGGTTGGTGTTCTGCAGTAGCTGTGCCTGTCTCTCAGAAAGGGGCATATCGCCTAAACGGATTTTAACCCCTTGTCTGCTGAAACGGTCCGTTACACACGCCACTGCATCAAACAATAACAATGTTAAAAACATCCATAAAATATGATAAAATGCATAAAATAAAATGAATACCCAATGGAAAAGGGCCCTGAGAAAAATTTGTCAGACAAGCATGAAAGTCCACAAATTCGTATACGCGAATAATCAGCAGTCCCCACAATAGAAATAATCGCACCGGGTCTTTATACACTTCGAAAATTCGTAGCTCAAGCCTGTATCAGGCTCCAAATGAATTGCATCACAATCTGACTATGTCAGAAAAATCGTATTCTGTACTGTCCGATTTAAATCCTCCAGTAAATTTGAATAGTCAGATTTATCAATAATCGTGAAGGGAATCTCTTACCCTGTTCCGTCACTGGCTTGATATCATGGATCGCAAACACAGCCGATCTTACCCAAACGTAGCGTCCCACGTGGTATGGAGTTTCGAACGTCACATCTGACGTGACTCCTCGGCTGGAATGGTAGTGAAACAGTCGATCCTTCTTAAAGATGCAGCCTCTAATTCGAGACAGGGTAGTGCTCCAGATGCAAAAGGGTCACCCCGATTATGGTTATTTCCTCCTCGTAGATCTTGATTTCTTGGGGAACGGCTCACTGTCCCAACTGGTCCAGATGCGTTTCAGGGTATACACCCCTTCCTCAGTGGTAAAGACAGTGAGCACTTTGCAACATTTTATACCTTCCCAAGAGACCAACCATGGGTGGGACTGATCTAATTGGAACATCATGAAAACCTGATATGGAATCCTATTGCCCTTTATGTCTCTATAGGAGCCATATTCTTAAAGCAAAAATAACCTTCAGCTCCTGTATTATTAGTCCATGGAGTATTTCAATATGCAATATAACACCATGTAAACAAAAATAATAATAAAAACATGTTAAAAACATATAAATAACAATCAGGATGTAATAATTATAAGAAACGCACAAAAAACGCACATGCGGTTACATGCGTTTTTGATGCGTTTTTTTCAGAAATGTTAAAATCCTCCACCTAGGGGGTCCAGATTGCATATAGGGGAGTTTGCTTTCATATAGACAAGATTTTACCATAAATTCCTGCCAAAAATCTTAGCTACAGCCTAGCATAAGTTGAAAAGGGAAAGAAGAAAAGGGAAGGAGAGCCGGGCAGGGAGGAAGGAACAGAGTGCTGATGAACAGCCCAACTCTGGATCTGCATCACCACCCGGCTCGCCCCCCCATCCCTCAGAGGAATCCAAATAGTTCCCATTCAGCATTCAGACCCCTAGGGATCAGGGATTAAAATTCAAAAATACGGCGGGACTCCTGCCTGGACATCGCGGCCACATGATTGCCACCTTTCCAAGGTTTCTTTACTCTCTCCAGTGCAAAGAATGCCAAGGACAAGGGATCACAATTATGTATATCTTTAAAATGTTTTGAAACAGAGTGTAACACATAGCCCTTTTTGATATTGGCCAAGTGTTCTGCCACCCTTTTCTTTAGTGTCCTTTTCATCCTCCCTATATATTGTTTGCGGCATCCACATTGTAATAGGTAGATGACATCAGTCGAGTCACAGGTCAGACATTCGTTGATGTCAAACCTGAACGAATTCTGAGTCGAAGTGACACTGGTAGTTTTCTTCGCAAACTTCGTCACCTTACAATTACCACATCGACCACATCTATGGAAGCCTCCAGTCGCTAGCCAATTATGACCTTCAGACGCGCCCTTCCTATTCATTTATAATGTGGGTGCTACTTTTGCTGCCAACGTAGTGGCTCTCGTGTACGTAATTCTAGGATCTTTAGTAAGAGACGACCCTATAGTCTTGTCATCTAAAAGGAGATACCAATGTTTCCTAATAATTTTCTCTACCTGTCGATATTGTGAGTGGTAGGGTAGGATCATCCTTAACACCTCATCTGGTGGGGGGGGGTGCACTTCTGGACAAAAAAGTCCTGCCTATTCATATTTCGCACTTTGACCAAGGCTTTTTCCACTATCTGATCTGGGTACTCCCTCTCTTTGAACTGCTGGCTGAGAACCACAGCCTCTTCTTCAAATTGTCTATGATCAGTGCAATTCCGCTTCAATCGTCTGAATTGGCTGACTGGTATATTTAATAACCATTTGGGTAGATGGCAGCTGGAAAAGCGCATAAAACTGTTCCTAGCAACCTCCTTCACAAAGGTACTACACTTTATCGTGCATCCCTCTATCACTACCCTAATATCCAGAAACTCAACTTCTTTGTTACTAACCTTTGGGGTAAATATCAGATTTCTCTCATTGGTGTTAATTTCCACCAGAAAATCATCCAGCGTCTCCTTAGTACCTTTCCATATGATACAGGCTTGAGCTAAGAATTTTCCAAGTGTATAAAGACCCGGTGCGATTATTTCTATTGTGGGGACTGCTGATTATTTGTGTATACAAATTTGTGGACTTTCATGCTTGTCTGACAAATTTTTCTCAGGGCCCTTTTCCATTGGGTATTCATTTTTTAAAATGCATTTTATCATATTTTATGGATGTTTTTAACATTGTTATTGTTTGATGCATTGGCGTGTTTATAGGATTAATAAAATCTAGCCATTATTCACTTGCTGTTTGTATTCCCTTATACGGAGTGCCCCTCATTTACTTACTATTTATAGATCTGACTGTGATCAATTCTGATCACTTACAGATACTATAAAAGTACCAATGCTGATTAGCAATATGCTAATCGTGGACCAGTAAGCACGGCCAGGGAAGCTATATCTCCCTAACTGCACACTGGGTAAATGTAGTTGCGGCTGGACCACAGGCGGAGAGCTGTTTGGCGCACGTCCTTCTGCCGCCAAGGATCGCAGGGCATCATTCTTTGCCTCCTCTTGCCTCCTCTTCCTACTCGGCTTCCTCCTCCTCCTCTACCACCTCCTCTTCTACCACCTGCTCATCCTGTCAGACCACCAACTTCAGCACAGCACATGTGATTGGGGGACAAGCCCCACACCGCGCAGGAGTTGTGGCGGGGTATAGAACAAATGAGTGGTTGCTGCCAGTGAGCCTCAAGCCCGGCCTGATGGTGTGTGATAATGGGCAAAATCTTGTTGCAGCTCTGGGACTAGCCGGTTTGACGCACATCCCTTGCCTGGCGCATGTGCTGAATTTGGTGGTGCAGAAATTCATTCACAACTATCCTGACATGTCAGAGCTGCTGTGTAAAGTGTGGGCCGTCTGTTCGCGCTTCCGGCATTCTCATCCTGCCGCCGCTCGGCTGTCTGCTCTACAGCGTAACTTCGGCCTTCCCACTCACCACCTCATATGCCACGTGCCCACCAGGTGGAACTCCACCTTGCACATGCTGGAGAGACTGTGCGAGCAGCAGCAGGCCATAGTGGAGTTTCAGCTGCAGCACCACGGGTGAGTCGCACTGCGGAACACCACCACTTCACCACCAATGACTGGGCCTCCATGCAAGACCTGTGTGCCCTGTTGCGCTGTTTCGAGTACTCCACCAACATGGCCAGTGGCGATGATGCCGTTATCAGCGTTACAATACCACTTCTATGTCTCCTTGAGAAAACACTTAGGGCGATGATGGAAGAGGATGTGGCCCAGGAAGAGGAGGAGGAAGAGGGGTCATCTCTAACACTTTCAGACCAGTCTTTTAGAAGTGGCTCAGAGGAAAGTTTTGCAACAGCAGAGGCCAGGTACAAAATTGGCCAGCCAAGGCCAACTACTGGAGGAAGTGGAGGAGAAGGATGGTGATGAAGCATGTTCACAGCGGGGTGGCACCCAACGCAGCTCGGGCCCATCACTGGTGCGTGGCTGGGGGGATAGGGAGGACGCAGACAATACGCCTCCCACAGAGGGCAGCATGTCCTTTCCTCTGGGCAGCCTGGCACACATCAGCGCCTACATGCTGCAGTGCCTGTGCAATGGCAGCAGAGTTGCCCACATTTTAATGTGTGCTGACTACTGGGTGGCCACCCTGCTGGATCCCCGTTACAAAGACAATGTGCCGTCCTTAATTCCCTCACTGGAGCGTGATCGGAACATGCGCGACTACAGGCGCACGCTGGTAGACACACTCCTGAGAGCATTCCCGACTGACGCCAGGGGACAAGTGGAAGCACAAGGCAAAGGCAGGGGAGGAGGAAGAGGTTGCCAATGCAGCTGTGTCAGTGCCAGCATCTTAGAAGGCAGGGTTAGCATGGCCAACATGTGGAAAAGCTTTGTCACCTCGCCGCAACAACCGGCCCCAACTGCTGATATGGAGCATGTTAGCAGGAGGCAGCATTTGAACAACATGGTGGAACAGTACCTGTGCACACGCCTACACGTACTGACTGATGGTTCTGCCCCATTCAACTTCTGAGTCTCCAAATTGTCCACATGGCCAGAGCTTGCGCTGTATGCCTTGGAGGTGCTGGCCAGTGTACTCTCTGAACGTGTATTTAGCACGGCAGGAGGAGCCATTACAGACAGACACAGCCGCCTTTCCACAGCCAACATGGCCAAGCTCATGTTCATTAAAATGAACCAGGCTTGGATCCCACAAGACTTGTCTGTACCTTGTGCATGATAGACATTTATACCACCATCAAACATACATTCTTGTTCTCAAGTCAAGTGCAATGATTCTTTGTTTTCTTTTTTTTTTTTTCTCCCAATATTCTGGGGGCTACCTACCCCAATAAAAAAGAAACATTGTTGGCTACCTCCTCCTCCTTTATTGCTGCCTCCACCTACAACACCACGTTCATGGCCTCCTCAACCTCCGACTCCATATCCACCTCCTTCTCTGAGTTGCAGGTTAATAATTTGTAATTTTTAGTTATTTTATTTTAAGTTATTTCCCTATCCACATTTGTTTGCAGAGCAGTTGCCATGCTCTTAAGCACATTTTACTGCCTTTTACATCCCTTTAGCCTTTTCAAGGACTATTTTAGAGCCATTTTAATGCAGAAAAGTGCCAATTTTAGTGCCGTAAATTGAAAAACTTCTTATTTTCAATTGTCGGGTGACATTTTACCATTTTTGGCATGTACAAACTCCTGCTGTGCCTGGGTGACAGGGGCCTAAATCTCTCAAAATCGTCTGTTCTATTGCTGGGAGACATGAACCCCCTTTTGCTATGAATTACCCCCTGCAGTGCCTGGGTGACCGCGGGCCTAAATCTCTCAAAATCGTCTGTTCTATTGCTGTATGACATTAACCCCCTTTTGCCATGACTTAACCCCTGCAGTGCCTGGGTGACAGGGGCCTAAATCTCTCAAAATCGTCTGTTCTATTGCTGGATGACATGAAGCCACTTTTGCCGTGAATGAACTCCTGCTGTGCCTGGTTGACAAGGGTTTAAATCTCTCAAGATCCTCTGTTCTATTGCTTGGTGACATGAACCCCATTTTGCTGTGAATGAACCATGAACCCCTGCTCTGTATTGCTGACAGGGAACTAAATTTAGTGAAATCATCTGTTACTGATCGGAAGATGCGCGACTACAAGCGCACACTGCTGATGGCATTCCCACCTGACAGCGGGGGCACAGTGGAAGGCTAAGGCAGAGGAGGAAGAAGAAGTCGCCAACTCAGCTGGGGCACCGCCAGCACCTGAGAAGGCAGGGTTAGCATGGCCAAAATGTGGAGGCCTTGGAGGTGCTGACCTGCTCTGCAGCCGTGTATAGTGTGAACATGTGTTTAGCACGGCAGAGAGCATTATCACAGGCCGCAGCCAATGTGGACAAGCTTACGTTTATTAAAATGAACCAGGCATGGATCCCACAGGACTTGTCCGTATCTTGTGCAGAATAGACATTTATACCAGCCTCAACCATCCATTCTTGTACTCAAGGGCACTTATTCTTTGTTTAATTTTTTTATATATCCCAATATGTTGGGGAGATATTCCAATTTGAAAAATAAAAAATAACACAGTGTTGGTTACCTATTCCTCCTTCACCGCCGCTTCCACCTACACCACCACGTCAACCTACTCCGCCACATCCACCACCTCCAAAACCTCCTACTCCTAGATCCAGACTTTTATTTTAAAATTGTCTGTAATTTCTGTTATTTTAAGTAATTTCCCTATCCACATTTGTTTTCAGAACAATTGCCATGCTCGTAAGCACATTTTGATGCCTTTTGCAGCCCTCTAGCCCTTTCCAGGACTATTTTAAAGCCATTTTAGTGGCCAAAAGTTTGGATCCCCATCAGGGGCGTACATAGAAATCACTTGGCCCCATAGCAAAAATCTGAATTGGGCCCCTTAACCCCGCCCACTACCCACCGTGGCCCCTCCCACTTCCTGACCTGGCCCCTCCCATGCCACACCCCCATTAAATAAATTTATACATGACCTACAGAAACTGTTAGGGATAAAAAAAAAAAAATTATTATTAGCCAACTTTGTTGCAGTAACGTATAAAATGTACATGTATTTTCCAATAAGGATTTGTTCTGTGAAATAAAACAAATGAAATATTATAGATAAGCTACATTTAAAATATTTACCCAAAAAATTTATAAAAAAATATTAACTTACTTTGAAGATGACGTGTCTGCCTCTGAAAGTCCAAGTCAAAAGTAGTATGGCAGCATGGCGGGGATCAGAAAAATAAAAGTGAGTAAAACATAATGCATATCACATGTTAAGTTGAGCTGTTACAACTTATTCAATCTGTTGTCAATAGTGATATTGCATTTAACTCCTGTTATATTAGCCAAAACACTTAACACTTAACACACTAATTTTACACAGGATGAATGCTATATGTGTCCTGTCCACATCTATATGTCCGTTCCACAAAGGATAGAACTTGTCAATGGGTCCACATCAAATGTTTGATGTGGATGCTAAATAGACTGCAAAATACATAGGGTTTGTATGAATGCACCCTTACACTCAGAATACTTACAGTATTTACTGGTGAATTTCCATGTATAAACCAGGTGACATTTTTCATCCAGAACTTAAAGCAACTATACAGCTTCAGATTTTCCAAATTCAACAAACTTTGATGACTTTCAAGCTTTCAAACTTTCAAACAGTAAAACGATGTGCCAACCTGTAACATAATTAAAATATATTAGGTTCTTTTCTCAGGTTGGTAGTTCTGTTCCAATGTTATATGTACGGCTGCTTCATACCCTATAATGAAAGTCCTTATTATTGATAGGTATTATTGACCATGTATTCTGTTAGATCTTACATTGATAAATTTGTGAATACATTTTAGTCAGGCCTGAAAACCAAGAACTTATTTTTAATTAACAGGCCTGGAATTTTTCTGTGTAATATACCAATCGAAAAAAATTGTACTAATCAATGTAATTAGTGGTATCTACAGAATCATAAATTTAAGAGCTAGATTTATGTGAATTATTTATTTTTAAATTGTTATTTCACATGCTTACAAGCAAGGGCATATAGTTATATGAAATAGGGCATACATCAGCTGTATACATAACTGGAAAAATATAACGTTTAAGGGCTGCAAGGAGCAGAACAACGGAAATGACGGAAAAGCTGGATAGGGCACATAACTGACACAAACAAAGCTGAACAGATTCTACTGACTACCGTTTCCAGTCAGTATCCTGTATTTTACTGGAGAAAAAAGTCCTGCATGCAGGATTTTTCTTTCCACTGTATCTAACTTACTATGTGTCTGTCTGGAAGGCCCCAAATGAGGCCTCCAACGCAGACATAAAGAAGCCCTAAAAATAATATGATAAAGAACAATTTTACGCTCCTTTCTTCCATCCCTCAAGTCCTAATTAGGTTTTTATTCTGCAAAGGCATTTGGGGGGAAAATTGAGTTGTCATATTACAGGTAACATAGAGGTGAGGGGGCATAATGAGTGAACTAGAGAGTGAACAGCCATAGGCAGAGCAAGACACATACACACTACAGCAATAAATAGTGTTATATCTTGCTGCCAAGTTATTTTAATTAAAATGGTTCAACTTCCATGCTACATGCAACAGTTTTTGACTGGCCGATTCCCGGCATTATCTTCCAGAATAGCCTGAGCCTGCAGGTGGCTGTGCCACACATATGAAAATAGCCTTATGGGCCGCTTCACACGAGCAGATGCCGTGCGTGGCATCCGCTCCGTGAAAAAGTGCCAAGACCCGCTGCAGACTGCAGAGGCACGGAGCAGTAACATGACTGTTAATGCTCCGTGCCTGTCTGTGATCTCTTTCCTACGAAATCACAGTGACAACTGTGATTTCGTAGGAAAGAGATCACAGACAGGCACGGAGCATTAACAGTCATGTTACTGCTCCGTGCCTCTGCAGTCTGCAGCGGGTCTTGGCACTCTTTCACGGAGCGGATGCCACGCACGGCATCCGCTCGTGTGAAACGGCCCTTAGGGTACTTTCACACTTGCGTTTTTCTTTTCCGGCATAGAGTTCCATCACAGGGGCTCTATACCGGAAAAGAACTGATCAGGTATATCCCCATTCATTTTGAATGGAGAGTAATCTGTTCAGTTTGCATCAGGATGTCTTCAGTTCAGTCGTTTTGACTGATCAGGCAAAAGAGAAAACCGCAGCATGCTACGGTTTTCTCCCCGGTCGAAAAAAACTGAAGACATGCCTGAATGCCGATCCATCCGTCCGGCCTGTGCATGCAGGCAGACCGGTAAAAATGTGAAAAAATGTACAAGACGAGAGACGGATGACACGCATGACAAGCGGAGAGACGGATCCGTCCTTGCAGTGCATTTGTGAGACGGATACGCATCTGGATCCCTCTCACAAACGCTTTCAGTCAGCGGCAGATCGGCGGATCCGGCGGGCAGTTCCGGCGACGGAACTCCCCGCCAGATCACACTGCTGCAAGTGTGAAAGTAGCCTTAGGAAGTCTATTTCTCCTACCTTCTGTGTGTGTGGTTATGTATATAGCAGATCAGGTACATCACATAATCTAAAATAGAGACTGCCGAAGGGATGATAAATAAATGCCATTTACAAGACATATAATGTTCAGACACAAAATCATTACTAGGCTTCTCAGAAAAGTAATTTTAAAGGGGTTGTCTCACTTTAGATAATGGCATTTATCATGTAAAGTTAATACATGACACATACCAATATATTGTGATTGTTCACAGGGGCGTAGCGTGGGGGGGGCCGGAGGGGCCGTTGCCCCGGGCGCCAAATTGCAGGGGGCGCCAGGCATCCGAAATTTCAATGAGGGCTACGGGAGCCTATGGCTCCCGTCCCCTCCGTTATGCCCCATAGGCTTCAGGCCTAGTCCTGAAGCCTATAAGGCAGTAGAGGCGAGCGACGCAGGACTCGGTCACGATAACCTCACTGTGACCTCCTGCGTCGGGTCTCGCGAGATGACGCGATGACGGGGCGCAGGAAGGCACAGTGAGGCGTTCGTGACCGCCTGCGGCGGGAACAAGCGGGGATGGAGATAGTAGGTAAGTATTTTTTTTTTATGTTAACTTACCTAATTGCAGAGGCTCTGGCGGCAGTATGGGGGGTGGGAGAGGAGAGGAGAGGACTGGAGCAGAAAGGCTTCAGTGGCATGATTGGCACAGCAATAAGAGGGGCGATTATATTAGCAAAGAGGGGGGCCAGTACATTAATAACAGAGGGGCCATTACATTAATAACAAAGAGGGGGACATTATATTAGCAAAGAGGGGGGCCAGTACATTAATAATAAAAAGGGGGCCATTATATTAATAATAAAGAGGGGGGCCAGTACATTATTAATAAAAAGGGGGCCATTATATTAATAATAAAGAGGGGGCCATTACATTATTATTATTAATGTAATGACCCCCTCTTTATTATTAATGTAATGACCCCCTCTTCATTATTAATGTAATGCCCCCTCTTCATTATTAATGTATTGGCCCCCTCTTTATTATTAATGTAATGACCCCCTCTTTATTATTAATGTAATGGCCCCCTCTTCATTATTAATGTAATGCCCCCTCTTTATTATTAATGTATTGGCCCCCTCTTCATTATTAATGTAATGACCCCCTCTTCATTATTAATGTAATGACCCCCTCTTCATTATTAATGTAATGACCCCCTCTTTATTATTAATGTATTGGCCCCCTCTTTATTATTAATATAATGACCCCCTCTTCATTATTAATGTAATGACCCCCTCTTTATTATTAATGTAATGGCCCCTCTTTATTATTAATGTATTGGCCCCCTCTTTATTATTAATATAATGACCCCCTCTTTATTATTAATATAATGACCCCCTCTTCATTATTAATGTAATGACCCCCTCTTCATTATTAATGTAATGACCCCATCTTTATTATTAATGTACTGCCCCCTCCTTATTATTAATGTAATGGCCCCTCTTTATTATTAATGTAATGGCCCCCTCTTTATTATTAATGTAATGACCCCTCTTTATTATTAATGTAATGACCCCCTCTTCATTATTAATGTAATGACCCCCTCTTTATTATTAATGTACTGCCCCCTCCTTATTATTAATGTAATGGCCCCTCTTTATTATTAATGTAATGGCCCCCTCTTTATTATTAATGTAATGACCCCTCTTTATTATTAATGTAATGGCTCCTCTTTATTATTAATGTAATGGCCCCTCTTTATTATTAATGTAATGACCCCTCTTTATTATTAATGTAATGGCCCCTCTTTATTATTAATGTAATGGCCCCTCTTTATTATTAATGTAATGGCCCCTCTTCATTATTAATATAATGACCCCATCTTTGTTATGAATGTAATGACCCCCTCTTTGTTATGAATGTAATGACCCCCTCTTTATTATTAATGTAATGACCCCCTCTTTATTATTAATGTAATGACCCCCTCTTTGCTAATATAATGGCCCCCTCTTTGTTATTAAAGAGGGGGCCAGTACATTAATAATAAAGAGGGGGCCATTATAATATACAGGGGGAATGAAAGCTATCTGTCTGGCTCTAGCTCAGTATTGGGGGGCAGCAGGATGACAGTGTTGAAGGAAGGAGAGCATGATAGTAAAGTGAGGAACCTAAATTTTTTTCGGTGAAACTCTGCAGAGACGAGAAGCGGCTGAAAGAAGTTATCATGGTGGTCTTATCTCTGAATGAAGACGTCGAGGAGAGTCTACATCACAGGAGACGTCACTGGATGTAACAGGTATGGGGCGGTATTCTACTGTAATAATAATGTCCATCCACATATCTGTTTCATGGTAGGGTTGGGGGAGAAGATTGAGAATTTGGCCCATACTGCCGCATTCTGGCCCCAGACTTCAGGTCACACTGTACGTGTTCAGAATTCTGGGGCCTCACACCCATCTACTACATTATCTGTACTCAGAGAGTTATCTCTGTGTTATCTGAGGTGTAACATAGGACTGCTAGTGATCTACTACAGTATCTGTTAAAAGTGGCGTGCCTGGGGTAGGCGCGGGGGGGGGGGGGGGCGCAATTTTTGGCTTGCCCCGGGTGCTGGCAACCCACGCTACGCCACTGATTGTTCATATTGCTTCCTTTGCTGGCTGGACTTTGCTTCCATGGTTATGACCACCCTGCATTCCGCCAGCAGTGGCCGTGCTTGCACAATACAGGAAAAAGCACCAGCTTCCCAGAACTGAGAGGCAGCAGACATTGCCCACCATTTTTTCCCTATAGTGTGAAAGTATGTCCACCGTGGCTGTATTGCAGGGTGATCATAACCCCTGGATAAGAGCAGTGTATACTGTCATGGAAAAATGAAGCCAGCCAGCAAAGAAGGCAATCAGCCAGGCATCACTCCTAACTTGTCTGTTATAATAAATGTATTTTCCATTAAATAACTCTGGAACTTCTTTTACTCTATGTTTTGCTGTGCCTCTATTATTCCTATTAAAAGTTAGTAAATTTAATGCCAACTGGTTGTTATCAGCTAGTGGCGTTTCCCTTTACAGGTTGACATTCTCCAATCAGTGCTGCCAGTGGTATGCTGTGTAAGGACCCTCCCTGGGGTCAGTAACATACAGTTGGCATTGAACCGACAACTGTCTAATAGAAATAACAGAGGAACCACACAAGTCATAGTGAATTATGGAAAAAGATGATCCACAACGACTTAATTGAGAATTCAATTATTCCCCGTTCTGAAAGTCAAGGTCTTCCCTCTACCTCTTATCCAACAAGTTGTAGTAGGGCAGATCATGTGGGTGCACTGCCCAGTCAGCTGTACTTACGTGGTCAAGCTTTTTCTTTCTGTGCTGAGGTCACTACTAGCGTCATCTTCTCCTCTTCTTGCTTTTCTGCCAAACTTCCTCTGTGCTGTGCAGCTCAAGGGTATATTCAAAATGTAATTCTGAGGAAGGATCAAAACACACAGTCAAATCAGTAAAATATTTACTATGTGGCCACATTTTCCACTTTTAACGTGTCTATTCACAAAACAAAACAATAGTTTTACTTTTTACTGACCTGGGGTCAGTATAAAAAATCATGGAGACATGCACTATTTTGGTCTGTAATGGGAATCTAGCATGCCCATTATAGTATATGGGTTCATAAGAAAACACATACACAACATCCATCTTGCAACTGCGTTGGTCCATTATTCACTGACCACTAATAAGAGAAGCTCTGGAAGTTAAGATGTGTTACTGTCTGCAGGGATGGGCAAACTGCAGCCCTCCAGCTGTTATAAATCTAGAAATCCCATCATGCCCTGCTGTAGGCTGATAGCCGTAGGCTGTCCTGGAATGATGTTAGTTTTGCACCAGCTGGAAGTCTGAAGTTTGGACATCACTCTGATGTTGAAGTGAAAAAAAAAAAAGTTTATTAACCATTTGGCTACCGGAGGTAATTTTTTATATTTTTTTGCATTTTTGGTTTGCGCTACCTGACTTCCAAGAGCCATAACTTTTTTATTTTTCCGTTTTTATAGCCATATGAGCCATCACAGTTTTGCGTGTTTTTAAATAGCGAAGTTCAATTTGTGATAAAACTGACCAGTTACTTTTATTCTACAAGTTAGTACAAATCCGGCAATACCCTATATGTATAGGTTTTATTGTGTTTTGATAGTGAAAATAAATTCTAAATTGGGAAAAAAAAAATCAGTTTTACTTTTTTGTCGCTATATTTGGACCCTTATAACTTTTTGTAATTATGTATATGGTACTATATGGGGGCTCAAATTTTGCGGGGCGATCTGGGGTATTTATGACTTTTTAATCACTTTTTATTTAATTTATTGTGGAAAAGGAAGCGACCAAAAACAGCTAATCCGCCTTTTGGACTCTTTTTTTCTGTTTTGCTGTTTGCCATATAGGGATTTTTTTTTTATATTTCCATACAATGGGCGTGTCACTTGCCAGGCTTGCCAGAGTGGGCACAGGACAGTGGACATGTATGCCACACAACTGAGCAAGTGCAGGGCAGGAGCGCATACACATCACTCCTCCTGCCTCTGTCCACTGTGCTAAAGCCAGATGTAAGCCACCCCCCACATCTTAACCCCTTTGCTACCTGCACCATTTTGTCATCACTTCTCTTACCCCAAACCCCTTTAACTCCTTGCTGCTGATGCTGAGTGTGCACAAATGTTTGTGTGTGTGTGTGTGGGGGGGGTTGGCTGGTTGGTGAAATATCATTTGGTGGCTATGTGCACACTCAGCATTAGCAGCAAGGAGTTAGAGGGGTTAATATCCATCCAACCCCGACTAATGCCCTACAAAATGCCCAGGAAGGGGGGGGGGGGGTGTTGTTAGGAAGAAGTAGGAGGAAAGCACACTGTCCGCAATGAGCCCAACCCCTAATGCCCCCCAAAAATCTCAGGACAGTCACAGTGTGCTTTCTCCCCCATGAGCATTTTGGGGCTCATAGAGGACAACAGGACTGGAGTGGGATTGAAGCATGTCCCACGCTGTCTTGGCTGTCCCCCTCCCCACCCCTCCTGTCTCTTGCTGCCTGACCTGCCGCTGTGTTAGTGTCTGACAATCTGAGTATCCAGATGGATCTGACATATATTAGTGAGTGTCTGAGTGATATAACATACGGAACCTAGTCTCTGCTGACTGAGTGCTGACTGAGTCTGCTCTCTCTCAGTCTCACTCGTCTCAGGCAGCCAGGGCCAGGCACTGCAGGCAGTGACACGGCAGGACGAACGGTTCTGACTTACTTCAGGCCAGCGACACACAGGACATGCTTCTGTTCTTCCTTCTTCGTCTCTTCAGCTCAGGCACACTGGCGACGGCCGACGACGAAGTTCGAACCGATTCTCCAGCCTCCCTTGCGCCACTGGCCAATCAGCAGCTGCCTCAACAGAGTTGACTTGTGCTGATTAGCCAGCGACTCGAGCGCTACATGCAGGCTGGTTTGATCCTGATTCCGCATCAGTAGACTGTCAGGATCAGGTTAGGATCAGGTCAGACGGGGGGGGGAGGGGGGTTCTTGGCGGCGATTGCGGAAGAAGAGTTGGGACTGAAGATTCCTGAAGAAAAGCAGCCGCATAGCCAGCCCGCATGTCATGAGTGGGCGGGGCCAAATAGTGTGGGCGGGGCCTTCTCTGCGCTCCGGGGCCGCAGGCCCCATAGCAATGGCGTGGGCGGTATATGGCGGTAGAGGCATATGGGCGGTACGCCACTGGTCCCCATTGACTTCAATGGGGTTCGGGTTCGGGGTCAAGATCGGGTCCCGAACCCGAACTTTTTTTCAATTTTGGCCGAACCTGCCGAACCCAAACATCCAGGTGTCCGCTCAATTTGCAAAACTTTTTCGAGGGTGTCTGCAGTGACTTGTGACATCTGTGCTACAATACCTTCTCTGTGTCAGGACCAGATATTGGGAAAAATATTAATGACAACCAATATATATATATTTTTTTTCCATAATTTATCCACACTTTTCCTATAAACGGTGTCTGCAGTGAATTGTCACATGTGCGCTGCAATAGCGTGTGTCCATGTGCGCTGCAATAGCGTGTGTCAGGGCCAGATATTGGGAAAAATATTAGCAAAAACAATTATATTTTTTCCAAAATGTATCCACACTTTACAATGCAAGCATTAAGGGACGGGGAAGTGGCCGTGATGCTGATGGTGCACGCAGAGGCCGTGGCCCTGGGTGTAGTGAAACTGTGTCTGCTGCGAGAGCATACAAAAAAAACCAAGAAGCTAGCCCAGTGCGAGCAGGTGGTCGGTTGGATTGCTGCAGATAGTGCATCCAGTCGGTTAAGCACCACCCTGTCTTCCACCAAGTCCAGTCTCAGTAGACAGGAGTCTGGTCCATACAATCCTCACCCTGATCCATTTACAGTCTGGCCAAACAAGTGATCCCACACTCGCCAAGCACGCTTTAAGAGGGACCTGAGATCTTGTGTCCCAATTCCTAACCTCTTGAGCAACCAGAGTCACAAGAACATGACGCTGGGGAATAACAATTAGTGTTTAATGAGGTGGATGATGATGAGACACAGTTGCCAATGACTCAACTGCAATTACTGTCTCAAGAGGTTTAGGAACAGGATGCCACACAGTCAGGGCTGGACTGGGACAAAAAATAGGCCCGAGCATTTTTGACTGAGCAGCCCAATCACATGACCCCCAACAGGCCCCACCCCCTTGCAGTCTAGGGGCGGAGCCAAAACCGGAAGCACAAATTGAGGGGCAGGGCCAGCCACCAGTAAGATAGGAAGGCTTCAGCCAACACACAAGCTTTGCAACAACCAACATACAGATCTTGCAACAATATAGGAAGCTACAGAAAAGTCTTATAATATCCTCAGTGGATCTCAACCTCCCCATCCTCCACACCCTGTACAGGTCAGTGCCCCCGAAATAGCACTAACAGTTTTCCAGCAAATACCACCTATTCCGTACAGGGTGGGTTTGCATCTGCGTTATGCCATTCCGTTATAGGTTCCGTTTCAAACGGAATATAACGGAATGGCCAGATGGAATGCAAAACGGAAACCTTTAAGAGGCATTCCATTAGGACAGATCCTAATAGAAGTTTATGAGAAAGCATAACGGATCAGTCTGGGTCCCCTTATGCAAGACGGAAAACAAAGTCCTGTCGACAGGACTTTGTTTTCCGTCTTGCATAACAGGAACCAGATGGATCAGTTTTGATTCCCATAGACTTTTAAGAGGACGGAGAGGAAACGGAAAGCCTCTTGCAGAGTCTGCACTGTACGAGAGAGATAGCAGTGGCTGTGAAGGGAAAAGTTCCAGAGCACAATGACAGCCCCATAGCCTTTCTGCTGCCTGACCAACCGTATGCTGCCACAGCACCAGCCCAGCCTGCAGGACATCAGAGAGGCCTGGGGTCCACATTATAGCACCACTAAATTTACTTATTATCAAAAAGCATCATACATAACCAAGCAAAAGCCAGAATATAATAAAAGACAAAAACAGTAAACTACATTTATAATAAAACAATTTACTTACAAAAGAAGCTATTTAGTCGTCTGCTGTGCCGCCCTCTGCTTGCTTCCACTGATTATTTGCCCTCCTTTCTGTCTCTCCTCAGTGCGCAGGCGCACTGTTATGGGGATCTGTGGATGACAGTATGACACACTGTTATGGGGGACCTGTGAATGACACACTGTTATGGGGGACCTGTGGATGACACACTGTTATGGGCATCAGTGGATGACACACAGTTTTAGGGGCATCTGTGGATGACACTGTTATGGGGGATCTGTGGATGACACTTTTATGGAGGCATCTGTGGATGACGCACTGTTATGGGGGATCTGTAGATGACACTATTATGGGGGCATCTGTGGATGACGCACTGTTATGGGCATCAGTGGATGACACAATGTTATGGGCATCTGTGGATGACACTATTATGGGGGCATCTGTGGATGACACTATTATGGGGGCATCAGTCGAGGACGCACTGTTATGGGCATCTGTGGAGGACACTCCAGTGTTATGGGCATCAGTGGATGACACACAGTTATGGGGGCATCTGTGGATGATGCACTGTTATTAACAGTGCGTCATCCACAGACCCCCCCCCCATAACAGTGTCATCCACAGATATCCCCTTAATAGACTGTTAAGGGGATATCTGTGGATTGCATGGCACTGTTATGGCGGCATCTGTGTGGAATGATGGAATCTGACACAGATGCGGGGGGCATCTGTGGATGAAACTGTTATGGATGGCCGGGGGGATCTGTGGATGACACACATATATGGCAGTGCAAGCATCTTGTGCTATATATATGTGTCATCATCCACATGACCCACAGATATCTCCCCCCCATAACAATGTCCCTCCCTATTGTAAGACAGACCCTGCCGTTCCTTATGTAAGTGAGCTATTGAGCTTGTAAATAAACTCGTGCAAAGTATATGAGTAATTAGTAACTACTCATATACTTTGCACAAATTTATTTACAAGCTCAATAGCTCACTTACATAAGTTACTATCTAATAATCTATCACTATCACTAACTTACTTCCTGGGACAGTCAGGACTCCGATTGTATTCACAAGTACAAGTTCAATTCACTGACAGAAGTCAGTGCTGCAGTGCACAAAAGACTGTTCACCACATCCATTCATTGTGGGCACGGGCAGGCGGCAGCCACAGCCAGTTGGGCACTACTGGGGCGGGCAGGCAGAAGCTGGTGGCTCCAGTCCCGCTCTTCAACATTTAAACTAGGCGGCCGGCGGCAGCGTAACGTGACGTGACGTCACTGACTACATCACGCGCATGCTCCTCCCACTTTATTAATGAAGGCGGAACAGGCGCGTGATGTCGGAGTGAGTGACGTTATGCTGCCGGCCGCCGGAATATGGAGTGACGGAGGCGGAGCACAGGAGGCGGAGCAGTGGGGGTGGACTGTCTCTGCTCTACAGACTCAGACAGTCAGCATGTGTCTTCTTTGTGTCACTCATGATTAAGCTGTGCGGCCGGGGCTGGCAGGCGGCAGAGTAGGAGGCAATGCACAGGGGTGTGATTAGGCCATACCCGTCACACCCACTCGAGCCCTGAGGCGGCCCCCCTGAGGCGGCCCTATGGCCAGTCCGGCCCTGCACACAGTTGTCAATCATTGAGGTTGTGGTTAGGTCAACAAATCAGGAGGATGATCATAGTGAGGAAGTAGAAGAGGACGTGCTGGACAAAGAGGTCACTGATCCAACCTGGGAAGGTAGCAACAATCTGAGCGAGGAGAGCAGTACAGAGGGGAAGGGATCTGCAGCACTGCAACAGGCTGGAAGAGGCAGTGGGGTGGCAAAAGGTAGAAGGTGGGCACCACCGAACAGGCCCACAACTGTTCCACAGAGCACCCCCTTGCGTAAATCTCCATTGCCATTGGTGTTCGGCAGTATAGGGATTTTTGTTTCAGGAAAGTGCGGACGACAAAATAATAGTAGTTTGCAAACTGTGCCACACCAAAATGAGTCGGGACGTGATCACTAGCAACCTCACCACCACCAGTATGATCCTTCACATGTCATCAAAGCACCCTAATAGGTTGGTCGAACGCCTGGGTCCACAATCTGTGTCTGCAGGTCACACCACTGCCTCCTCTTCCCCTGTGTTACATGTTGGACAATCCCCAGTTCAAGACGCAGGCCCGAATGCCTCCCGCCCTGCATCTAGACCTTTGCAAGCACCATCAGCGACCACATCCTTTTCCCTGTCCCAGCGCAGTATCCAAATCTCATTAACCCAGGCATTTGAACGCAAGCATAAATACCCAGCCACCCACCCACAGGCCATAGCACTAAATGCGCAGCTTTCCAAATTACTAACATAGTAACATAGTACATGAGGCCGAAAAAAGACATTTGTCCATCCAGTCATCCTGCAAGTTGATCCAGAGGAAGGCAAAAAAAACCTGTGAGGTAGAAGCCAATTTTCCTCACTTTAGGGGAATAAAAAATTCCTTCCCGACTCCAATCAGGCAATCAGAATAACTCCCTGGATCAACGACCCCTCTCTAGTAGCTATAGCCTGTAATATTATTACACTCCAGAAATACATCCAGGCCCCTCTTGAATTCCTTTATTGTACTCACCATCACCACGTCCTCATGCAGAGAGTTCCATAGTCTCACTGCTCTTACCGTAAAGAATCCTCTTCTATGTTTGTGTAGAAACCTTCTTTCCTCCAGACGCAGAAGATGTCCCCTCATCACAGTCACAGTCCTGGGGATAAACAGATGATGGGATAGATCTCTGTACTGACCCCTGATATATTTATACATAGTTATTAGATCTCCCCTCAGTTGTCTTTTTTCTAAAGTGAATAACCCTAATTTTGAAAATCTTTCAGGGTACTGTAGTTGCCCCATTCCAGTTATTACTTTAGTTGCCATTCTCTAAAATTCCTAGATACTTTTCCACGTCAGTGTTACCGAATGTTTTACCATTTAGTATGTATGGGTGACTTGCATTATTCCTTCCCATGTGCATAACTTTACATTTGTCAGTGTTAAACCTCATCTGCCACTTATCTGCCCAGGAAATTTTGCCATTTAGGCTTGTGGATACTGAGGCCTTCTGCAGCCTGATGTCGGCGTCCGACCCTCATTATGCAGTCCCCAGCCGCCACTATCTTTCAAGGTGTGCTGCGACAGCCTTACACCAACATGTGTCCCTTAACATCACACGTGCCCTGACCAACTCAATTACTGGGAAGGTCCACGTAACCATGGACACATGGACAAGTGCTTTCAGCCAGGGACGCTACATTTTCCTGACGGCACACTGGGTGAATGTTGTGGAGGCCGAGTGCAACTCATATCCTGGGAAGGCACAGGTGCTTCCGACGCCAAGGATAGCGGGCCCCAATTCCATCAGGGTTTCCGCCACCACCTACGTTAGTGGCTTCAACCCCCACTTCTCCTCCTCCGCCTCCTCCTCCACTTCAACCTCCAAAGTATCTGCGTGTAGCACCAGTCAGTCATCAGTCTGTAGCTGGAAGCAGTGTAGCACTACAGTGGGGAAGCAGCAACAGAATGTGCTGAAGCTGATCTGCCTAGGTAAGAAACAGCACACCACCGCAGAGCTGTGGCAGAAGTTAAGAGACCAGACTGAGCTGTGCCTCTCGCCACTCAACCTAGAACCAGGCATGGTTGTGTTTGATAATGGCCGTAACTTGGGGGCGGCTTTGGAGCTGGGCAACCTTAGACACATCCCATGCCTTGCCCACATATTTAACCTTGTGGTGCAGCGGTTTCTAAAAACATACCCCAATTTGCCTGAGCTACTGGTGAAGGTGTGCCGCATCTGTGCACATTTCCGCAAGCCACCGACAGCTTTAGCCGGTTTGTCAACGCTGCTGTTGTGTGACGCGAGCATGCGCTGGAACTCCACGTTCCACATGTTGGCCAGGCTTTGTGAGCAGCAGAGGGCAGTTGTGGAATACCAGCTGCAACATGGTTGTCTCCTTTTCAGTCAGCTTCCGCTATTCACAAGTGAGGAGTTGGCATGGATGTCTGAACTCTGTGAGGTTTTACGCAACTTTGAGAAATCAACACAGATGGAGAGCGGTGATAACGCTATTATCAGCGTCACCATCCCACTTCTGTGTCTTCTCAAATGCTCGCTGCTCACAATTAATGACGACGCTGTGCATGTGGAAGAGGTGGAAATAGGGCAAGACATTACACAGGTTGATGATAGCCAGACCACCCTCAGTTAGTCTTCTCAGCGCGAATTGGAGGCTGAAGAGGAGGAGGACTTGGAGACGGGGTCCTCCGCTACAGAGGGTAGTACCCATGGAAGTTCAATTCCATCTGTTCAGCGTTGGTGTGCAGAAGAGGAGGAAGAGGTTGAGGAGATTGGGAGTGATCCTCCTGATGACGACAGCGAAGTCTCACCTGTTGGTACTCTGGCACACATGGCTGACTTCATGTTAGGCTGCCTTTCCCACGACCCACGCGTTATACACATTTTAAACAACACGGATTACTCGTTGTTCACCCTTCTCAACCCCTGCTACAAAGAGAATGTCTCATCTCTCATTCCTCTGGTGAAGAGGACCAAACAAAATGGTGCAATACCAGAAGATCCTTGTTGGAAAATTGCTTCAAAATTTTCCATCTGACAATGCTGGCGGCAGAGTCCATACTTCCTTAGCCAACTGAGGGGCAGACAAGGTAAACACACAGCAATTCCAACAGAGGCAAGGCAGCATTCTCCAAAGCCTGGGACAGTTTCATGACACCCCGCCAGCACCCTCACCCTTATGTGCGGCCTACTGCCACAAGAAGAGACATTTTTTGGAAGATGATGAAGGAGTAAATAGGCGACCGTGTCAGCGTCCTCAATGACCCCTCAGTGCCTTACAACTACAGGGTGTCCAAGCTGGACACGTGGCATGATCTTGCCTTCTACGCTTTGGAGGTGCTGGCCTGCCCTGCCGCCAGCGTTTTGTCTGTAAGTGCATTTAGTGCTGCTGGTGGCATTATAATAGATAAGCGTATCCGCCTGTCAACTGAAAATGCTGACAGGCTGACTTATATAAAAATGAACAAGGCCTGGATTGACCATGATTTCTCGACACCACCAGAGGAATGCTGAGGAACATAAAGGCACTTTACATGTGTTGTTTTTAATATAGTTAATAGACTGTATTTTCATGCACCCCTTCCACCACAAACAAGGGTATATGGTTGAATCCTCTTTTTCTCATCCTCCTCTTCTGTCATATCAACATGCATTGCTTATTCATCACATATAATGCCCTCGCATATATGACCAGCAGGCCCTCACATCAAATTTTTTAGAGGGTCCACTCAACAGCAGGCCCTCACATCAAATTTTTTAGAGGGTCTGCTTACCAGCAGGCCCTCACATATAATTTTTTACAGGATCCGCTCACCAGCACGCCCTCACATATAATTTTTTAGAGGGTCCGCTCACCAGCCGGCCCTCACATCAAATTTTTTAGAGGGTCCTCTCACCAGCAGGTCCTCACATATAATTTTTTAGAGGGTCCGCTCACCAGCAGGCCCTCACATATAATATTTTTGAGGTTCCGCTCACCAGCAGGCTCTGACATATAATTTTTATGAGGCTCCGCTCACCAGCAGGCCCTCACATCAAATTTTTTACAGGGCCCGCTCACCAGCAGGCCCTCACATATAATTTTTTTAGATGGTCCGTTCAACAGCAGGCCCTCACATTAAATTTTTTAGAGGGTCCGCTCACCAGCAGGCCCTCACATCAAATTTTTTAGAGGGTCCGCTCAACAGCAGGCCCTCACATATAATTTTTTACAGGGTCCGCTCACCAGCAGGCCCTCACATGTAATTTTTTAGAGGGTCCGCTAACCAGCAGGCCCTCACATATAATTTTTTAGAGGGTCCACTCACCAGCAGGCCCTCACATATAATTTTTTACAAGGTCCGCTCACCAGCAGGCCCTCACATATAATTTTTTACAAGGTCCGCTCACCAGCAGAGCCTCACATATTATTTTTTAGAGGGTCCACTCATCATTTTGTTCTGCAGGGTTTGTGGTTGAATGCATGTTTTGTGGCGGTGCATGTACCAGGTGTGGATAACTTAGTTGCCAGGGACCGTTTTCACAAATTGGTGCCGGGAGCAGTTCAGAGCCTTCCTTGTCCCCATTGGCTCTGGAGCGTGGCTTAGGCGGTCTGTGAGTAATCGTATATGGTCTGCGTATTCTTCTGTTTGGTCTCAGTGGGAACGGTTGGTGGATCAGGTAGGGGATTGTGATTCTGTGGAGGATTTTCGGTTATTACTGGTTTATTTTGTTGGCTTTCAGTTTGGGTGCATCTTTTTTGGTTGCATCTAAAAGGGTGGTGGTGGTGGCATTTTGGTTAAGATTGCGTGGTTTGGTTGATGTGTCCAGGAGTTTTGGGGTATGCCAGGTGTTGAAGGGTTATCATCGTAGTGCATTTAGAAAGGATACTTGTCGCCCAGTTCCTTTTTCAGTGTTGCAGACGCTGTGGGAACAAGTGGGGTTGGTGTTCAGAATATGAAATTTGTTATGGGCAGCATTTTCATTGGCATTCTTTGGAGCCTTTAGGGTTTTGGAATTGGTTGCAAGTAGTAGAGCGCAGGGTGGGGGTTTGCTGCGGGAGGAAGTACGTGTTTGTGGAGAATGTTTGCGGTGTATGACACTGAGGTCAAAAACCAACCCAGGGGGTAGATGCATATTTATATTATTACAGTCATTAGCTGGGTCTGTGCTGTGCCCGATGCGTTGTTGAATTTTTGATTCTTCATTCGGGTGTGGCGGGTGTGTTCATTGTGAATACATCAGGATGGCACGGTCTTGTCTCGTTATCAGTTTGTGGCGGTTTTTAGGAAGTGTTTGGGGGCAGCGGGTTTGCCGGCAACAGAGTTTGCATCACACTCTTTTCAGATTGGTGCAGCGACAGAGTCTGCCAGATGGTGTATAGTAGATGAGGCAATTAAGCGTACTGGCCGCTGGGAGTCGGCCTCTTTCCGGTCGTATATTCATCCCCACCTGTTGTGAGTCGTGTGGTAGTCAAGTGGGATGAGGATTAACACATAAAATTTAGTTTTCTTTGCTTTCAGGGTCTTCTTCGTTTGTGGCATGGATTTCCAGACACTCATATGTGCATTGGGGGGCTTTGCGAGCTGATGTGCGTCGGAATGGACGTCAATTGGGTTTCCACCAGGATGAGTTACAAGTTAGGTCGATTGGTTTGGACTGTCTATTATGGGGTAGAGTATTACCTGAGTTTCATGTATATGCTTCTCTAGATCGGTCGCCAGATATCTTGATGCTGCATGTAGGCGGAAATGATTTTAGGTCTGCTGTTCTAGTGATGTTATTCATGATATAAAATTTGATTTATTGAGGGTTTGGCGTGATCTGTAGATTGTATTAATAAGGCTTGGGCGAAGTTGAATAGAGAAGTGGGAAGTTTTGTGCGCAGGCAAAGAGGTTTTGTAGTAAGGCACAGGAAGTTGGAGGCGGCATTGCCTCAATTCTTGCGTGCTGACGGGGTGAATTTGAATAGATTTGTAGGCTTTGGGGCTTCAGAAAGGTTTGGAGACAGCCCTCAAGGTGTGGCAGGACGTACATGGGTGAGGTTTCACACATGTTCGTTGGTGGCAGGAAATGGGGGGATCCTGGAAGGCAAACAAGGAAGGCAAACAAGGGTTAATAGGTGCACGACACGCTGGAGCGTGCATCTTATGGGGTTTGGTAAGCGGAAGGATCAGGGCTCCTGTTTGGGCTAAAAGGCCCACAGGGGTATATATATCTATATATATTTGAGGATTCGGTGCCCTTGGGTCGGTGAGTGTGGCCAAGGGTTAGGTTGCAATACAAGTGGAGGTGGTGATTGAGGTATGCAGTTTGTTTGGGTCGCGTTCTAGAATCCTTCAATATAGGAGGTTATAATGATGGGTAGGTTGGCTTTTGTTGGATTGTAATGTTATTGCACTTAATTATGTGTGTTAAAAGCCTTATCATTGAAGAGTTTTATACTGTTGTAATTTATTTTATTAATAAATCGGCTGCCACGGCCTTACACCAAGAAGTAAGTCTCTGTGTATTATTGGTTTGGGTGATAAAGGGGTCATTGGTAGCCGAGATAATCTTACACCCTAATAAGTCAGGTAAAGGTATTCAGCAAATACACTGCAAACGGCTCAAGAAATGCCTTGCAGGAACTTCTTTAGGAGCAGCCTAGGGCAGTGGATAAGTCACCTGAGCTGCCATTGTCTCCAGAAAGCAAGACTCAGAGTTGCCTTCCATGCTTGACCCCCTTCAGTGGTTTCTCCAGCCTCAAATCCGAGTCCTGATGACAGTTGCTGAGATCACTGCTTCTACAGAACCAAGTGATATTACAACAGCTCATTCACCCCAATATAAGAATCAAGGACCAATGGAATTGCTTATATATGAAATTAGGGTGACACCACACTAATGGTGATATTACACAGCTTATTCATCCCTAACTTGAGAACAAACGGCCTAATGGAATTTCTTATCTATGAAATTAGGTGTACACCCCACTAACGGTTATATTACACAGCTACACAGCCATTTTGAGAATAAAGGTGTAATAGAATTACATATCTATTAACCCCTTTAGGACCAAGCCATTTTTCACCTTCTGGACCAAGCATAATTTAGCAAATCTGACATGTGTCATTATGTCTGACATGGTTCATTAACTACATAATTTATTAAAGCCAAAGGGAGGCTATCAACTTAACTTGACCCAGGTTTGGAGTGAAATTAAAATATTGCTTTTATTAATACAGTTTAAACTGGCTGTGAGCCAGGACACAGATTTAAAAACCTTGTTTGCCACTCCTGTGTATATCTGGACCATCTGCCTTAGGAGTAGTGGAAATGTGTACACTCTTCTGCCACTCGACAGAGACCTACACAGTATTGTCTAGTAAGTAGTGATGAGTGGCAGGGGCAATATTCGAATTTGCGATATTTCGCAAATATGTTGTAGGTAGGCGCAATGTAACATCTAAAATAAATATTAATAATTTGATACTTAATCCGTCTGTTAGTTAGGTGGGCGACAAACCAAGTTTTGTGTGAAGTGCACCTGCACCTGCATATGTGCCATGGACAATAATATATTGAATCCGTCTGCGAGTTCAGGGGTTGACATATTTGCATTGTTGGCTGTGATATACCCCTGCTCTACATAGCAGACAGGGAAATAATAAAAAAAAATTGTCTGTTGCATTGTTGGGTGACATTAACCCATTTTTGCCGTTTAAAAACCCCTGCTTTGCATAGGTGACAGAGACTTTAATTTCTAAAATTCGTCTGTTCCATTGGTGGGTGACATTAACCCATTTGTGTAGTTTAAAAACCCCTGCTCTTCATAGGTGACAGGGACTTACATTTCTAAAATTTGTCTGTTCCTTTGGTGGGTGACATTAACCCATTTTTGACGTTGAAAACCCCCTGATCTGCATAGGTGACAGTGCAGCACGCCAGACCTGCAGGGTATAGCGACAGTGAGGTCACGGTATGGGCAATCAAGGGTTACTCACTTTTTGGAGGATCCTGGGCAGGCATGCGACAGTGAAAGAGAGGCAGACACTAGTTCCTCTGGGGCACACTCTGTAGATAGGGACCAGACCTGATGGTATGTGAGGTGCCCTGGATGTTGTAGGTGTTTTGAGTGCCTGAGGCAAGGTCCCTTTAAGGATCGTGACGCCAGTGCCTGTAACGGTGGCACACCGGTTTGCAGGAGGATTAATTGAGTACGCAGTTGGTAAACCAAACGTTGCTTTACTTTAGGAAACAGTCCAACTTTATACATACAGTTGTAGTAGATGAAAATAATGCAGTCCTTTCTAGTACAAGTGCACAGCAGGTTTACTTCACAATATGGCAGGTATAATCTTGCAAGATACTTGGAGGGCAAACAGTTAATGCTTTGCAGTACAATGCTGCTCTATCCCCTCAGCTATTCTAGCTGGCTGGATCCCAAGGCCTGGATGCCTAATTGCTGGCTTAAATCCTTGGTGTATATAATCCTTCCTCCAGTATTGGCGCTTGCTCTATATTAAACACTTCTGCCCATCAGGTTACTTAGCTGTACTTGTGGTATTGTCCTTGCTGTGAGGGATACTGCAGGTTGCTCCCAGGAGGTGCTCTCCTACTACTGGGGTGTCTCATCTGTGTTGGTTGGATTACTGGTCTCCAGGCAGGCTGTACTCTTCCTAGCCTCCTAGTGCAGCAAGAAACCAGGACTATCGGGCTGCATGTCAGGAGGAGGCCCTCAGCATATCTTGGGCTGGTGCCTTCTCACTTCTGTCTCCACAGACTCCTGACTATGACCTAACCCCTCCCTGTCTGGGCCTGGACATTTATACTAGGGGCTCCCTATCTCCTTCTAGTGTCTGGAATGCTAAACTACACCCCACTAGGCCTGATAAGCATATAACAGGGGAAATATACCAATGCAAAAACACACAGGAAATACATTACAATGCATGGATAAATTCAATATCACTGTCCCTTGTGAGCAGAAGTAACACGTTACCCAATTGACCCTTGTGTAGTGCCCACTCCTACCTAGTAGGACACTACAACAGGGACCAAAATTTCTAAAATTCGTCTGTTCCATTGGTGGGTGACATTAACTAATTTTTGTAGTTTAAAAACCCCTGCTCTGCATGGGTGACAGGGACTTAAATTTATAAAAATTGTCTGTTCCATTGGTGGGTGACATTAATCCATTTTTGCAATTGAAAAACCCCTGCTCTGCATTGCTGACAGGGAACTAAATTTAGTAAAAATGTCTGTTGACCGCAAAAAATTATGAGAGCGTCAAATAAGGGACATGGCCCTGATCATAGTGCTCCTGTTGCAGGGAGAGGACGGGTCGATCTGTGCCAGCTACACGCCCAAATGAAACACCTTACTCAGGTGAGCGTAGGCGACAGAGCCTTCAGCATTATATAGTAGGCCCGAATGCCGTTCTACGAATGGTGAGGCCAGAACAAGTACAGGCGCTAGTAGATTGGATGGCTGACAGTGCCTCCAGTTCCTTCACATTGTCTTCCAACTAGTCCCCTGCTGAAAGATCACCCGCTTGCAAATCAGCCAAGCAGTCTGAGCCCCAAGTCATGCAGCACTCTCTTCTGCTTTTTGATGACTCTGCTAGCAGGGTTTCCCAGGGCCATCCACATAGCACTGCCCCAGAAGTGGAAGAGATTGAGTGCACCGATGGCCAACCACTTATGTTTCAGGATGAGTACATGGTAGGACCACCGCAGCACATCTTGGATGACGATGAAACACAGGTGCCAACTGCTGTTGCTTTCTGCAGTGTGCAGAGCGTCACGGAGGGCAGGGGTGAAGACTGGGTGGAAGATGGTCCCTGGGTGGAAGATGATTCCATGTGAGGTCCTCGACCTCACATGGAATCAAGGGCATGCGAGTGACATCTGTAGTTCGGAGGAAGAGGCGGTGGTCGCACAGAGCCACCAGCACAGCAAAAGAGTGAGCAGGGTGCAAAAGTGGAGTGGCCGTCCCCTAAACAGTACACCTGCTACTGCCCACCGCACCAAGGGACCGAGCACACCAAATCCAGCTCCAAGGAGTTCCCTGGCACGGCAGTTCTTCAGACAATGTGCCGACGAAAAGACACAAGTGGTTTGCAAGCTGTGCAGTCAGAGCCTGAAGCGAAGCATAAACGTTCTAAACCTGAGGACAACCTGCATGACCAGGCATCTAAGTGCAAAGCAAGAGCTGCAGTATAGTATGTCATGAACGTACCTGTATGCAGATGGATACCGCACGTAACAAGGGGTGGTTAACTTCCGGTTAACCCTTTATAGATACAATTCGGTATACTGCCACCACATGTTTTAACAGCACATGAACCGACTACCGGTCACTCACCCTCACGCAGAGCAGGGAATAATCCAGCTGTCGCTTGCTGACCGATCGCAATCGTTCAGCCAAGCAACAATCAAAATGACCCTTCTCACACAAAATGGTAACATTACTCTCTTCAGAGACAGGATTCGTTAATTTCTTTGCTTAGAACATGGAAGACTTAGCAAATAAGATTGTTCAATCTTTTAATAAAAGGTGCAAGGAAAAACAGTGCATATATACATTTACAGAAAAATGACTATTGTGGATAATAATAATTGAAGGTAATAGTAAAGTATACTTAATAGAAAAGTATACTTAAGTTCCTCTGTTTCAGTCCTTGAAGCCGTTGTGCAATCCGATTGGTATAATATCAGTGGACCCTGAGCAGAATGCGATACAATTCCAGGTTTTAAGGCAAGGCAGGGTTGCCATACAATGCCCTGATAGCATCTTATGGTTCAATTTGTTTTTATTGAAAACCACAGTACCCAGTACTCAGCAATCATCAATTCAAGATGAATGGAGAGAGGGGGTGAGACAAGACAGAGGGACAAAAGGAAGAAGGAGGAAGGAAGGGAGGGGAGAGGTAGTGTACTAGTAATCCAGACAAGATTCATAGCAGTAAAACTAATATGAGTACGTTAAGTAATAGTACCTGAGGTCAACCAACCTGAAAAATTTGCCGACGCTCGGAACTGGTACCAGGCTTCCCATTGTCTAGAATGTGCCACACCAGATCCCTGGTCTTCAGCACCCAACTCCTCCAGGCGCGGCAGACAATCTAAAGCCCCAACCCAAGTAACTCTGAGAAGGCTTTCTGTTGAGCGCCAAACCCGAGGTATGATTTGGCGCATTGCTATGATAAAGAATCTAAGGATGCCTTTCTTGACCAAATTAATTCTACCCGGGTAAACTGAGAGAAAAGCTAACTGGGGAGATGGAGGTGTATGGGTTTTGTACAGATTATCATGTAGCGTGAAAATATGGCACCATAGTGTGGCTACTCCTGGACAGTCCCACCAAATGTGTACCATGGTGCCCCTAGAGTTCAGGCACCTCCAGCATGTGTCCGGGACAGAGGGGTAAAACTGGCTAAGCTTAACCGGGGTCCTATACCACCTAGACCAGATCTTATAATTGAGTTCCTGAATCTTACAGGATATCGAGGACTTATGGGTGAATAAAACACCTGGATATTATATATACTGCTTAATTAAATTGAAGGCAGACCTCCCAAAAATTAAATTGTGACCATGTGGGTAGAAACTGAAAAAACATAAATGGACGATAGAGGCATGAAGCTCAATTTCAACTTAACACAGACAGGTAGATTGCTGCCACACTATGGGTATTGCTGTAGTAATCAGAATATATATACATATATATATATATATATATATATATATATATATATATATATACACAGTACAGACCAAAAGTTTGGACACACCTTCTCATTCAAAGAGTTTTCTTTATTTTCATGACTATGAAAATTGTAGATTCACACTGAAGGCATCAAAACTATGAATTAACACATGTAGAATTATATGCATAAACAACTGAAAATATGTCATATTCTAGGTTCTTCAAAGTAGCCACTTTTTGCTTTGATTACTGCTTTGCACACTCTTGGCATTCTCTTGATGAGCTTCCAGAGGTAGTCACCTGAAATGGTTTTCACTTCACAAGTGTGCCCTGTCAGGTTTAATAAGTGGGATTTCTTACCTTATAAATGGGGTTGGGACCATTAGTTGCGTTGTGGAGAACTCAGGTGGAATCACAGCTGATAGTCCTACTGAATAGACTGTTAATATTTGTATTATGGCAAGAAAAAAGCAGCTAAGTAAAGAAAAACAAGTGGCCATCATTACTTTAAGAAATGAAGGTCAGTCAGTCCAAAAAATTGGGAAAACTTTGAAAGTGTCCCCAAGTGCAGTCACAAAAACCATCAAGCGCTACAAAGAAACTGGCTCACATGCGGACCCAACCCAGGAAAGGAAGACCAAGAGTCACGTCTAGTGCGGAGGATAAGTTCATCCGAGTCACCAGCCTCAGAAATCGCAGGTTAACAGCAGCTCAGATTAGAGACCAGGTCAATGCCACACAGAGTTCTAGCAGCAGACACATCTCTAGAACAACTGTTAAGAGGATACTGTGTGAATCAGGCCTTCATGGTTGAATATCTGCTAGGAAACCACTGCTAAGGACAGGCAACAAGCAGAAGAGACTTGTTTGGGCTAAAGAACACAAGGAATGGACATTAGACCAGTGGAAATATGTGCTTTGGTCTGATGAGTCCAAATTTGAGATCTTTGGTTCCAACCACCGTGTCTTTGTGCGACGCAGAAAAGGTGAACGGATGGACTCTACATGCCTGGTTCCCACCGTGAAGCATGGAGGAGTAGGTGTGATGGTGTGGGGGTGCTTTGCTGGTGACACTGTTGGGGATTTATTCAAAATTGAAGGCATACTGAAACAGCATGGCTACCACAGCATCTTGCAGCGGCATTCTATTCCATCCGGTTTGCGTTTAGTTGGACCATCATTTATTTTTCAACAGGACAATGACCCCAAACACACCTCCAGGCTGTGTAAGGGCTATTTGAACATGAAGGAGAGTAATGGGGTGCTGCACCAGATGACCTGGCATCCACAGTCACCGGACCTGAACCAAATCAAGATGGTTTGGGGTGAGCTGGACCGCAGAGTGAAGGCAAAAGGGCCAACAAGTGCTAAGCATCTCTGGGAACTCCTTCAAGACTGTTGGAAGACCATTTCAGGTGACTACCTCTTGAAGCTCATCAAGCGAATGCCAAGAGTGTGCAAAGCAAAAATCAAAGTAAAAGGTGGCTACTTTGAAGAACCTAGAATATGACATATTTTCAGTTGTTTCACACTTTTTTGTTATGTATATAATTCCACATGTGTTAATTCATAGTTTTGATGCCTTCAGTGTGAATCTACAATTTTCATAGTCATGAAAATAAAGAAAACTCTTTGAATGAGGTGTGTCCAAACTTTTGGTCTGTACTGTATATATATATATATATATTTATTTATTTATTGTAAGGGGTTACACTCTCAGGCTGGGCAGCGATGATAGATTCTCTTGCAGACCACAGGGTTAAAGTCTAAATGCTGCTTTATTTATCACACTCCGGCAATACAGGCAACCCCAGTTATAATTCACTGGGTAAGGTAAAGGACCAGCACCACAAAACATAAATTAAACTGAAATAAACACCTGCCCGTCTGGGCCCTGGCTAATACAGTGAAGATCCTAGCTCAGCCTGGACTGTGCTTTATTTCCCCCTGATGATCCCAACTGGGATCCCTCAGGCTAGGGAAAAACCTGTCCTGAATTTTATTTACCTCACCCAGTTGACGACTTTACCATACAATTTTTTGTTCACCTTACCACAATATATAAAATTTTAAACCCTACAAAAAAGGATTTCTGTGAAAATGGGGAAACAAAGTCAAAGTATTTGCTTGCAGGTAGTTGTTTTTGAGGTGCACCTGCACTTCTGATAGCAGGCACAGCCACAGGTACTGTCCCCCCTTTCATATCTTTCATCTGCCCTGCTTCTCTCTATTGTACACAGCACAAACAATTCTTCTTTGGAATCCTAGACTTTCCCTTAACTTTCCCTGTCAATAAGCTTGACTGATTTATGATTGTCCCTGATTGATTTTTCACTGTCCTTGATTCCCTAAGATCATTTTCCTGGCAGATACTGTAACACCCAACCACCCGGTTTCACAGCCCAGCACAGAATGGTGTTCTGCTCATTCTTCTGGGGGGCACCTCAATGTCTGCTGCAGCGCTGATTGGCTCATCCAGGCTGTCTGTTAGCCTGGTAGCCAATCAGGGAAAGACTCCTTTTAGTGCATGTGTTGGTGGGGAAAAAAACCCACTAGGGAGTAAGGAGAAGGGTTCTCAGGTGACTATGAGAGGAAGCGAAGGGAATGCTCTTCACTTCCTCTCATGGTCACGTGAGAACTCTTCTCCTTACGCCCTAGTGTTTTTTTCCCACCAACACATGCACTAAAATGACGCTACACTCTGTTTTAGTGGATTAGTCCAAAATGAACCTAGAAAGATTAGAGTTTATCAGCTGTTCGAAAAATAGCAAAATTCGGACCGAAATTGGTCCTTCATCCTTTCTACTTGAAAGAGAAAAATGAGATTGATCGAGCCATGTTTGTGATTTGAAGAATGTCCCTTTAATGATTATTGTCACTAACTGCAGTATTTTTTGTATTCTATTTGTAGTATTGTATTATATTGTGTTACATATTTTTCAAAATATCCCTTTTATTGTGTTCTACTTCCTAATCCAGAGCCAATTTTTTGTGTGTGTAAAATTATACTTTGAAAGCTGAAATGCTTTGAGATGGATGTTCAGAAAAGTAGTGTTTAAAGAATAACAGATATTTTGAATTGCAGGTGGAATGGAGAATATTAGGAATCATACTCATGCACTGGCCAGTTACACTTACTCTGTGCTTTCTGGTCTGCGTTATACTAATGGACAACCTGTAGTAAGTATCTACACTGGCTCAGAAGTTAGGACTATCGATGTGCAAGGTCCAATCATTAATTTTAATGTGATGGATGAAAATGGAGGCACAATCGGCTTCTCTCAGGTACATATTTTTCGAGGTTCATGACATCTTTTTGAAGTTATTTTTATTTTATTAATAGATTTGTAATGCATTATTTGTGTACCTTGCTTTTATTTACTTTACTTTGGTTTTGTTTGCCTATTTATGCCGTAAGCTCCGGAGGAGCAGAGGATGGTAATGGTAGTGGCCCTGGCTGTAATAGTTGCTCACAGTGACAAATCCTCACAACGATACTCCTTTGGGCCAGGACTGTGATAGATGGGCACACCCTTTCTCCTTCTGGAAACATGTTAATGTTGGGGCCCCTGCCTGACGTTAGCTGATGTGCCCCTGATTTAAAAAAAAAATCACGTAAAAAAGATACAAAACATTCTGCACAATATGATAGTAAATATGTGGATGTGCATGGCTACATTTATAAAGTCACAGAAAATAATGCACTATAGCAAAAGATGTAAATACAACATATGGACTAAGCCCTCACTCTCATGATAAAATCTGAGACTCAGCCAATATATTTTATTCTAAACACATTTATGCCCACCTACCCGGTGCAAAGGTGGTCTCAAGTTCAGGCAGGTCCTACTCTGTAACTACCTTTGCAGTTGTGCATCTATGTTCAGGAGAGGAGAACCTGCACATATAGTGTGTTGCTTCTATTTACCTGTGCGTGAATCAGCAACCAATGAGAGGAGGAGCACACACACTTATATGTACCACCTTGTTCGAGGTCACTTATTAGATAGGTGGGGTCAAAAGTGCACATGAATGCTACTCCCAGGATAGAAACGCAGGATAGGTATCGCCACGTCCGTAACAACCAGCTCTATAAAAATATCACATGACCTAACCCCTCGGGTTAACACCATAAAAAATAAAAAAAGGTGTAAAAAAAAAGCCATTTTAGTCACCTTACATCACAAAAAGTGCAACACTAAGTGATCAAAAATGTGCATGTCCCACAAAATGGTACCAATAAAACCATCACCTCATTCCGCAAACAATTTGCCCCTACATAAGAAAATCGCTCAAAAAATAAAAAAAAACTATAGCTCTCAGAACATGGAGATGCTAAAACATCATTTTTGGGGTTTAAAAAATGCTATTATTGTGTACAACTTAAATAAATAAGAAAAAGTATACATATTAGGTATCACCGTGTCCATAATGATCTGCTCTATAAAAATGTCACTTGACTGTGCCCCATAAAGTGTTATAATGAATGATCAAAAAAATCATATGTACCCAAAAATAGCACCAATAAAACTGGCACCTTATCCCCTAGTTTCCAAAATGGGGTCACTTCTTGGGGGTTTCTACTGTAAGGGTGCATCCGGGGGGCTTCAAATGGGACATGGAATCTAAAAACCATGTGGTGCTCCTTTTCTTCTGCGCCCTGCCGTGTGCCTATATTGCAGTTTATGACCACATGTGGGGTGTTTCTGTAAACCGCAGAATCTGAGTAATAAATATTGAGTTTTGTTTGGCTGTTAACCAACGATGTGTTAAAGAAAGAATTGGATTAAAATGGAAAATCTGCCCAAAAAAGTGAAATTTTAAAATTTGATCTCCATTTTCCTTTAATTCTTGTGGACCGCCTACTAAAGAGTTAACAAAGTTTGTAAAATCGGTTTTGAGGGGTGTAGTTTCTACAATGGGGTTATTTATGGGGGTATCCACTATGTAGGCCCCACAAAATGACTTCAGACCTGAACTGGTCCTTAAATAGGGGGCTTTGGCAATTTTCTTAAAAATTTTAAGAATTGCTTCTAAACTTTAAGCCTCTTTACGTCCTAAAAAAATAAAATGAAATTTCCAAAATGATGCCAACATAAAGTAGACATATGGGGAATGTTAGCAACCAATAGGAAAGTTGCCTACCCCTTACTATATAAGAACCTCCCCAGCAGCCATTTTCTACAGGTTTTTTTAAAGTTCTGAGAGAGACAGCAGTGTCATTGCTGTGCTCTGTGCTTTCCACACTACATTAGATACATAGTTATATATATATATATATATATATATATATATATATATACAGGTCCTTCTCAAAAAATTAGCATATTGTGATAAAGTTCATTATTTTCTGTAATGTACTGATAAACATTAGACTTTCATATATTTTAGATTCATTACACACCAACTGAAGTAGTTCAAGCCTTTTATTGTTTTAATATTGATGATTTTGGCATACAGCTCATGAAAACCCAAATTTCCCATCTCAAAAAATTAGCATATTTCATCCGACCAATAAAAGAAAAGTGTTTTTAATACAAAAAAAGTCAACCTTCAAATAATTATGTTCAGTTATGCACTCAATACTTGGTCGGGAATCCTTTTGCAGAAATGACTGCTTCAATGCGGCGTGGCATGGAGGCAATCAGCCTGTGGCACTGCTGAGGTGTTATGGAGGCCCAGGATGCTTCGATAGCGGCCTTAAGCTCATCCAGAGTGTTGGGTCTTGCGTCTCTCAACTTTCTCTTCCCAATATCCCACAGATTCTCTATGGGGTTCAGGTCAGGAGAGTTGGCAGGCCAATTGAGCACAGTAATACCATGGTCAGTAAACCATTTACCAGTGGTTTTGGCACTGTGAGCAGGTGCCAGGTCGTGCTGAAAAATGAAATCTTCATCTCCATAAAGCTTTTCAGCAGATGGAAGCATGAAGTGCTCCAAAATCTCCTGATAGCTAGCTGCATTGACCCTGCCCTTGATAAAACACAGTGGACCAACACCAGCAGCTGACATGGCACCCCAGACCATCACTGACTGTGGGTACTTGACACTGGACTTCAGGCATTTTGGCATTTCCCTCTCCCCAGTCTTCCTCCAGACTCTGGCACCTTGATTTCCGAATGACATGCAACAGTCCAGTGCTGCTTCTCTGTAGCCCAGGTCAGGCGCTTCTGCCGCTGTTTCTGGTTCAAAAGTGGCTTGACCTGGGGAATGCGGCACCTGTAGCCCATTTCCTGCACACGCCTGTACACGGTGGCTCTGGATGTTTCTACTCCAGACTCAGTCCACTGCTTCCGCAGGTCCCCCAAGGTCTGGAATCGGTCCTTCTCCACAATCTTCCTCAGGGTCCGGTCACCTCTTCTCGTTGTGCAGCGTTTTCTGCCACACTTTTTCCTTCCCACAGACTTCCCACTGAGGTGCCTTGATACAGCACTCTGGGAACAGCCTATTCCTTCAGAAATTTCTTTCTGTGTCTTACCCTCTTGCTTGAGGGTGTCAATGATGGCCTCCTGGACAGCAGTCAGGTCGGCAGTCTTACCCATGATTGCGGTTTTGAGTAATGAACCAGGCTGGGAGTTTTTAAAAGCCTCAGGAATCTTTTGCAGGTGTTTAGAGTAAATTAGTTGATTCAGATGATTAGGTTAATAGCTCGTTTAGAGAACCTTTTCATGATATGCTAATTTTTTGAGATAGGAATTTTGGGTTTTCATGAGCTGTATGCCAAAATCATCAATATTAAAACAATAAAATGCTTGAACTACTTCAGTTGGTGTGTAATGAATCTAAAATATATGAAAGTCTAATGTTTATCAGTACATTACAGAAAATAATGAACCTTATCACAATATGCTAATTTTTTGAGAAGGACCTGTATATATATATATATAATACAGATAGTTGGAGATAGTCAGTGTAGGTTATATCCTGATATAGTGTAGCTGTTGAAGTGCAGTGTGTTAGTTAGTGTGATAGGTTCTGCTGCCCATGCATACGCGCAGACCTGCTAAAATGTGAAGTTTCACGTATTGCGCCAAAATATTTGCATCATTAGTGCCGATTAGCTAATATATTAGAGCACTCTAACTTTGGGGACCACTAGCTTGATGGACTGACCGATATTTCTGCTTCCCCAGGCAACCGGACTTAACCGTCGCGTAACGTATTAAGTATGTCTGTATTGCATTTGGACAATATTGCTTCACCCAGCTTTCCACAAGCCTAATAGTGCAGCTTTCATCTCCACTGGGATAGAACTTTGCATATTCATCAAATGTATACTATTTTCTGCAAGTGTGTTATCCTTGTGATTAGTCCTAGAGATGTTCTTCCAATTGACCTGTAAGTTATGTGACTGATGTAATGCTTGTGATCTGTAGTGATTTTATGTGCCATCCAGATTCTTAGCTTTGTTTGTTTACCTACATATAGCTTCTCTTCTCTTGTACCTTACTTCAGTGATTAATTGATTAATGAGCTAAATTACCCCTAGTTCTGTGATCACGCTTCCATTAAATATAGACCCAGTCTAATGGGAAACACTCGCAGGGATCAGCACGAGCCAAAAGCACCATCTCTGCCAAAGCGCCATTTTGCCTAAGCGCTTGACAGTTAATCATGGCAGTTAGACAGGGCAGGAGACAGAGATGTTGTGTGTACTACTCAAACAAAGTTAAACACAGCACAGGTATGCTACGATATTGTCTCACCCAGGCTCTGGCTGCTCTTCTCATCACTATGGCTGTCTACGTTCTAATTCAACCACACTGTCCACCCTTTGCCCCTTCTCTCCACATCGGTCCTTCCCTCCTTACCTCTCCCTTGTTCAATTTCTATACACTTTATACACTCATACATACACTGACACATCTTCCTCCACGGTGCAGCATAAAAAACACCAATATAAATATTTCAACCACTTGCTGTCTCTTTCGGTTCTCCTGCTACTAGCTGCAGGGGATATTTCACTAAATCCTCCCTCTGTTGCTAACTTCTCCTCTGCCACACACAGAAACTTCAAAAATCTGATTAATGTTAACTCCTCTCCAGTCTCTATTAACTGTGCACTCTGGAATGCACGGTCGGTCCGTAACAAACTACTCACAATCCACGATCTCCTCCTCTCACGCTCTCTGAACTTGCTAGCCCTTACAGAAACCTGGCTTCAACCCTCTGACACTGCTTCCCCTGCTGCCCTATAATATGGTAGACTTCACTTCTCCCATACCGCCAGACCTGATGACAGGAACGGTGGAGGAGTAGGCATACTACTTTCTCCACAGTGCATATTTCAGATCATTCCCCTGTACCTTCTCTCACATTCCCCTCTTTTGAGGTTCACACCATTAGACTCTTCCATCCATTTCCCCTGAGAGTTGCAGTTTTTTATCATCCCCCAGGCTCCACCCACCAATTTCTGGATCACTTTGCAGCTTGACTTCCTCACTTCCTATCTTCTGAATCACCACTTCTTCTTATGGGTTATTTTAATATCCCCATTGATGATCCTATCTTCCCATCAGCCACTCACGTTCCTTCTTTAGCCTCTTCTCTTGGCATATCACAACTTACTTCCTCGGCCACGCATGAACAGGGCAATATACTTAATCTAGTCTTCTTCCGTCATTGCTCAGTCTCAAACTTTAGTAACTTATCCTTCCCACTTTCTGACCACAATCTTCTTTCATTTACCATAAAGACCTCTCACTTTTCTCAGGGCAATCCTACTTTTCACACTTACAGAAACCTACACACAATTAACTGCCAGCAACTTATTAACACCCTACAATTAGCTCTTACCCCAATCACTTCCCTCCCCTGTCCAGACTTGGCTGCATCCCTGGCGCACACCCGAAACACGTTTTCTACAGCGCTGCTCCAGATGTGCAGAACGCTTATGGAGAAAACACAACTATCAGCAGACTTCCTCCATTATAAATTTATGCTCAAAACAAATAATTCGGCTCTCAATATTGCCAAACAAAAGTAACCCAAAACGATTCTTTGACACTTTTAATTCCCTTCTAAGCCCTAAAGTTCCACAACCTGTCACTGACAGCGCTGAGAGCATGGCCAGTTACTTCAGAGACAAGATTGGCAGTATCCATCAGGAAATAATCTCCCAGTCCCCAAATAATTTCAATCCTCCTCCCTCCAATTCCTCCACATGCTCTCTCTCCTCTTTTGATCCTAAAAAAAGGAGAAAGTCTTCAGGCTTCTCTCTTCTTTTTGACCCATAACCTGTAGCAGTGATCCTATTCCACCACACCTCCTCCAGTCCCTCTCCCCGGCTGTTTATCACTCACCTAACCACAATTTTGTGCTGCTAACTACAGTCCTGTTTCTAACCTCCCCTTCATCTCTAAACTCCTTGAACGTCTTGTCTACTCTTGCCTAATAAGCTGTCTCTCTGCAAACTCTCTTCTTGACCCCTTACGAATCTGCCTTACGCCCTCTTCACTCTACAGAAACTGTGCTTACTAAAGTGTCTAATGATCTCCTAACAGCAAAAAGAAATGGTGACTATTCGCTATTGATTCTGCTGGATCTCTCTCCAGCGTTTGATACCATAGACCATAAACTCCTCCTCACCATGCTCCACTCAATTGGCCTTAAGGACACTGCTCTCTCTTGGTTCTCTTCCTATCTCTGTGGCCGCTCCTTTAGTGTACCATTCGCTGGCTCTTCCTCTTCTCCTCTTCCTCCTGATGTCAGCGTTCCTCAGGGCTCCATACTAGGTCCTCTACTCTTCTCCCTCTATATAGCCCCCATTGGACAGACTATCAGTAGATTTGGCTTTCAATAGCATCTCTATGCTGACGACACCCAACTATACACTTCATCCCCTGACATCACCCTTGCTTTACTCCAAAACACCAGTAATTGTCTGGCAGCTGTCTCTAATAGCATGTCCTCTCTGTATCTAAAACTGAACCTCTCAAAAACTGAACTTCTTGTCTTTCTCCCATCTACTAACTCACCTCAACTTGATATTTCAATGTCGGTCTGCAGCACTATCATGACTCCTGTGCAACATGCCCGCTGTCTTGGGGCCACATTTGACTCTGATCTTTCCTTTGTTCCCCATATTCAATCACTTACACGCTCTTGTCATCTGCACCTCAAGAATATTGCCAGAATCCGCCCTATTCTTACGGTGGAAATGGCAAAAACTCTTGTTGTTGCCTTGATTCATTCTCGTCTTGACTACTGCAACGCATTACTAATCGGTCTCCCTCTCACTAAACTCTCCCCCCTTCAGTCTGCCCTAAAAGCTGCAGCCAGGCTCATCTATCCATCCAACCGCTACACTGATGCTACTAGTCTGTGCCAGTCACTTCACTGGTTGCCCATACACTAGTGTTGATCACGAATATTCAAATTTTGAATTTTTATTGCGAATATAGGTACTTCAAAAATTCACAAATATTTTGAATATAGTGATATATTTTCGTAATTTTCAATTTTTATTTTTTTTATCAGTACACATGATCCCTCCCTGCTTCTAGCTTGTATTTACAGAAGTCTATACAGGCAATGAAAACCTATCTTGGCCCGGGTCAATTTAATACTTCACTTTTATTGAACACATTGTTAAAAAGTGTCACTGTTCATTGTGAGTCACATTTGAAAAAGACACAGACAAAAACACAAAATAACTACTGGGGTGTTAAAAACACAGTTGTGGCCCACCACAAAAGATACTGTATGTCATCACATAGAGGCGATATACTGGATCGCTCACTCTAAAAATAATGAGAACAGCAGAATCAATTCTATATACCCACAAGGGGTGATATTGGTTTTTGCCGGCAAGGCTGATTTGATATTGGCAAAAGTCAATATTGAGAGACTAATGTCATCATGCCACTTGAGTGCTGATAGATTATTTGCCAATCCCCTATTTGCCAGCATGCAGGGCTCTTAACATATACGCCCTGGACTAAAAGGTGAATGGACCTAATAGTACCAAAGAAATTCCTGTGAACCAAACACAACCACTATTATCTGTTAGCGGAGTGTGTGACCGCGTGTCAGCGTGTTCATGACAACACCAATTGTTTAACACCCATGGGCAACAAATCGCACAATTCGTGGCACATCAGATGTATCGGGGGATTTTTTGGCATCCACCCACTATACAACTAGGCATGCTCTGAACAAGCCCAGCCACTGCTTGGTGTTGGCTGGGTGTATTCCCACGTCCCAGGATGCTGCTACCAGCGATTCTGGTTAACAGCACATAAGGCAGCATATACCTAATGCTGCCCTTTATTAAGGAGGATTTGTTGCATCCACCCTCGATAAACACAGGACGTTATCATGGTGCAGTTTAACACTATCCAGAGGCGATCGCTGTGCTAGTATAACCTAAAGGTGTTGACATTAACTTGACCAGATGATGTCAGTGCAGTCAGACTGATGTGTTCTGTATTTAACTAGAACCACCGCCTGTTGGTGCTATTAAACAGATCAGATGGTGTACACAGGGCTGGCAGGACTGCTGTCCTCCTACAAGTGTGACCAGTCATAGATGTGAGACGGGTCACTAATGATGATTGCCAAATAGGGGCCACATATCTGCTAGTTAAAACCTAAAACTGCCCCCGGACATGTTTCGCCAGTCTCGCTGGCTTCCTCAGGGGTAACGGGCAGCAATGAATAAACTCTGCACCGGAAGCCTAAATGGTGTCCCTTGTGATTGACAGAACCGACTGGCCTATCAGTAATGAAAGCAAGACGTACCAGTACCAATCGCTGTGAGCGGAGCAGGCTGGCATCATCTCCCTGTGCCAGACCTCTCCATTGACGTCATCACAGCGTGACACTGCCACAGAGGGCATGCGCCGGAGCTCCGACATAGGCCTTTCACTGGCGCGGCTCAATGCGCATGCGCTGCGCAGCGAAAGGATGCGCATAAACTTCTGAATGAACCGGATCTCCCAGCAAGGCTCAATTGTATCAGATCTGTCATCACAGAGGTGGGAAATGATTATGTCTATCATCATGAGAATGGTGATTGGTAATTCTCATGACTATAGATAACATTATATACTCGTTGTAATCTTGATACTTTGATCTGCTTCTAGCTTGTGGGCCAATGAGAAGGCTGCAGTATATTTGACTTTAGCAGTAGTGTTGTTTGAAAATTTTCGTAATGCTAATTTTTATTGCAAATTTTTAAACTTACAATTTTAAGACAAAGAAGATGATAGCACTATATTAGCTAAATTGCTCTATATTTGTTTTTGTTTTTCCGAATATTCGCTATATTGCTATAACTTAGTTTTTTCGAATGTTCGTAATATTCTAAAACAAGAATATAGAGCAATTTAGCTAATATAGTGCTATAATCTTCTTTGTCTAATAGTTGTAATTTTTTTCTCATCTGAAGTTCAGATTGTAAAAAAATTACTACTATAAAAAAAAAAGATTACAGCACTTTAGCTAAATTGCACTATAATCTTTTTTTAAAAAATATTTGCTATATTGCTATATATTCCTGTTTTAGAATATTACGAATATTCGAAAAAACTAAGTTATAGCAATATAGCGAATATTCGCAAAAAACAAATATAGAGCAATTTAGCTAATATAGTGCTATAATCTTTTTTTTATAGTTGTAATTTTTATCTCATCTGAAGTTCAGATTGGAAAAAAATTACAACTATTAAAAAAAAGATTATAGCACTGACTCCTAGTGTTTCAGTTGCATACAGGGAGTGCAGAATTATTAGGCAAGTTGTATTTTTGAGGATTAATTTTATTATTGAACAACAACCATGTTCTCAATGAACCCAAAAAACTCATTAATATCAAAGCTGAATATTTTTGGAAGTAGTTTTTAGTTTGTTTTTAGTTTTAGCTATTTTAGGGGGATATCTGTGTGTGCAGGTGACTATTACTGTGCATAATTATTAGGCAACTTAACAAAAAACAAATATATACCCATTTCAATTATTTATTTTTAACAGTGAAACCAATATAACATCTCAACATTCACAAATATACATTTCTGACATTCAAAAACAAAACAAAAACAAATCAGTGACCAATATAGCCACCTTTCTTTGCAAGGACACTCAAAAGCCTGCCATCCATGGATTCTGTCAGTGTTTTGATCTGTTCACCATCAACATTGCGTGCAGCAGCAACCACAGCCTCCCAGACACTGTTCAGAGAGGTGTACTGTTTTCCCTCCTTGTAAATCATTTGATGATGGACCACAGGTTCTCAATGGGGTTCAGATCAGATGAACAAGGAGGCCATGTCATTAGATTTTCTTCTTTTATACCCTTTCTTGCCAGCCACGCTGTGGAGTACTTGGACGCGTGTGATGGAGCATTGTCCTGCATGAAAATCATGTTTCTCTTGAAGGATGCAGACTTCTTCCTGTACCACTGCTTGAAGAAGGTGTCTTCCAGAAACTGGCAGTAGGATTGGGAGTTGAGCTTGACTCCAGCCTCAACCCGAAAAGGCCCCACAAGCTCATCTTTGATGATACCAGCCCAAACCAGTACTCCACCTCCACCTTGCTGGCGTCTGAGTCGGACTGGAGCTCTCTGCCCTTTACCAATTCAGCCACGGGCCCATCCATCTGGCCCATCAAGACTCACTCTCATTTCATCAGTCCATAAAACCTTAGAAAAATTAGTCTTGAGATATTTCTTGGCCCAGTCTTGACGTTTCAGCTTGTGTGTCTTGTTCAGTGGTGGTCGTCTTTCAGCCTTTCTTACCTTGGCCATGTCTCTGAGTATTGCACACCTTGTGCTTTTGGGCACTCCAGTGATGTTGCAGCTCTGAAATATGGCCAAACTGGTGGCAAGTGGCATCTTGGCAGCTGCACGCTTGACTTTTCTCAGTTCATGGGCAGTTATTTTGCGCCTTGGTTTTTCCACACGTTTCTTGTGACCATGTTGACTATTTTGAATGAAACGCTTGATTGTTCGATGATCACGCTTCAGAAGCTTTGCAATTTTAAGAGTGCTGCATCCCTCTGCAAGATATCTCACTATTTTTGACTTTTCTGAGCCTGTCAAGTCCTTCTTTTGACCCATTTTGCCAAAGGAAAGGAAGTTGCCTAATAATTATGCACACCTGATATAGGGTGTTGATGTTATTATACCACACCCCTTCTCATTACAGAGATGCACATCACCTAATATGCTGAATTGGTAGTAGGCTTTCGAGCCTATACAGCTTGGAATAAGACAACATGCATAAAGAGGATGATGTGGTCAAAATACTCATTTGCCTAATAATTCTGCACTCCCTGTATTAGCCAGTTAGTTTTGTTTCATACATGAACCCTATGAATTTGTAAAGCACTGCGGAATATGGTGGCGCTATATAAATACATTTTATTACTATTATTATTATATAAAGCCATTTTTAACGTTCTGTCGTGCCAACCATTTTCTCCAGTCTCAGGAAACATGTAGCAGCTTGGAAAATGTAGCAAAAGGGACCCACGCCTACGCAAATATTACATTGTCGATTTTTCGCAATCAAGAAAATAATCTCGAATTTGCGAATATATGACAAATATTCACCAAAATATTTGTTAAATATTGTGAATTCGAAAATAGCTTCTGCCGCTCATCACTAATTAGAGATGAGCGAATCGAAACTGACAAAGTGGAATTCAAAAAATTTTAGTTGCACCGAATGTGAATTTCCTTGCGCTTCGTGGTAACGAATCGCATTTTTCATAAAATGGCTGCTGCACATGTGAGGACATGGAGAAAGGAACTCTGGGAAGGTTGGATCACCCATACTGACTTGCATGGAGCCAATCAGCAGCCAGCCCTGTGATGTCACAGCCCTATAAATAAGTCAGCCATCTTAGATTCTGCCATTCACCAGCGTACTTAGTGCAGGGAGAGACATGTCTGCAGATGCTAGGGACAGTGATAGAAAAAAAGTCAGTTACAAGTGCAGGAAAAGATTATTAAAGGTATAGGGAAAGGATAGGGAGAAATCAATCCACTGCATTTCTATTAAACAGGGTTCATTCGTGGAGGTGACAGCTTGGGTAACAGAAACATTCCTATTAGACCTTCCAGCACTGACCCAAATTGCCATTATACAGCTAATTGCCGTTCTGCGGTGCAGTGATAAATTTTACAGCCCAGTTTGCCATGCATTAGTGGCGAATTACAAATATATTTGCCTGTCATCGTTGCACTTAACTGTTGAAAATCTTTTTGCTTAAAAATAGAAAACAAATTGGGCCAAATTGCCATTCAGCGGTGCAGTGAGATATTTTACGCCTAGTTTGCCGTGCATTATTGGCAAAATACAAATATATTCGCCTCTAATCATTGCACCTAACTGTTGAAAAGCCTTTTGTGTAAAAATAGAAACAATTTAGGGCAGAATTGCCATTAAGTGTGCAGTGAGATATTTTACAGCCCAGTTTGCAGTGTATTAGTGGCGAATTACAAATATATTTGCCTTTTAATCTATGCACCTCATCTGTTGAAAAGCCTTTTGTGTAAAAATTAAAAAAAATTAGGGCCTAAATGCCGTTCAGCGGTGCAGTGATATATTCTGAAGCCCTGTTTGCCGTGTATTAGTGAAAGAAAAAATATATATATGTGCCGTTCATCATTGCATTTATCTGTTGAAAAGCCATTTGTGCAAAATTAGGGCCTAATTGCCGTCCTGCGGTGCAGTGATACAGCCCAGTTTGCCATGTATTACTGGCGAAATACAAATATATTCGCATTTCATCGTTGCACTTAACTATTGAAAAGCCTTTTGTTTAAAAAGTTTAAATAATATGGGCCTAATTGCCGATCAGCGGTGCAGTGAGATATTTTACAGCCCAATTTGCTGTGCATTAGTGGCGAAATACAAATATATTCGCCTTTCATCGTAGCCCTTAAAGGGTTATTCCCATCTTGCTTATTCATCCTTACCTGCAATCACTCTGTTTTTCACTTCCTGGTTTTCTGCTGCTAAGGCTGGGCGGGCTTAGACAGTTTGAGTGAATGCCGGCCACGCCTCCTTATGACATCACACTGCGCACTGAGTTCTTACGTGCTAGTTCATGTTAAGAGTATGAGTCATCAGTCTGGCAGCCTGCAGTGTCTGTGAGTCCCCTCCCCCCTGCTGTGGAATCCTCACTCAGAGCTCATAAGTGAGCTCAGTGTACAGTAACATGTGGCTGTCCTTCACAGTTTTACACACAATCTCAGTCTGATCTTTTACAAACCCATTCTGTGCAGCAAATAGAAATGTCGCAAACATAAGATTTTCCGTTTGCAAACGGCGAACGTGAATTTCTACAAATGTTCGCATGGCATGCCGGAGGGGGATCCAAGGCAAAACTCCCATGGAAAATTTTATAGTTGACGCAGAGTTGGATTTTAATCCATAAAGGGCATAAATCACCTAACAATCCAATTTTTTTTTTTTTAACAACGTGGTTTAAAACATCCAGTGTGTGTATACGATCAGGTATGATGTTGTATCGATCAGGTATTGTAAGGGTTACGCCCGCTTCACAGACATTGACAGACCAAACTCCCCTTTTAATGCACCGCAAACAACCGCAAACAGTCCATTTGCCTAACCGCAAACTTCCCATTTGCACAAGGTTGGATACCAAGCTAGCCATGTCCCGTTGATGTCATTGAAGGTTTCTTCCTCCACCCAGCCACGTACAACACCAAGGGTCCCGGAAATGTGAATTGAATTGATTTTTCGAATGGGGAGATGGTTAAAAAAAAATCTGGCTCCCTCCCCTTTGTTTGAATCCACGGTCACTGCGTCTGTGCCGTGCAATTTACTGTCCTACCCGATATGAGTGCTATTTTCTATAGTTCTCTCTTCTCATCAGTTTAATCCCTGTTACGTCCCAAATCTGGGGTCTATTTATTAAATAGATTTTTCGAACGGGATGATGGTTAAAAAATTGCTGGCTCCCTCCCCTTTGTTTGAATCCACGCCACGGTCACTGCGTCTGCGCCGTGCAATTTACTGTCCCACCCGATATGAGTGGTATTTCCTGTAATTCTCTGTTCTCATCAGTTTAATCCCTGTTACGTCCCCAATCTGGGGTCCATTTATTAAAAAGATTTTTCGAACGAGGAGATGGTTAAAAAATTGCTGGCATCCTCCCCTTTGTTTAAATCCACGCCACGGTCACTGTGTCTGCGCTGTGCAATTTACTGTCACACCCTATATGAGTGCTATTTTCTGTAGTACTATTCTCATCAGTTTAATCCCTGTTACGTGACATCCCCAATCTGGGGTCCATTTATTAAATTGATTTTTTGAACAGGGAGATGGTTAAAAAAATGCTGGCTCCCTCCCCTTTGTTTGAATTCACGCCACGGTTACTGCGTCTGCGCCGTGCAATTTACTGTCACACCCGATATGAGTGCTATTTTCTGTAGTACTATTCTCATCAGTTTAATCACTGTTACGTCCCATATCAGGGTGGGATTGCCTTTTGTGAAAAAAAATTTAGGCCGGGTACCTTCAACTGCCTTCACAGTGACAGACCAAACTCTGATACACCAAACTGAATTGATTCTAGGAACCGGGAGATGGAAAAAACAGCTTGGTCGGTCCTCTTACTCCCAAGTTGGGGCACTGCGCATGCACGGAGCAATGTGCTGTGACACCCTATATAAGTGGTGTCTTAACTAGTACTATTCCTATCAGTTTAATCCCTGTTACGTCCCCTATCCAGGGACGTGTGTCGAATTGATTAACCATTGTCGAATTAACGAACCATTACGACATCCCTAGAATAATTGAGCTTTGTACTTGATTTGTATTGGAATAAACTATTAAGAGACTTTATTATGATTTGTTTTATTTTATGTATTAAAAACCCACCCATACAACTTATAAAGTAAACTTAAAAAATAAATAAAAAAATGTAAGTTTTTTCTATGAAAAAACATCCAGCCGTCCCGATCGCTTTTGGTCTGATCATAATGAAGCAACGGCCTTATCATCTGGGGTGTGGCAACATTGTCAACACACTCATAGAGGTGATGATTGCTTCATTGTGATACGCAAGCCCCTTCACCACAACAAGGTAACGATCATGAAAGGGGAATTGACACTTGTATGTGCCATTTTTTTTTGTTTTGTTTTTGCAGCCACAGTGCAGCACCAGAGGCCAGAAAAATTAGGCATGTGTGCCTGAAAAACAATGCTATTGTTGCAGCCGCTGTTATAGCGCACCAGCGGCCGGAAAAATTGATGTTTTCAAGGCAGAAAGGTGACTAAAACATTGCGGCTTGAACCCTAGTTGGTGGCGGAGAATTCACGAAAGTCATCCGGTATGCAGACATTAAATACAGCAGCGTGGGGACCATTTTGAGGCCAAGGCATGTCATCAGGCCTTTTGTTAGTTAAACGTATCCCCTACTGTCAGTCCCTTCGGGATCCATGCCTCAATCATCTTAATGAAGGTGAGGTAATCAACACTTTTTTGACCAAGGCAACTTCTTTTGTCAGTGACAATACCTCCTGCTGCACTGAACATCCTTTCTGACAGGACACTTGAAGCGGGGCAGGCCAGAAGTTCTATCGCAAACTGGGATAGCTTAGGCCACAGGTCAAGCCTGCACACCCAGTAGTCAAGGGGTTCATCGCTCCTCAGAGTGTCAATATCTGCAGTTAAGGCAAGGTAGTCTGCCACCTGTCGGTCGAGTCGTTCTCTAAGGCTGGATCCCGAAGGGCTGTGGCGATGTGTAGGACTGAAAAAGCTCTGCATGACCTCCATCAACAACACATCTGTAAAGCGTCCTGTCCTTGCCACCGTGGTCGTGGTAGGAGGAGGATTACTTTAACCTCTTCCCCAGTTAGATTCCCGTTGTGCTGTGACATCCCCCTTATAAGCTGTGTAAATCATATTTGTTAGTTTTGTTTTGAACTGCTGCATCCTTTCTGACTTCCGGTAATTTGGTAACATTTCCACCACTTTCTGCTTATACCGGGGGTCTAGTAGCGTGGCCACCCAGTTCAGGTCGTTCTCCTTCATCCTTTTTATACGAGGGTCCCTCAACAGACATGACAGCATGAAAGACCCCATTTGCACAAGGTTGGATGCCGAGCTACTCATTTCCCGTTCCTCCTTCTCACTGATGTCATTGACGGTCTGTTCTTCTCCCCAGCCACGTACAACACCACGGGTCCCAGATAGGTGACAACAATGAGCACCCTGGGATGCCTGCTGTGGTTGGTCTTCCTCCTCCTCAAAGCCACATTCCTCCTCTGACTCCTCTTCCTCATACTCCAATTGCAGCGTTGCTGCAGGTCCGGCAAGCGATGATGACAAGGCTGTTTCTGGTGGTGATGGTGACCACAACTCTTCCTCTTCCTCTTCACGCTCATCTACAGCCTGATCCAGCACTCTTCGCAGGGCACGCTCCAGGAAGAAAACAAATGGGATGAGGTGGCTGATGGTGCCTTTGGTGCGACTGACTAGGTTTGTCACCTCCTCAAAAGGACGCATGAGCCTACAGGCATTGCGCATGAGCGTCCATTAACGTGGCAAAAAAATTCCCAGCTCCGCAGAGGCTGTCCTAGCACCCCGGTCATACAAATACTCGTTGACGGCTTTTTCTTGTTGGAGCAGGCGGTCGAACATTAGAAGTGATGAATTGCAATGTGTCGGGCTGTCGCAAATCAAACGCCTCACTGGCATGTTGTTTTGGCGCTGAATGTCTGAAAAGTGAGCCATGTCCGTGTAGGAATGCCTGAAATGGCCACACAGCTTCCTGGCCTGCTTGAGGACGTGCTGTAAGCCTGGGTACTTAGACACAAAGAGTTGTATGATGAGATTCAACACATGTGCCGTGCACGGCAACTTGCCCAAATTCAATGCCGCCAACAAATTGCTTCCATTTCACACACCACTTTCCCGATCTCCAGTAGGTGCGGGGTCAGCCACTGAACCACCTGTGCGTTCAGGGCGGAAAGGAGTGCTGGTCCGGTGTTGTCGGAATATTTATGCTGTCTCCGATTGACAGTCTATATTATTTATGTGAATAAATAAAAATCTGTAATAAAGGAGATTCTAATTTATTATCATAAACATCAAGCTAAAACAAGCTCGTGATCTGCGCTGAATTGAAGACAAAACCCAGTTACAGACAAAATATATATGTAATTTATTAATACAATTTATAGTACAAAATAATATATATAATAAAATTGGCGATAATAAAATTCAATCAATTATATGCCAAATAGTGATAAAGTAAAAAATTATTGAGAATATATATATACCAATTATGTCTCCTTATAATGATACCCCTCAATTATATTTAAAATTATTTTAATACTTGATTTCTCTCAGCCGACAAATGTCCGATTAAACCCAAATCTGGTTTATCTTTTATCTATACAAATATATATATATATATATATATATATATATATATATATATAATCAACCATACTGGTCTAGAACTGAATTCAATTCCTTGGAGATAATACTGTGTTTTCACCAGTATATTTTCAATCTCCCTGTATTGGATACATTTTAAGGATGATTCTGCAGGTACACCCCAATCTTATTCCAAAACAGATACTATACACGAGGTATGGTTAATTAAATATATATAGATATGTATTATATTAATTAATTATCCTATAAAATATAGGTATGGTTATACTATACCAAAATGTCAGCTAGCAGAAATCAGTTTCAATGGTTTTAAGATGGTTGCCTCTAATGACTGAAAAGGTGGTCAGGGCTGGATCTGGTCTTTTGAAGATGGTCAGAGAGAGAGAGCTAGAGAGAGCTAGAGAGCTCTAGAGATCGATCCCTTCTATCAGCCCATACCATCTTTTTATCCTCTCTTAGAAAGGGCTTGGCCAAGTTTTATCATTAACTAGTGACCTCACTTTATAATTAATAGAACCTCCATAAATCTTTGCTACCCTAACACTAGATGGCACTAGTACTCCATAGCAAAGTCGAAGCACTCACTTCATTCTTTTATTTATATACTAGCAATTAATTTTATCTAAGGTTTCAGACAAAACCTTGAGAAGATCTTGAATAGACAATGATACTTAGTCAACCACCTTGTTTATCCTTAACTCTTTTGACCAGACCTAATTAAATCAAGATAAACATGACTATTCTATTTCATTGTTCTTGGAAAATACAAGGTTTGTTCATGATCACCTGTGTCCACATTTGTCCATTCAAGAAAACCTCAAGGAGAGAAATAATTAACTTGTGTGTTACACTGAGAGAGATTCTAAAAATGACAGAGGAATTTGTACCTCGTTTCTAATCTTAAAACTGAATACAGCTATAAGGACCATACTCATACTCAGGACCCATCCTATATATTCAGCACACCTATTAAAATTGATAATATAAAATCAATCTACTCATACATTGATTCATGTAAAACCACAAAGAAAGATTAGAGTCTTTCTATTCACTGAAAATCATCAGAACTCAGCACATTTCTAATACATTGTCTTATCTAGGCAATTACATTTCATTAGACCTTGGGACTAGAGTTGAGCGAACACCTGGATGTTCGGGTTCGAGAAGTTCGGCCGAACATCCCGGAAATGTTCGGGTTCGGGATCCGAACCCGATCCGAACTTCGTCCCGAACCCGAACCCCATTGAAGTCAATGGGGACCCGAACTTTTCGGCACTAAAACGGCTGTAAAACAGCCCAGGAAAGGGCTAGAGGGCTGCAAAAGGCAGCAACATGTAGGTAAATCCCCTGCAAACAAATGTGGATAGGGAAATGAATTAAAATAAAAATTAAATAAATAAAAATTAACCAAAATCAATTGGAGAGAGGTTCCATAGCAGAGAATCTGGCTTCCCGTCACCCACCACTGGAACAGTCCATTCTCAGATATTTAGGCCCCGGCACCCAGGCAGAGGAGAGAGGTCCCGTAACAGACAATCTGGCTTCATGTCAGCAGAGAATCAGTCTTCATGTCATAGCAGAGAATCAGGCTTCACGTCACCCACCACTGTAAGAGTCCATTTTCATAAATTTAGGCCCAGCACCCAGGCAGAGGAGAGAGGTCCCGTAACAGACAATCTGGCTTCATGTCAGCAGAGAATCAGTCTTCATATCATAGCAGAGAATCAGGCTTCACGTCAGCCACCAATGCAACAGTCCATTGTCAGATATTTAGGCCCAGCACCCAGGCAGAGGAGAGAGGTCCCGTAACAGAGGATCTGGCTTCATGTCAGCAGAGAATCAGTCTTCATGTCATAGCAGAGAATCAGGCTTCACGTCACCCACCACTGTAAGAGTCCATTTTCATAAATTTAGGCCCAGCACCCAGGCAGAGGAGAGAGGTCCCGTAACAGAGGATCTGGCTTCATGTCAGCAGAGAATCAGTCTGCATGTCATAGCAGAGAATCAGGCTTCACGTCAGCCACCACTGCAACAGTCCATTGTCATAAATTTAGGCCCAGCACCCAGGCAGAGGAGAGAGGTCCCGTAACAGACAATCTGGCTTCATGTCAGCAGAGAATTAGTCTGCATGTCATAGCAGAGAATCAGGCTTCACGTCAGCCACCACTGCAACAGTCCATTGTCATAAATTCCGGCCCAGCACCCAGGCAGAGGAGAGAGGTCCCGTAACAGACAATCTGGCTTCATGTCAGCAGAGAATCAGTCTGCATGTCATAGCAGAGAATGAGGCTTCACGTCACCCACCACTGCAACAGTCCATTTTCATAAATTTAGGCCCAGCACCCAGGCAGAGGAGAGAGGTCCCGTAACAGAGGATCTGGCTTCATGTCACCAGAGAATCAGTCTGCATGTCATAGCAGAGAATCAGGCTTCACGTCACCCACCACTGCAACAGTCCATTTTCATAAATTTAGGCCCAGCACCCAGGCAGAGGAGAGAGGTCCCGTAACAGAGGATCTGGCTTCATGTCACCAGAGAATCAGTCTGCATGTCATAGCAGAGAATCAGGCTTCACGTCAGCCACCACTGCAACAATCCATTGGCATATATTTAGGCCTAGCACACAGGCAGAGGAGAGAGGTCCCGTAACAGACAATCTGGCTTCATGTCAGCAGAGAATCAGTCTGCATGTCATAGCAGAGAATGAGGCTTCACGTCAGCCACCACTGCAACAATCCATTGGCATATATTTAGGCCTAGCACACAGGCAGAGGAGAGAGGTCCCGTAACAGACAATCTGGCTTCATGTCAGCAGAGAATCAGTCTTCATATCATAGCAGAGAATCAGGCTTCACGTCAGCCACCAATGCAACAGTCCATTGTCAGATATTTAGGCCCAGCACCCAGGCAGAGGAGAGAGGTCCCGTAACAGAGGATCTGGCTTCATGTCAGCAGAGAATCAGTCTTCATGTCATAGCAGAGAATCAGGCTTCACGTCACCCACCACTGTAAGAGTCCATTTTCATAAATTTAGGCCCAGCACCCAGGCAGAGGAGAGAGGTCCCGTAACAGAGGATCTGGCTTCATGTCAGCAGAGAATCAGTCTGCATGTCATAGCAGAGAATCAGGCTTCACGTCAGCCACCACTGCAACAGTCCATTGTCATAAATTTAGGCCCAGCACCCAGGCAGAGGAGAGAGGTCCCGTAACAGACAATCTGGCTTCATGTCAGCAGAGAATTAGTCTGCATGTCATAGCAGAGAATCAGGCTTCACGTCAGCCACCACTGCAACAGTCCATTGTCATAAATTCAGGCCCAGCACCCAGGCAGAGGAGAGAGGTCCCGTAACAGACAATCTGGCTTCATGTCAGCAGAGAATCAGTCTGCATGTCATAGCAGAGAATGAGGCTTCACGTCAGCCACCACTGCAACAATCCATTGGCATATATTTAGGCCTAGCACACAGGCAGAGGAGAGAGGTCCCGTAACAGACAATCTGGCTTCATGTCAGCAGAGAATCAGTCTGCATGTCATAGCAGAGAATGAGGCTTCACGTCACCCACCACTGCAACAGTCCATTTTCATAAATTTAGGCCCAGCACCCAGGCAGAGGAGAGAGGTCCCGTAACAGAGGATCTGGCTTCATGTCACCAGAGAATCAGTCTGCATGTCATAGCAGAGAATCAGACTTCACGTCAGCCACCACTGCAACAATCCATTGGCATATATTTAGGCCTAGCACACAGGCAGAGGAGAGAGGTCCCGTAACAGAGGATCTGGCTTCATGTCAGCAGAGAATCAGTCTGCATGTCATAGCAGAGAATGAGGCTTCACGTCACCCACCACTGCAACAGTCCATTTTCATAAATTTAGGCCCAGCACCCAGGCAGAGGAGAGAGGTCCCGTAACAGACAATCTGGCTTCATGTCAGCAGAGAATTAGTCTGCATGTCATAGCAGAGAATCAGGCTTCACGTCAGCCACCACTGCAACAGTCCATTGGCATATATTTGGGCCCTGGCACCCAGACAGAGGAGAGGTTCATTCAACTTTGGGTAGCCTTGCAATATAATGGTAAAATGAAAATAAAAATAGGATTGAATGAGGAAGTGCCCTGGAGTCCAATAATATATGGTTATGGGGAGGTAGTTAATGTCTAATCTGGACAAGGGACGGACAGGTCCTGTGGGATCCATGCCTGGTTCATTTTTATGAACGTCAGCTTGTCCACATTGGCTGTAGACAGGCGGCTGCGTTTGTCTGTAATGACGCCCCCTGCCGTGCTGAATACACGTTCAGACAAAACGCTGGCTGCCGGGCAGGCCAGCACCTCCAAGGCATAAAAGGCTAGCTCTGGCCACGTGGACAATTTAGAGACCCAGAAGTTGAATGGGGCCGAACCATCAGTCAGTACGTGGAGGGGTGTGCACACGTACTGTTCCACCATGTTAGTGAAATGTTGCCTCCTGCTAACACGTTGCGTATCAGGTGGTGGTGCAGTTAGCTGTGGCGTGTTGACAAAAGTTTTCCACATCTCTGCCATGCTAACCCTGCCCTCAGACGAGCTGGCCGTGACACAGCTGCCTTGGCGACCTCTTGCTCCTCCTCTGCCTTGGCCTTGGGCTTCCACTTGTTCCCCTGTGACATTTGGGAATGCTCTCAGTAGCGCGTCTACCAACGTGCGCTTGTACTCGCGCATCTTCCTATCACGCTCCAGTGCAGGAAGTAAGGTGGGCACATTGTCTTTGTAGCGTGGATCCAGCAGGGTGGCAACCCAGTAGTCCGCACAGGTTAAAATGTGGGCAACTCTGCTGTCGTTGCGCAGGCACTGCAGCATGTAGTCGCTCATGTGTGCCAGGCTGCCCAGGGGTAAGGACAAGCTGTCCTCTGTGGGAGGCGTATCGTCATCGTCCTGCCTTTCCCCCCAGCCACGCACCAGTGATGGACCCGAGCTGCGTTGGGTGCCACCCCGCTGTGACCATGCTTCATCCTCATCCTCCTCCACCTCCTCCTCATCCTCGTCCTCCTCGTCCTCCAGTAGTGGGCCCTGGCTGGCCACATTTGTACCTGGCCTCTGCTGTTGCAAAAAACCTCCCTCTGAGTCACTTCGAAGAGACTGGCCTGAAAGTGCTAAAAATGACCCCTCTTCCTCCTCCTCCTCCTCCTCCTGGGCCACCTCCTCTTCCATCATCGCCCTAAGTGTTTTCTCAAGGAGACATAGAAGTGGTATTGTAACGCTGATAACGGTGTCATCGCCACTGGCCATGTTGGTGGAGTACTCAAAACAGCGCAACAGGGCACACAGGTCTCGCATGGAGGCCCAGTCATTGGTGGTGAAGTGGTGCTGTTCTGTAGTGCGACTGACCCGTGCGTGCTGCAGCTGAAACTCCACTATGGCCTGCTGCTGCTCGCACAGTCTGTCCAGCATGTGCAAGGTGGAGTTCCACCTGGTGGGCACGTCGCATATGAGGCGGTGAGCGGGAAGGCCGAAATTACGCTGTAGCGCAGACAGGCGAGCAGCAGCAGGATGTGAACGCCGGAAGCGCGAACAGACGGCCCGCACTTTATGCAGCAGCTCTGACATGTCGGGGTAGTTGTGAATGAACTTCTGCACCACCAAATTCAGCACATGCGCCAAGCAAGGGATGTGCGTCAAATTGGCTAGTCCCAGAGCTGCAACGAGATTTCGCCCATTATCACACACCACCAGGCCGGGCTTGAGGCTCACCGGCAGCAACCACTCGTCGGTCTGTTGTTCAATACCCCGCCACAACTCCTGTGCGGTGTGGGGCCTGTCCCCCAAACATATGAGTTTCAGAATGGCCTGCTGACGTTTACCCCGGGCTGTGCTGAAGTTGGTGGTGAAGGTGTGTGGCTGACTGGATGAGCAGGTGGAAGAAGAGGAGGAGGAAGCCGAGAAGGAGGAGGTGGCAACAGGAGGCAAAGAATGTTGCCCTGCGATCCTTGGCGGCGGAAGGACGTGCGCCAAACAGCTCTCCGCCTGGGGCCCAGCTGCCACTACATTTACCCAGTGTGCAGTTAGGGAGATATAGCGTCCCTGGCCGTGCTTACTGGTCCACGTATCTGTGGTTAGGTGGACCTTGCTACAGATGGCGTTGCGCAGTGCACACTTGATTTTATCGGATACTTGGTTGTGCAGGGAAGGCACTGCTCTCTTGGAGAAGTAGTGCCGGCTGGGAACAACATACTGTGGGACAGCAAGCGACATGAGCTGTTTGAAGCTGTCTGTGTCCACCAGCCTAAATGACAGCATTTCATAGGCCAGTAGTTTAGAAATGCTGGCATTCAGGGCCAGGGATCGAGGGTGGCTAGGTGGGAATTTACGCTTTCTATCAAATGTTTGTGAGATGGAGAGCTGAACGCTGGCGTGTGACATGGTTGAGACGCTTGGTGACGGAGGTGGTGGTGGTGGTGTTGGTGGTACATCCCCTGTTTGCTGGGCGGCAGGTGCCAACGTTCCTCCAGAGGCGGAGGAAGAGGCCGAGGCGGCAGCAGCAGAATAGGCCGAGGCGGCAGCAGCAGAAGAGGTAGCAGGGGGAGCCTGAGTGACTTCCTTGGTTTTAAGGTGTTTACTCCACTGCAGTTCATGCTTTGCATGCAGGTGCCTGGTCATGCAGGTTGTGCTCAGGTTCAGAACGTTAATGCCTCGCTTCAGGCTCTGATGGCACAGCGTGCAAACCACTCGGGTCTTGTCGTCAGCACATTGTTTGAAGAAGTGCCATGCCAGGGAACTCCTTGAAGCTGCCTTTGGGGTGCTCGGTCCCAGATGGCGGCGGTCAGTAGCAGGCGGAGTCTCTTGGCGGCGGGTGTTCTGCTTTTGCCCACTGCTCCCTCTTTTGCTACGCTGTTGGCTCGGTCTCACCACTGCCTCTTTCTCCGAACTGTGAAAGTCAGTGGCACGACCTTCATTCCATGTGGGGTCTAGGACCTCATCGTCCCCTGCATCGTCTTCCACCCAGTCCTGTTCAGTCTGCACACTGCAGAAAGACGCAGCAGTTGGCACCTGTGTTTCGTCATCATCAGAGACATGCTGAGGTGGTATTCCCATGTCCTCATCATCAGGAAACATAAGTGGTTGTGCGTCAGTGCATTCTATGTCTTTCACCGCTGGGGAAGGGCTAGGTGGATGCCCTTGGGAAACCCTGCCAGCGGAGTCTTCAAACAGCATAAGAGACTGCTGCATAACTTGAGGCTGAGACAGTTTCCCTGGTATGCATGGGGGTGATGTGACAGACTGATGGGGTTGGTTTTTAGGCGCCATCTGTGCGCTTTCTGCAGAAGACTGGGTGGGAGATAATGTGAACATGCTGGATCCACTGTCGGCCACCCAATTGACTAATGCCTGTACCTGCTCAGGCCTTACCATCCTTAGAACGGCATTGGGCCCCACCATATATCGCTGTAAATTCTGGCGGCTACTGGGACCTGAGGTAGTTGGTACACTAGGACGTGTGGATGTGGCAGAACGGCCACGTCCTCTCCCAGCACCAGAGGGTCCACTAACACCACCACGACCATGTCCACGTCCGCGTCCCTTACTAGATGTTTTTCTCATTGTTATGGTTCACCACAACAACAAATATATTATTTGGCCCAATGTATTGTATTCAAATTCAGCGGGATATAAATTTGAGGCCTAGTATTTAGGCGCTGGGTGACCGGTATGGATTTACTAACAGAATTAGACTTGGAAATGCACAGTAGCGTGTGTGTGAAGTTATTCTGAATGACCCTATGTGCACCTTGAATATTATATACCCTTTTTGGGATAGATTTCAAATAGCTCTGATATAGCAGGAACCACTAAATTATGAAATTGCTAAATTGGGAATTGTACTTCAACCCAGAACAAAAAATGTGCTTTGACGGACACTAAATAACTTTCCCAGCTACAACAGGACAGCGGTAACGAGAGATTTAGCGGGATATAAATTTGAGGCCTAGTATTTAGGCACTGGGTGACCGGTATGGATTTAGTGACAGAATTAGACTTGGAAATGCACAGAAGCGTGTGTGTGAAGTTATTCTGAATGACCCTATGTGCACCTTGAATATTATATACCCTTTTTGGGATAGATTTCAAATAGCTCTGATATAGCAGGAACCACTAAATTATGAAATTGCTAAATTGGGAATTGTACTTCAACCCAGAACAAAAAATGTGCTTTGACGGACACTAAATAACTTTCCCAGCCACAACAGGACAGCGGTAACGAGAGATTTAGCGGGATATAAATTTGAGGCCTAGTATTTAGGCGCTGGGTGACCGGTATGGATTTAGTGACAGAATTAGACTTGGAAATGCACAGAAGCGTGTGTGTGAAGTTATTCTGAATGACCCTATGTGCACCTTGAATATTATATACCCTTTTTGGGATAGATTTCAAATAGCTCTGATATAGCAGGAACCACTAAATTATGAAATTGCTAAATTGGGAATTGTACTTCAACCCAGAACAAAAAATGTGCTTTGACGGACACTAAATAACTTTCCCAGCCACAACAGGACAGCGGTAACGAGAGATTTAGCGGGATATAAATTTGAGGCCTAGTATTTAGGCGCTGGGTGACCGGTATGGATTTAGTGACAGAATTAGACTTGGAAATGCACAGAAGCGTGTGTGTGAAGTTATTCTGAATGACCCTATGTGCACCTTGAATATTATACACCCTTTTTGGGATAGATTTCAAATAGCTCTGATATAGCAGGAACCACTAAATTATGAAATTGCTAAATTGGGAATTGTACTTCAACCCAGAACAAAAAATGTGCTTTGACGGACACTAAATAACTTTCCCAGCAACAACAGTACAGCGGTGGGTAACGAGAGATTTAGAGGGATATAAATTTGAGGCCTAGTATTTAGGCGCTGGGTGACCGGTATGGATTTAGTGACAGAATTAGACTTGGAAATGCACAGAAGCGTGTGCGTGAAGTTATTCTGAATGACCCTATGTGCACCTTGAATATTATATACCCTTTTTGGGATAGATTTCAAATAGCTCTGATATAGCAGGAACCACTAAATTATGAAATTGCTAAATTGGGAATTGTACTTCAACCCAGAACAAAAAATGTGCTTTGACGGACACTAAATAACTTTCCCAGCTACAACAGGACAGCGGTAACGAGAGATTTAGCGGGATATAAATTTGAGGCCTAGTATTTAGGCGCTGGGTGACCGGTATGGATTTAGTGACAGAATTAGACTTGGAAATGCACAGAAGCGTGTGTGTGAAGTTATTCTGAATGACCCTATGTGCACCTTGAATATTATATACCCTTTTTGGGATAGATTTCAAATAGCTCTGATATAGCAGGAACCACTAAATTATGAAATTGCTAAATTGGGAATTGTACTTCAACCCAGAACAAAAAATGTGCTTTGACGGACACTAAATAACTTTCCCAGCTACAACAGGACAGCGGTAACGAGAGATTTAGCGGGATATAAATTTGAGGCCTAGTATTTAGGCGCTGGGTGACCGGTATGGATTTAGTGACAGAATTAGACTTGGAAATGCACAGAAGCGTGTGTGTGAAGTTATTCTGAATGACCCTATGTGCACCTTGAATATTATATACCCTTTTTGGGATAGATTTCAAATAGCTCTGATATAGCAGGAACCACTAAATTATGAAATTGCTAAATTTGGAATTGTACTTCAACCCAGAACAAAAAATGTGCTTTGACGGACACTAAATAACTTTCCCAGCTACAACAGGACAGCGGTAACGAGAGATTTAGCGGGATATAAATTTGAGGCCTAGTATTTAGGCGCTGGGTGACCGGTATGGATTTAGTGACAGAATTAGACTTGGAAATGCACAGAAGCGTGTGTGTGAAGTTATTCTGAATGACCCTATGTGCACCTTGAATATTATATACCCTTTTTGGGATAGATTTCAAATAGCTCTGATATAGCAGGAACCACTAAATTATGAAATTGCTAAATTTGGAATTATACTTCAACCCAGAACAAAAAATGTGCTTTGACGGACACTAAATAACTTTCCCAGCTACAACAGGACAGCGGTAACGAGAGATTTAGCGGGATATAAATTTGAGGCCTAGTATTTAGGCCCTGGGTGACCGGTATGGATTTAGTGACAGAATTAGACTTGGAAATGCACAGAAGCGTGTGTGTGAAGTTATTCTGAATGACCCTATGTGCACCTTGAATATTATATACCCTTTTTGGGATAGATTTCAAATAGCTCTGATATAGCAGGAACCACTAAATTATGAAATTGCTAAATTTGGAATTGTACTTCAACCCAGAACAAAAAATGTGCTTTGACGGACACTAAATAACTTTCCCAGCTACAACAGGACAGCGGTAACGAGAGATTTAGCGGGATATAAATTTGAGGCCTAGTATTTAGGCGCTGGGTGACCGGTATGGATTTAGTGACAGAATTAGACTGGGATATGGCCAAAAAATAACCACACTATTGCTGGTTAAATGCACTTGGTGACAGGCGCAGCTTGCCCCTGATTTAGTATATGGCCAAAAAATGAACAGACTATTGCTGGTTAAATGCACTTGGTGTGACAGCTTCACCCTGATGTAGGCTTTAGCCAAAAAACAACCACACCATTGAGGGTTAAATGCACTTGGTGACAGGCGCAGCTTGCCCCTGATTTAGTATATGGCCAAAAAATGAACAGACTATTGCTGGTTAAATGCACTTGGTGTGACAGCTTCAGCCTGATGTAGGCTTTAGCCAAAAAACAACCACACCATTGAGGGTTAAATGCACTTGGTGACAGGCGCAGCTTGCCCCTGATTTAGTATATGGCCAAAAAATGAACAGACTATTGCTGGTTAAATGCACTTGGTGTGACAGCTTCACCCTGATGTAGGCTTTAGCCAAAAAACAACCACACCATTGAGGGTTAAATGCACTTGGTGACAGGCGCAGCTTGCCCCTGATTTAGTATATGGCCAAAAAATGAACAGACTATTGCTGGTTAAATGCACTTGGTGTGACAGCTTCACCCTGATGTAGGCTTTAGCCAAAAAACAACCACACCATTGAGGGTTAAATGCACTTGGTCGCAGCTTGGATGCACTTGGTCGCAGCACCGCACAAGACACAAAATGGCCGCCGATCACCCCATAAAAAAGTGACTGACAAACGGTCTGGGCAGCCTAAAAACAGTGAGTGAGCATTTGAGTATCAGCAGCTCAATGATGCACAGCTGCAGATCGATCGATTAATCAAGTGAAGTCCTTTGGAGGAGTTAATCTGCCTAATCTCGCCCTACTGTCGCATCCGCAACCTCTCCCTACGCTAATCAGAGCAGAGTGACGGGCGGCGCTATGTGACTCCAGCTTAAATAGAGGCTGGGTCACATGGTGCTCTGGCCAATCACAGCCATGCCAATAGTAGGCATGGCTGTGACGGCCTCTTGGGGCAAGTAGTATGACGCTTGTTGATTGGCTGCTTTGCAGCCTTTCAAAAAGCGCCAAGAAAGCGTCACAAAAGCGCCAAGAAAGCGACGAACACCGAACCCGAACCCGGACTTTTACGAAAATGTCCGGGTTCGGGTCCGTGTCACGGACACCCCAAAATTCGGTACGAACCCGAACTATACAGTTCGAGTTCGCTCATCCCTACTTGGGACATCTCCTTCTCACAAAAACAGACTTAGGTAAACACTTTGGTACATATCGTAAACCTTAGGTTAGCAATTTCAGAGTAAAAAAATCCTGAACTCACTCTTCACTTTTAAAATAAGACAAAATGGTTGTCCCTTAGGCTCATGTCCATACTGTTATATAGACCTTATACTTATGGACTTTATTCATACCCAATAGTTCTGACAAATCCCCCCCCCTCTTCTTCCCACGTTAGTCCGTTAGTCAAGGATCCCCTTAAGACCTAACTGGGAGAAGGTCGGAAGAATTTTCATGTTCATCAATATTTTATCCAAGTCTTTTGTCGCATCATAACGTCAATCCTGGAAAAGTATATTATCAGAGATCCTGTGTCCAATGGTTTTAGCATGTAAGAAAATGCAAAACTTGGCACCAATCATGCCATTATTGCTGTGATTTTGTTCCCATGCATAATGTACCAATTTGTTTCCTCTCCCAAGCTAAAATAGTAATATCCGGTATCTTCATCCAATGAATGTCCTTGGATTCAATTTCGCAAAGATTCTTGAAGTACAATCTTCTTAGCCATCATTCACAATCCTAGGACATCTGAAACACGGCTGTAGATTCGGGTTGATGATTAGTTCCTTCTTCAATTGGACCTCTCGAATCAACACCATCTGCACGATATCTGTATCTTTGTTGTCATCATCATCGCCAGGAATCACGCTTGGTTCCTCCCGTCCTTTTTCTATAAAGGAAAATTAAAGTATGAATACATATTCTTTAATCTTTTGAGATGTATAGTTTCCCTAGCGTTGCTATGTAAAATGCTTTGTATGGAAACACCAAAATCGTAACATCTGTGAACTGAAAGAAATCAGATAACGCATCCTTATTCATTCTCTTATTCAGCGTCATCTTCTATGATTCTCAGTTGTGATCTCGGATGACATACTCACAATTGATTTACATGGACCCATTTCTCGATGAAACCATCTTTGGTATTAATTTTGACCTTATAAACTACAGGTGATATTTTATCAATTACATCATACGGTTTCCATGATGGGAGAAATTTTCTTTCTTTTACCCGATCCTGGGCAAAGTTATAGAGATACACTCTATTTCCTACCTCATATTCTTTTTTGGTCGTTTTCAAGTCATAATAAGTTTTGTTACGGCGGCTTTCTCAAGATTCTTCTGTGCGAAAGCAAACGCGTGTTGAAGATACTTACGAAGGTCTTCCACATACTGATGTGTCGTGGCTGCATTGATCAGGTTATGATCTGATGTGCGATACAACAGATGTTGAGGAAGCACCATTCTTCTCCCTGTCATCAGATCAAAAGGTGACATCTGGGTAGCCGTGCTTGGAGTAGCTCTAATGGCCATGAGTACTAATGGTAACCTTATATCCCAGTCTTTACCCGACTCCTTAACATATTTCTTAAGGATGTTGACAATAGACTGGTTATAGCGCTCAGCGGATCCGCTAGATGCTGGGCGATAGACAATGTGTAATTTTCTCTTCACACCCAACATCTTCCACATCTTTGCCATTACAAAGTGTGATCCACGATCTGAATCAATCCTTAACGGTAACCCAAATTTGGAAACTTACATGGTTAATCAACAAAAATGCACAGGTCTCGGCTATGTTATTGCGGGCAGGTAGACACTCTACCCATTTTGTAAACACACAAGTGACTGTTAACATGTATTTATTCCCTCGGGATGACCGGGTAACAGGACCAATAAATTCGATTTGGATGTCATACCAGGGTAAAGAAAAACCTAAAACCTTTCTTCTGAAGTGGAGCACGATGTTTAGGACCTTGAGGTTGAAATTGCACACATACCAAACAACCTTGACAATAACTCTGGACATCCTTTAACATATGAGGCCAGTAGGCATAATCACGTAGTGACTCATATGTAATCTTTTCTCCATGATGACCAGCTGTAGGTGCATCATGGGCATGCTGTAACATTAAACCTCTAAATGTAGTAGGTACTACCCACTGCTGAATACAATTTTTAGAGGTTCTCATTAACAACCCATCCTGAATACTAAATTGGGATTTGGATTTCATAAGTAATCGGAGGTCTTCTTTTTGGGTATAATTATCCTCCGATATGGGATTACTATTAGGATCCTCAATATGTTTATAGAAGATTCCCAATATAAGATCTTCCTTCTGGCTTTTGATCAGATCCTCACTAGAAGATTCTTGGCTCCATTGAACTGCACTATTTTCAGTTTGGGCCTTAGCCTGTTGTCTAGTGATAGCGTCAATGGGAATCATCTCTAGTAGATGATCTATATTCACATGGTCACCATTTATGGCTCCTTGTTGGTCAGCTAGGTCATTACCCTCTTTATATTTATTTTGGGTTTTGGAATGACCTTTAGTCTTTTTCCAATAAATGGTTAGATCATTATGTCGGACTAGCTCATCTATGGCACAAAACAACTTGGCGTGTTTCACTGGTTTGTTATTGGACCGTAACATGTGACTCCTCTTCCACGTGGGCATATATTATACAAAACTGTTCTGCACATAATTTGAATCGGTAACTATGACGAATTCCTTTATTGTGCTCTATAGCAATTTTAACGGTTTGGTAGACAGCTGCTAATTCGGCTACCTGGCTACTCTTAGCACCAATACTGTAACCTATTGAAATACTCGGGCACCCATCTATCCACGTAATACCAATTCCTGCCACTAGTTTTCTTTCGTCCCCTACAATGGTGTGGTAAGCACAACCATCTATGTACGCACAGGGGAGTAGAGAGCAATAGTCGCCTTCATACACTTTATAAGGGGAAGATTTTTGTTCCTCTAGAAAATCATCTACCAGCTCTTCTGTATGAGAATTTGCGGTGCAATCATGCAGTTCAGCAAGTCCTTGGGCTACTGGACACTTTTCATTTTGCTTATACTGAACTTCCAACGGCCATCCTTGTAAAGACAAGGTCCAAGCAGTGATCCTGCTGTTAGACAAGTTACCATCCCTAATGTTTTCACTCTGTAGATATTGTAGGGGTTGATGGGCCGTTTTCTCACCCTGTACAAAACTTCTAAAGTTTTGAAGCACCCAGACTGTGGCAAGTAAAGCTTTTTCACAGTCGCTAAACTGTATTTCTACTGGTGACAGGGATTTACTTGCATAAGCTATAACTTTATGCAATTTATCCTGTCTTTGGCAAAGCACAGCACTAATACTAAGATTCGTAAAACCAGTTTCCAGATAAAAGGGTTTACCCCCCTCTGGATAAGCTAGACATGGGGCTTGGGTGAGTCCCCTTTTAAGCTCAGACATAGCTTGTTCCTGATCCTCCCCCCATGTCCAGGGTACACCTTTCTTTAACAATGTCAGCAATGGTTTACTAATCTCAGCATAGTTATCAATGAATTTACGGGAGTAATTCATCATACCCAGAAATGATCTTAGTTCACTGATATTGGTGGGCGTTTTAGACTTCATAACAGCCACCACCTTTTTCTTCTTGGGATTCAGGACTTCACAGGTAACCTCATGTCCAAGGAAATTTACCTTAGTTCGACACCACTGGGCTTTCTGTAAAGAAATGTTCACACCTGCCTCTTTCAACTGATTCAATACATGCCTAATTTCTTGGATATGCTGGTCAAATCAAGTACTTTTCATCAAAATGTCATCTACATAAGTAAAATGTCCTCTTTCTGTTGCATCAGGCATAGCCTTATGTAAAAACACTGCAAATTCATGACCTGAATTTATGTACCCAAATGGTAGTCTAGTCCAGGCAAACTGTTCTTTACCAAAAGTAAAGGCCAATTTGTATTGGTCTTCATTGGTCTTCAGGGCTCACTTTGATGGTCCAATATCCCTGAGCGCAATCTAAGGTGGCAAAGATCCTAGCGCCTTGCATTTGTACCAAGCATTGGTCTATATATGGCACGGGCCAGCTGGACATATATACACGTTTATTTAGCTGACAAAGATCAGCACATAAACGCCATTGACCATTCGGTTTAAGAATTCCAAGAATAGGATTATTATAAGAACTGTGCACTGGTCTTATAATACCTCTCTCTTTGAGATTTCGAATTATTTCCGCTAGCGAGTCGTAACAAGCTAGCGGAAGACGATATTGCTTGATATAAACAGGAGGTGCCTCAGGATCAGTCTGAATCCTGGCAATGTGTATGTCAGTCAGACCACAATCAAAGGAATCTTTAGCAAAGATATCCCTGAATTCTAAGAGAACTTCCTTTAGTTGTTGTCGCTCTGGGTCATTGGAGCATCCATCAGCTAATGAGATTTGTTGCTGGACCATTTCCATAAACCCTGGGAAAACTTCTGGTTGGCCTATTTCATAGGTTTCCTCCAACCTGTCAGTGAGGTAATGATTTGACTTAAGTGCTTTTTCAGCAAACTCATAATATTCCTGGGCTTCCTGCTCATTAATTGTATGATCAAAGGTAAGGGAGGATTCCTCTACCTTACAGGTACCTTCTTCAAGATTAAAAGGATATACTGAACTAATGGTGAACAATCCTTCAGGAGAAGAATAAAATGTTTGTTCAACCAATTGTTCTTATGTTAGATACGATTCAGGTATTAGGCCAATAATTACATTCTGAAACCCAAAAGTATAATAATCTGAATCTAAAGCCATACCAATGATAGTGTCTTTAGACAAATGAACTTCATTTGACATACCATTATTCACAATTATTTGGGTTTTAAAGGTTTGTAAATTCACCATAGGGGTATGATTTACTGAAATACCTAATTGTTGCATTCTGTTTGATAGGCATATCAATGCATCACAATTCTTTAATTTTTGGCCTTTTGACACCTGAATGGGTAACAGGAAATTATTAGTACCTGGAGGGATTATTATATCTCGTGGCACTAATACACTGACTGCATAAGGCAGTATCTGGGATGACTTGAGTGCTTCATGTTCATCCATAAAACCATCAGGATTCCCTTTTAATCTTGTCCATAATGTGGAATTCACTATATCCACATGGATAGCAAAACGATGTAAAATATCGTTGCCAATGTACATGGGATATCTGGGTTCATCAAGCACCAGGAATAAATTAGTAGCCGATTTTCCTGCAATAGAAATGGTTAATATACATTTTGCAATTATATTATGATCATCAGAATCATTATCCAAGTCATGTATCCAATTATCCTGTGGATTTGGATATCGAATCACTTTAGAATTGGCCACTTGATTTAGTAGATCCCTACTAATATAACTATTTTCATGGCACAAATCCAATTTAGCCGTCTTAGTTCTTCCTAAGTCATTCACCTGTACTGGGAAGAACATCTCATCATCCACCTTTTCCATTCCCACTAGGAATTGTTTGTGACCATTAAACCCCGTAGGGTCAGTAGTTTCTGGGTGTAGGTGGATTGTTAGAATATCCCCTTCCAAACAGACATCTTTTACTCGTTCAGGAGACACACATATGGTGTTATCTTCCTGTTCACCAATAGTGGAATTTGGAGTTGTTTGCAGGAAAGAGACATCAGGGACTTGGCTATTTCGTAAATGTACCTCAATGTAATCCGGCCTTTCCTCTATCACATGACAGTTACGCCTATTGTGATAGGATTGTGATTGTGCATAATTAATGGTTATCCTCACTTGAGACCATATCACCTTATTAACAAAATCAATAACTGGGCTTAATCTTTTCAGGAAATAGATGCCAATAATTAATCTATCAATGGGCATATCCACGATCAATGTAGGATGGCTAATTACTTTGTTTCCTACTTTAAAATCCAGCCAAGCTTTACCTAAAACCTTGAGGGCATTGCCTGAGACACTTACCAGGTTAGCATTAAAACTTTTTAACTTATACCTGTTAGAAGATACATCCTGCAATTGTTGGAAATACTTTAAAGATAATAAAGTTGCTTGGCAACCTGTATCTATCAAGGCTACTATTGGTAGGAAATTATCAAATAATTCAACTTTCATATAATATCTATTATCTATTTCCTGTATGGAACAAAGATATTTGGAATGATTATTGAAATTGTTTTCCTGCTTGGCAGTTATACTTGTCCTCGACTCCTCCTCCTTCCTACAGCTGAAGACTTTGTGTGCTGTAAGACAGAACAAACAGGTTTCCCCTCCCCCTTGCCATGTGGCTTTGTAAGGGTTAAATTCCTTTTAAAGGGAACAACAATTATGTTAGATTGCTCCACTTTACATACATTTAATTCATCAACCTCTGCAACATTTGACACAGTTACCTGCTTCTCCCCCTTTATATTTGGGGAGGACTCTCTACAGGAGGGGTTACCCCTAAAAAAGGATTTTTAGGGTTAGCAGTGATTCCTCCATCCGTTGCATCAACATACTAAACTGATTTTGGATTTGATCCATTCGATTATATATAGGTTACTTCTCTTTCTCCCATAATCTTTGGGAGATTGATTTTGGTACCGATATGATTGTGATCTCCCAGAACCATCTGACTCAGAACCACTTTGAGCTCTTTCTGGCCTACGTTGATATCCCCTATAATAATTATTCTGATATCTTTGAAAAGGAGGGAACCGTCTATTTCTAAACTCCTTCTGGTGGTTTGGGTTCTTTTCAGCAACATTTGGACCATTATTCCCATCTGGCCTAGGCTGAATTTTATTTGGCTGGGAAGGTCTAGGAGTTTTTAACACATCAGCATAACTCCTTTTAGGGCTCTCAAATTTTCCCTGATCTCTTTTTATGTGAGTTTCTGCTATTTCCTCCACTCTTTTAAATTTTCTATCAGGAGACTCATCACAATTTTGTATTGCAGCATACAGAGTTGTACTCTCGGTGAGTAACCAATCCAGAGTCTTTCTGGGATGGTAATCCCTGGCCAAAATAAATTTTATTTTATTGGGCAAACCGTCATAAAATAACTGGATGAATTCACTACCTTCAAAATTGGGATCTTTTTCAGATAAACTATAGGCATTTTTGAGGACTGACAAAAATTCCCTGGGACTTTGATTAGGTCTACATTTCAGGGTAAATAAGGCCCTCCTTGCAGCAGTAGCAGACTTATAGGGACAAAATTCAGTTTTTATTTCTGCGACCACATCTGACCAAGAATTCCTACCCATATCTCTAAGGGAATTAAAGAAATACTGGTGTTTTGGTTTGAATACCAGTTAATAAATTCAAGTTTCTGTATGTCCTGCTCTAAATGTAAAGTTTTCATGGCCTCCTCATATATTTCCAAATGACTTATTATGGAGGGTGATCCTTTTTTAGCAAACTGACCCACAGTTTCCTTGTGAAACTTGATCACTTTAGTAGTGTCTATCATGGGTTGATAAGATCTCTGTACTGAACTTTTAGAGGACCTAGGAGGTGAAATCGGTCTTAATTTAAGAAGAGAATGTTCTCTCAGAGCCATTAGATCTTCTCCATTAAAGGGGTTGTCATATTTACTTTTTGCATCTGATTCCCCCCTGGAATATTTTACCTTCACTCTATTAGAATCCTTAGGCTGTCTGAATTGAAGAGGGTCAAGATCCCGGTTATCTAACTCTGTTTGTAAATTTCTATTGTCCTTATACAACTTTTTACATTCCTCATCTAGATCCACTATAGACAATTGACATTTAGACAGTTCATTAGTAGCCTGACTTAATTTCCATTCCAGAGTTCTTATTACCTCTTGCTGTTGATTGTCTCTGTCATTATATTCTGATAATTTAGCAGACCATTGTGCTAATTCACCAGAAACCATGGCCGCCTTATTTTCCATTTCAGATAGATCTTTTTGAAATTTATCAATTTCATGTGCCTGTTCAACATTTTTATATTTTGCTTTTTCTAATTGCTTTGCTATTTCAACAACTAAATATACAAATTCAGGCCAAGATTGAAGGATTAATGAATCCTTATCTTTCTTATGTTTAGCTTGGGAATTGTGACAGAGATAATCAGCAAACCGGGATTTATCAGACCAGACATCATCTGCGTATTCTACAGCTCTCTTTTCCAATTCAACCCTCCAATCCTTTAACTCTTTCTTAATATCCAACCTGTCATGCATATGACACATCACAATATATTCAATTATGTTTAATGTGATACATATTTGTGTGAATAAATTAAAATCTGTAATAAAGGAGATTCTAATTTATTATCATAAACATCAAGCTAAAACAAGCTCGTGATCTGCGTTGAATTGAAGACAAAACCCAGTTACAGACAAAATATATATGTAATTTATTAATACAATTTATAGTGCAAAATAATATATATAATAAAATTGGCGATAATAAAATTCAATCAATGATATGCCAAATAGTGATAAAGTCAAAAATAATTGAGAATATATATATATACACAATTATGTCTCCTTATAATGATACCCCTCAATTATATTTAAAATTAATTTAATACTTGATTTCTCTCAGCCGACATATGTCCGATTAAACCCAAATCTGGTTTATCTTTTATCTATACAAATATATATATATAATCAACCATACTGGTCTAGAACTGAATTCAATTCCTTGGAGATAATACCGTGTTTTCACCAGTATATTTTCAATCTCCCTGGTATTGGATTAATTTTCAGGATAATGCTGCAGGTACACCCCAATCTTAGTCCAAAAAAGATACTATACACAAGGTATGGTGAATTAAATATATATAGATATGTATTATATTAATTAATTATCCTATAAAATATAGGTAAGGTTATACTACACCAAAATGTCAGCCAGCAGAAATCAGTTTCAATGGGTCTAAGATGGTTGCCTCCAATGACTGAAAAGGTGGTCAGGGCTGGATCTGGTCTTTTCAAGATGGTCAGAGAGAGAGAGAGCTAGAGAGCTCTAGAGATCGATCCCTTCTGTCAGCCCATACCATCTTTTTATCCTCTCTTAGAAAGGGCTTGGCCAAGTTTTATCATTAACTAGTGACCTCACTTTATAATTAATAGAACCTCCCTAAATCTTTGTTACCCTAACACTAGATGGCACTAGTACCCCATACCAAAGTCGAAGCACTCACTTCATTCTTTTATTTATATACTAGCAATTAATTTTATCTAAGGTTTCAGACAAAACCTTGAGAAGATCTTGAATAGACAATGACTTTTACACTTAGTCAAACACCTTATTTATCCTTAAATCATTTGACCAGACCTAATTTAATCAAGATAAACATGACTATTCTATTTCATTGTTCTTGGAAAAGACAAGGTTTGTTCATGATCACCTGTGTCCACATTTGTCCATTCAAGAAAACCTCAAGGAGAGAAATAATTAACTTGTGTGTTACACTGAGAGAGATTCTAAAAATGACAGAGGAATTTGTATAAGGACCATACTTTTATATATATATATATATATATATATATATATATATACTATATATTCGACACACCTATTAAAATTGATAATATAAAATCAATCTACTCATACATTGATTCTTGTAAAACCACAAAGAAAGATTAGAGTCTTTCTATTCACTGAAAATCATCAGAACTCAGCACATTTCTAATACATTGTCTTATCTAGGCAATTACATTTCATTAGACCTTGGGACATCTCCTTCTCACAAAAACAGACTTAGGTAAACACTTTGGTACATATCGTAAACCTTAGGTTAGCAATTTCAGAGTAAAAAAATCAACTCACTCTTCACTTTTAAAATAAGACAAAATGGTTGTCCCTTAGGCTCATGTCCATACTCTCATATAGGCCTTATAGTTATGGACTTTATTCATACCCAATAGTTCTGACAGTGTGGCTCTCTGCTTTCAAGAAAGTCCGCTGCAGAGCCACGCATTCCATGCTTGGCAGCCGTCAGCAGGTTAGCCCAATGCGCAGTGTAGGTGATATACCTGCCCTGACCGTGCTTTGCAGACCAGGTATCAGTGGTCAGATGGACCCTTGCCTCAACACTGTATGCCAGAGATGCCATGACTTCCTTTTCAATCACTGAGTAGAGGTTTGGGATTGCCCTATTATAAAAAATTTTTTGTCCAGGTACCTTCCACTGTGGTGTCCCAATAGCGACAATTTTTTTGAAGGCCTCAGACTCCACCAGCTGGTATGGTAAAAGCTGGCGGGCTAAGAGTTCTGTCAAGCCAGCTGTCAGACGCCGGGCAAGGGGGTGACTCTGTGACATTGGCTTCTTACGCTCAAACATTTCCTTTACAGACACCTGACTGTGGGCAGATGAGATGGAACTGCTCAAGGTGAGAGGCGGAGTGGCAGGTGGGTGAGAGGTGGCAAGAAGTTCAGCAGTGGTTGACGTGGCTGAAGATGCTGGACCAGGAGGAGGATGGTGGCTTTGAGCTTGTGTGCTGCTTCTACTCGTCATCATGTGTTGATCCCATAGGCGTTTGTGATGTGCGATCATGTGCCTTCGCAAAGCAGTTGTACCCAGGTGGATATTGGATTTCCCATGACACTTTTGGCACAGGTTGCAAATGGCATCGCTGTTGTCAGAGGCAGACACACAAAAAAAATGCCACACTGCTGAGCTTTGCAATGGCGGCATTCTGGTGGTGGCAACAGCATGTGTTGATTGGCGTGCTGTCTGGCTGACCCCAGGTGCCGATACATGCTGACTGTGCCACTAGCTCCTTGCGACGACCTCCCCCTGCTTCCAACTTGTCTCCTCCTTCTCTCTGTCTCCCCTTCTGAACTTTCCCCCTCTTCTTCTTCTTTTGGAAGCCACCCACATGGCATTAACGGACACATTGTCATCATCAACCACTTAACTTGTATCTGACACCTCAGCAAAGGAAGTAGAAGCGGGTACAACATCATCATCATCATCACACTGTACGTCCATATGTGTAATGCTGCCTGACTAAGACATATCCCTGTTATCTATATCCTCTGGCAATAATGGTTGCGCATTACTAATTTAATCCAACTGATGTGTAAATAACTCCTCTGAGGGATCAAGTGAAGAGGCTGTGGTGGCTGTGGTGGTAGTGGTGGTGGTGGGCGGGAGAGTGGTAACTTGAGAGCAGGTGACCAAAGCTGAGCTGGAGGAGGATGGTGGTTCTTAGCGGAAGCTGTTGAAGATTGGGTGTCCTGTGTAAGCCAGTCAACTATTTTCTCAAAATTTTTTGGGTTCAGGGTACGTGGCCTCTGAACACTGGGCATTATTCCAGGGCCAGTGGAAATCACAGCACCACAACCACGACGGCCCCTGCGGGGTGGCCTGCCTCTGCCTGTCATTTTTTTTAGATAAGTTGTACTATGCGTGCAAGGTACTGTGCCACCCTATATAAGTGGTAGGCAGTGGGCACAGTACAGTCTGTGTGGGCCTGACACACACGGGCTTGCAAATGTGATTATATCACAGAAAATTTTTCAATATAATTTTTCTTTTCTGCAAGGTATTTGAGTGAATGACACCCTGTAACGGTATGAGTGCAGGCCTAGCCACTAGCCAGTGGGCACAATACAGTATGTGTGGGCCTGACACACACAGGCTTGCAAATGTGATTAGATCACACAAACATTTTAAATATAATTTTTTTTTTTCTGCAAGGTATTTGGGTGAATGACACCCTGTAACGGTATGAGTGCAGGCCTAGCCACTAGCCAGTGGGCACAATACAGTATGTGCTGGCCTGACACACACGGGATTGCAAATGTGATTAGATCACAGAAAAATTTTCAATATAATTTTTTTTCCTACAAGGTATTTGAGTGAATGACACCCTGTAACGGTATGAGTGGAGGCCTAGCCACTAGCCAGTGGGCACAATACAGTATGTGTGGGCCTGACACACACGAGCTTGCAAATGTGATTAAATAGATTAAATAGAAAATAAATTAAATATAATTTTTTTTTTATCTGCAAGGTATTTTCTGTCACACCCTGTATGAATGGTGTGCACTGTGCACAAAGTGCTGTCTATGACTGAGCCTGCAGCCTCTCACACACGGGCAGCCAGGCAACTGCAATATATATATATATATATATATATATATATAAAAGCACACTGATGTACCAGCCCTGAAAGACAGCAGATGAGTCTGTGGACACAGAACAATGCCCTAGCTAACGCTTTCCCTATTGAATCAGCAGCAGCTACACTCTCCCTCCTCTCAATGTGAATGCAGTTTCTAAATGAATCTAAAATGGATGCTGTCCAGGAGGTGGGAGGGTCTGGGAGGGAGGGTTTGCTGCTGATTGGCTGGAATGTGTCTGCTGACTGTGAGGTACAGGGTCAAAGTTTACTCAATGATGATGTATAGGGGGCGGACCGAACATTGCATATGACAAGCTATGTTCGCTGGGAACTATTCGCCGGCGAATAGTTTGGGACATCACTAGCAGAAACCACTATAATTCCATATTATACATTAGCTCTAAAGATTTCTAGCCAGTAGACTTATAATCTGTGCATTTGATTCCCATAAAACATGACCACCCCACCCCCCAGCACTGATGCAGATTTCTTTCTATTAAAGCTGTACTACAATTGTGTATAAAACTTACACTATGTATATGTATAGATGCATATATAGCTCAGGAACATGTGTCTTCTCCAGTCTCCTATCACAAGTTTGGCTCAAGGGCTTCCTATACAGCTCAGCTACATCTTTATTATACTCTCCCACCATCCTTGAGGTTGACGGTCCGCATATAAAGCTCTGCTACATCTCTTTATTTCACCATGGCTGAGGCTGACCATCCGCTTATACAGCTCTGTTACATACACTCACCTAAAGAATTATTAGGAACACCTGTTCTATTTATCATTAATGCGATTATCTAGTCAACCAATCACATGGCAGTTGATTCAATGCATGTAGGGTTGTGGTCCTGGTCAAGACAATCTCCTGAACTCCAAACTGAATGTCAGAATGGGGAAGAAAGGTAATTTTTAGCAATTTTGACCGTGGCATGGTTGTTGGTGCCAGACGGACCGGACTGAGTATTTCACAATCTGCTCAGTTACTGGGATTTTCACGCACAACTATTTCTAGGGTTTACAAAGAATGTGTGAAAAGGGAAAAACATCCAGTATGCGGCAGTCCTGTGGGCGAAAATGCCTTGTTGATGCTAGAGGTCAGAGGAGAATGGTCCGACTGATTCAAGCTGATAGAAGAGCAACGTTGACTGAAATAACCACTCGTTACAACCGAGGTATGCAGCAAAGCATTTGTAAAGCCACAACACGCACAAACTGGAGGTGGATGGGCTACAACAGAAGAAGACCCCACCGAGTACCACTCATCTCCACTACATATAGGAAAAAGAGGCTACAATTTGCACGAGCTCACCAAAATTGGACTGTTGAAGACTGGAAAAATCTTGCCTGGTCTGATGAGTCTTGATTTCTGTTGAGACATTCAAATGGTAGAGTCTGTATTTGGCCATCCCTCATGACCATCATGTAACCATCCTCTGATGGCTATTTCCAGCAGGATAATGCACCATGTCACAAAGCTCAAATAATTTCTAATTGGTTTATTGAACATGACAATGAGTTCACTGTACTAAAATGTCCCCCACAGTCTCCAGATCTCAACCCAATAGAGCATCTTTGGGATGTGGTGGAACGGGAGCTTCGTGCCCTGGATGTGCAACCCTCAACTCTCCATCAACTGCAAGATGCTATCCTATCAATATGGGCCAACATTTCTAAAGAATGCTATCAGCACCTTGTTGAATCGATGCCATGTAGAATTAAGGCAGTTATGAAGGTAAAAGGGGGTCCAACACCGTATTAGTATGGTGTTCCTAATAATTCTTTAGGTGAGTGTATATATAGTCTCTTCCAGGGCTGGTGCAAGGATTTTTGCCGCCCTAGGCAAAGATCCATTTTGCCGCCCCCTCATGTCACTCACTCACTGACAGACACACACACACACTGAAAGACAGACACGCACTCAGACACTCACTGAATGACGTACAGAGAAACTCAATGATAGACACACATACACTCACTGACAGACACACATACACTCACTGACAGACAGACATACACTCACTGACAGACATACACACACTCAGACACTCACTGAATGACTTACACAGAAATTCACTGACAGACATACTCAAAGGGAACGAGAAGAAAGGACGCTTGACTGTTTCGGTCGAACGTATAGACAGTAGGAGGCGCACTATCACAACTGTATAATTTGTAATTTTCAGGTTTATTGGTATACAACGTGTTTTGGGGTACTTCTGACCCCTTTATCAAGTCAGAGGTTTTTTGGTTGTTAGTGATGTGTCAGCTTTCACCTCGTGCTGCTGATACGCCATCCGTGCCGCTGACATAAGGTTTTCACTAACAACCATAAAACCTCTGACTTAATAAAGGGATCAGAAGTACCCCGAAACGTGTTGTCTACCAATAAACCTGAAAATGACAAATCATCCAGTTGTGATACTGCGCCTCCTACTGTCCATACGTTCGACCGAAACAGTCAAGCGTCCTTTCTTCTCGTTCCCACTGTCTAACCCGAGTGGTGGGATGGCTCCCACCCAAGGGATTCAGATAGATCTGGGCTGCACCAACTGTGAACCGTCTACATACAACCGCTACTGGGGTTGCACCCAATTAGGCACAAACTCAATAGGTGAGCATACACAAAAAATTTATTTTAGTGGATTCTCTACTTATTGAACACACTCACCCTATGAGCGCCTTTCTCTACCCTCTGGCCATCATTTGCTAGACATACTCACTGACAGACACACATACACTCACTTACAGACAGACACACACTCACTCACTGACAGACATACACCTACCCATTGAAACACACACACACAGAAACTTACTGGCAGACACTCACTCAATGGCAGACAAACACACATATATACTCACTGACAAACACACAGACACTTACTGACTGACAGACATCCACACTCACTGACATACACACACAGACACTCAATGACAGACACACATACATTTACTGACAGAAAGACAGACATACATACACTCACTCACTGACATATACACAGGCAGACACTCACTCAGTCAAACACTTAAACACTCACCTCCCTGGGGTCCAATGTGGTGCAGCTCCTTAGTCCTCCAGCTCGCCGTTTAGTATGCCGGGACCGGAATGACATCATATTCCGGCATAACAGAGGGCGCACAAGGGAGGAGTGGGGAGCAGCTAGAACAGCCTCCCTTGCCACTCTCCTCCGGTAATTTACTGGCAGAGCAGGCACCTGCCATCAGGGAAAGCAGATGCCATATTTAAGATGGACCTCCGCCTCCTGGCCTCCCTGTAACGGCGCTGGGAGTTGCTCAAGAGCCACTCGCTCAGGGCTGCAGCACCAGTCAAGGGGAGGCCACCAGGGCACCCCAGCAGGCTGGCACCCTAGGCGAGCGCCTAGTTAGCCTAAAGGGTTGCACCGGCCCTGGACTCTTTGCCACTAGCACTGTTGCTGAACAGCCTCATACAGTTCTAGTTCATCTCTCTCTCTCTCTTCCACCATCACTGAGGCTGACCATCCGCTTATACAGCTCTGCTCCATATATATAGTCAATTCCACACTTGCACTGTTGCTGAACAGCCTCATACAGTTCTAGTTCATCTCTCTTTCTTTCACCATCACTGAGGCTGACCATCCGCCTATACAGCTCTGCTACATATATATAGTCACTTCCCCACTAGCACTGTTGCTGAACAGCCTCATACAGTTCTAGTTTATCTCTCTCTTCCACCACCCCTGAGGCTGACCATCCGCTTATACAGCTCTGCTACATATATATAGTCACTTCCACACTAGCACTGTTTGCTGAACAGCCTCATACAGTTCTAGTTCATCTCTCTCTCTTCCACCATCACTGAGGCTGACCATCCGCTTATACAGCTCTGCTACATATACAGGTCCTTCTAAAAAAAATTGCATATTGTGATAAAGTTCATTATTTTCTGTAATGTACTGATAAATATTAGACATTCATATATTTTAGATTCATTACACACCAACTGAAGTAGTTCAAGCCTTTTATTGTTGTAATATTGATGATTTTGGCATACAGCTCATGAAAGCCCCAAATTCCTATCTAAAAAATTTTGCATATCATGAAAAGGTTCTCTAAACAAGCTATTAACCTAATCATCTGAATCAACTAATTAACTCTAAATCCCTGCAAAAGATTCCTGAGGCTTTTAAAAACTCCCAGCCTGGTTCATTACTCAAAACCGCAATCATGGGTAAGACTGCCGACCTGACTGCTGTCCAGAAGGCCATCATTGACACCCTCAAGCAAGAGGGTAAGACACAGAAAGAACCTACTGAACGAATAGGCTGTTCCCAGAGTGCTGTATCAAGGCACCTCAGTGGGAAGTCTGTGGGAAGGAAAAAGTGTGGCAGAAAACGCTGCACAACGAGAAGAGGTGACCGGACCCTGAGAAAGATTGTGGAGAAGGACCGATTCCAGACCTTGGGGACCTGCGGAAGCAGTAGACTGAGTTTCGAGTAGAAACATCCAGAGCCACCGTGTACAGGCGTGTGCAGGAAATGGGCTACAGGTGCCACATTCCCCAGGTCAAGCCCCTTTTGAACCAGAAACAGCGGCAGAAGCGCCTGACCTGGACTACAGAGAAGCAGCACTGGACTGCTGCTCAGTGGTCCAAAGTACTTTTTTCGAATGAAAGCTAATTTTGCATGTCATTCGGAAATCAAGGTGCCAGAGTCTGGAGGAAGACTGGGGAGAGGGAAATGCCAAAATGCCTGAAGTCCAGTGTCAACTACCCACAGTCAGTGATGGTCTGGGGTGCCATGTCAGCTGCTGGTGTTGGTCCACTGTGTTTTATCAAGCACAGGGTCAATGCAGCTAGCTATCAGGAGATTTTGGAGCACTTCATGCTTCCATCTGATGAAAAGCTTTATGGAGATGAAGATTTAATTTTTCAGCACGACCTGGCACCTGCTCAGTGTCAAAACCACTGGTAAATGGTTTACTGACCATGGTATTACTGTGCTCAATTGGCCTGCCAACAATCCTGACCTGAACCCCATAGAGAATCTGTGGGATATTGGGAAGAGAAAGTTGAGAGACGCAAGACCCAACACTCTGGATGAGCTTAAGGCCGCTATCGAAGCATCCTGGGCCTCCATAACACCTCAGCAGTGCCACAGGCTGATTGCCTCCATGCCACGCCACATTGAAGCAGTCATTTCTGCAAAAGGATTCCCGACCAAGTATTGAGTGCATAACTGAACATAATTATTTGAAGGTTGACTTTTTTTGTATTAAAAACACTTTTCTTTTATTGGTCGGATGAAATATGATAATTTTTTTAGATAGGAAATTTGGGTTTTCATGAGCTGTATGCCAAAATCATCAATATTAAAACAATAAAAGGCTTGAACTACTTCAGTTCATGTGTAATGAATCTAAAATATATGAAAGTCTAATGTTTATCAGTACATTACAGAAAATAATGAACTTTATCACAATATGCTAATTTTTTTAGAAGGACCTGTATATAGTCAATTCCACACTTGCACTATTGCTTAACAGCCTCATACAGTTCTAGTTCATCTCTCTCTCTTTCACCATCACTGAGGCTGGCCATCCGCTTATACAGTTCTGCTACATATATATAGTCACTTCCACACTAGCACTGTTGCTGAACAGCCTCATACAGTTCTAGTTCATCTCTCTCTCTTCCACCATTACTGAGGCTGACCATCCGCTTATACAGCTCTGCTACATATATATAGTCACATACCCACTAGCACTGTTGCTGAACAGCTTCATACAGTTCTAGTTCATCTCTCTCTCTTCCACATTACTGAGGCTGACCATCCACTTATACAGCTCTGCTACATATATATATAGTCACTTCCCCACTAGCACTGTTGCTGAACAGCCTCGTACAGTTCTAGTTCATCTCTCTCTCTTCCACATTACTGAGGCTGACCATCCACTTATACAGCACTGCTACATATATATAGTCACTTCCCCACTAGCACTGTTGCTGAACAGCCTCGTACAGTTCTAGTTCATCTCTCTCTCTTCCACCATCACTGAGGCTGACCATCCGCTTATACAGCTCTGCTACATATATATAGTCACTTACCCACTAGCACTGTTGATGAACAGCCTCATACAGTTCTAGTTCATCTCTCTCTCTTTCACCATCACTGAGGCTGACCATCCACTTATACAGCTCTGCTACATATATACAAACCGGATTCCCAAAAAGTTGGGACACTATACAAATCGTGAATAAAAACTGAATGCAATGATGTGGAGGTGCCAACTTCTAATATTTTATTCAGAATAGAACATAAATCACGGAACAAAAGTTTAAACACAAAAAATATGTTTCATGGTGTCAACAAATCCCCAAAAAGTTGGGACAAGGCCATTTTCACCACTGTGTGGCATCTCCCCTTCTTCTTACAACACTCAACAGACGCCTGGGGACCGAGGAGACCAGTTTCTCAAGTTTATAAATAGGAATGCTCTCCCATTCTTGTCTAAATCAGGCCTCTAACTGTTCAATCGTCTTAGGCCTTCTTTGTTGCACCTTCCTCTTTATGATGCGCCAAATGTTCTCTATAGGTGAAAGATCTGGACTGCAGACTGGCCATTTCAGTACCCGGATCCTTCTCCTACGCAGCCATGATGTTGTGATTGATGCAGAATGTGGTCTGGCATTATCTTGTTGAAAAATGCAGGGTCTTCCCTGAAAGAGATGACGTCTGGATGGGAGCATATGTTGTTCTAGAACCTGAATATATTTTTCTGCATTGATGGTGCCTTTCCAGACATGCAAGCTGCACATGCCACACGCACTCATGCAACCCCATACCAATAGAGATGCAGGCTTCTGAACTGAGCGTTGATAACAACTTGGGTTGTCCTTGTCCTCTTTGGTCTGGATGACATGGCGTCCCAAATTTCCCAAAAGAACTTCGAATCGTGACTCTTCTGACCACAGAACAGTCTTCCATTTTGCCACACTCCATTTTAAATGATCCCTGGCCCAGTGAAAACACCTGAGCTTGTGGATCTTGCTTAGAAATGGCTTCATCTTTGCACTGTAGAGTTTCAGCTGGCAACGGCGGCTGGCACGGTGGATTGTGTTCACTGACAATGGTTTTCGGAAGTATTCCTGAGCCCATTCTGTGATTTCCTTTACAGTAGCATTCCTGTGTGTGGTGCAGTGTTGTTTAAGGGCCCGGAGATCACGGGCATCCAGTATGGTTTTACGCCTTGACCCTTACGCACAGAGATTGCTCCAGATTCTCTGAATCTTCGGATGATGTTATGCACAGTTGATGATGATAGATGCAAAGTCTTTGCAATTTTTTGCTGGGTAACACCTTTCTGATATTGCTCCACAATTTTTCTGCCCAACATTGTGGGAATTGGTGATCCTCTACCCATCTTGGCTTCTGAGAGACACTGCCACTCTGAGAAGCTCTTTTTATACCCAATCATGTTGCCAATTGACCTAATTAGTGTTAATTGGTATTCCAGCTCTTCATTATGCTAAAATTTACTTTTTCCAGCCTCTTATTGCTACTTGTCCCAACTTTTTTGGGATTTGTTGACACCGTGAAAATTTGAATCAACGTATTTTTCCTTTAAAATAATACATTTACTCGGATTAAACGTTTGATCTGTCATCTACGTTCTATTACAAATAAAATATTGACATTTGCCGTCTCCACATCATTGCATTCAGTTTTTATTCACAATTTGTTTAGTGTCCCAACTTTTTTGGAATCCGGTTTGTATATATATGGTCAATTCCACACTTGCACTGTTGCTGAACAGCCTTATACAGTTCTAGTTCATCTCTCTCTCTTCCACCATTACTGAGGCTGACCATCCGCTTATACAGCTCTGCTACATATATATAGTTACTTACCCACTAGCACTGTTGCTGAACAACCTCATACAGTTCTAGTTCATCTCTATCTCTTACACCATCACTGAGACTGACCATCCGCTTATACGAGAGAGAGAGAAAGTATAAGGGTCAGACGGATCTGTTGGAAAGGGTTCCACTAGATCTGAAAGACTTGAGGCACCTTGGGTTTATAGGAGTGGAGTGGAAAGAAGGTCGGGTACTTGATACTAGAGGCTGCTCCGGGTATAGTCAGGTCAACAAGGGTGTCTGCCTGTAAAGGATATGGTAGTGAGCCAAATTAGGGGGACTGGTAAGTAGAAATACCCTCCAGGTCTCACCTATTTGAATATACCCTTTTGGGCGCCAATAGTATTCGATCGTTAATGGTTGGTTGGTATTTGAGCTTTGTATTGGTAAAAAAATAAAATAAAAATTTAGGATGAAGGGGTGTGTATAGAGATATCAATGTGTGAGATAAAAACGCATATATACGCATATATAAAATCTGCACAAAAGATCAAAATATTGTACAGATATAACAAATCTGCAAAAAGGATTAAAAGATTGTGCACATAGGTAGGATCACTGCAAACCGTCTCAAGTGCCTAAGAAACCGTGTTCTGCAGTATCGTACACGGTATAGTATGGTACAGTATGTAAGTCAATAGGTTAAAAATTGGTATAAAAGGATACCAATATATATATATATATATTAAAATAATATATTTAAAATAATGTGGTATCGTGGGTTCATTTACTCACTTCATGAGGGGGGCGGTTTACCAGGATAAGCATAATACACCTGTAAACCGAGTACCCCCCCCCCCCCAACCTAGATCGCTTCTAGAGTTTTAACGGATGAAGGCAGCCAATCACATGGGTGCTTCTCTTCAAAGGTCTTTATTGCATGTACATATAAATCCGGCTCAACGCGTTTCGGGAAAGGCACGTCCCTTCATCAGGAGCAATAGTGTCCCTGTCTGTAGTCCCAGGTATATATACCCTAGATGTCTTATTGAAATATTTGTTAAGATGGCCACTAATTGGCAAAAGGGCGCCCAATAATGAAAAAACTGTGCCAAAATAGCATTGGGGGACCACCCATGTGTGGGAAAAGGCGTCTCTAGCCCAGTATCTCCCAACCAGTGTGCCCCCAGCTGCTGCAAAACCACAACCCCCAGCATGCCCGGACAGCATTTGGCCGTGCGGGCATGCTGGGAGCCGCAGCCCCGCATCAGCCAGAGGCACACCGGCCGGAAAACACCGCTCCAGCCTATCTGTGCGGTCGGCCGGAAGGGAGAGTGTCCGTCTACGCTTTTACGCATGACCGAAGTTGGTACGTTCCAAGCTGGAACGCATCGTAGCATCTGGTCTGTTAGTTAGTTGCCTTCGTTCTTTTCTTATGTGCGGTGCGCATGTCTGGAAGTTCGACTTTGCGTTCCAAGCTGGAACGCATAATCTGCTTCCGGTATTTGCAATCTTTACTTTCAATTTTTCTTATGTTAATCTTCTGCTGTTTAGGCTGCATAGGCACGTTGATTCACAAAATTATGGGGGCAACTGTGATGAACATTGTATAAAGTGGGGTAGACTTATCACTGGGGTACATAGGCTGGGCATTTGGGTAAAATCGTGTGGGGGTTGAATTAAAAGATATTTTCTGGTGGCATAAAAATAGTGTGCCATATATAGGAGTCCTATAAAATCTGTCTTGCTTTATTCTGACTTTTATGTGGGGGTCAGGATAAAGAGATGTAGGGCTACTGTTTGGCAAGTGTCAGTGGGAACAAAAGGGGAGAGGGGGGAAGCGGGGTTAACATTTATTAGGGTGTATCATGAACAGAATTTATAGATATGTGGGAAATATTTTAAAAAAATATTAGCGATAGAAGTTAATAAAAATATAAATAAATGTAAATATAAATGGATGAAAAATAAAATGAAAAAAATGTGTTATATCACTTAAAATGGTTCTAATGGTGAGGTTGTTTTTCTCGGGGTAAAGAGAGTTCGAGTTTGACGGTCAGAGACATATGTATTTAAAATGTGGTTTTGGGTATAATGAATATTTCAATAAAAAAATAAATGTGAAGTCAGTTTACTCTATTTGTGTCGCTGTTTCTTTGATTCTTGCATATATATATATATATATATATATATATATACATAAATATATATATGTATATATATATATATATATATATATATGAACACATGTGTGCACATTCTCTCCATGTAAAGTCCGCTTTCATCGCTCTTTGCTAAAAACTTTTCTAAAAACTGTTTTATGTGTTTTGTGTTTATATATTCTATTTTAGGTCTTATTTGGGGATTTTGGGGATATAATGCTTGGATGTTTTGGTCTGAGTACCTCCAGCAGTTTAATAGAGTGGAATATAAATGTTAATTGAGTAGTATGCGGTGGTGGGGGGGGATATTGGGTGTGATAGTTGATGATTAGTGGTAGTTGATGATTAGTAGTTGGCATGTTCCAGTGTTTCGTTGAGGCCAAATGGAGTGAGGGTGTTGAGTTTAAAAATCCAGAACATTTCCTTCCTACAGAGTTGTTGGTAGGAAGGGGTTTGTTCTAGGGGGATGACCTTTAGATCAAGGGGGTTGCCTTCTTGTGCTAGTGTAAATTGGCGTGAGACGCTGTGTGTCATGATTTTTCTTTTTATGTTTGATCTGTGTTCGTTCATTTGCTCTCTCAGGGTTTGTGTCGTGCGACCAACGTAATAGATATTGCAGGGGCATTGGAGTAGGTAAATTACGTTTCTACTGGCACAGGTCATTTGTTGTAGAAATGGGATCTTGCCTATGGGATGTGGGATGTCAATTTCTCTGTTTGCTGTTTTGATCACCTGCCAGCATTTGCATTTTTTCACGCCGCATTTTGAGGATCCCTTGAATTCTGATGTTTGTTTGTTGATTTTTGTTTGTTTTGTCGTTTTTTGGGTGTGTTTGTTTGGGCATGATGGGGCTAGAATGTTTTTAAGGGTTTTAGCTCTTTGGAAGGTGAGTCTTCGTGTTTTCGGGATTTCTTTACATAGAATGGAGTAGTACTGACCAGTGTTTGGTTAAAATTTGTCTGATTGTTTGGTGGTTTTTATTGTACCTTGTGATTAACCCTGGTATGAAGGGGGTTTCTTTGATTGGTTTTTTTCTTGGTTGAAGGCTTTCTTTCTGATCTATTTGGGAGATTTTCTTTTTCGAATTTTTGATGAGTTGTGGGGGGGTAATTTTTTTGTAGGAATCTTTGGCTAAGGGTTTCTATTTGTGTTTTCATGGTGTCCATGTTTGTGCAGTTGCTTCTTATTCTTTTCATCTGGCTAAAGGGTATGTTGGTTTTCCATTTATGGTAGTGACAGCTGTTGAAATCAAGGGAGCTGGTGGTGTCTATGTTTTTGAAATGTGTGCTGGTGGAGATAATGTTGTTTTTACTATTGAGGTGGAGGTCTAGGAAAACTGCGTTAGTCTGGTCTGATTCAAGTGTGAGTTTGATGTTCCAATTGTTTTGGTTGAGGGTCTGTACGAATGTTTTGAGGTCATTATTATTTCCTTGTCAGATGAAGATGATGTCATCAATGTATCTCTTGTAAAATTTGATGTTGGGGTGCTTAAGTAGACCAAGTTGCTCCTCGAAGGCCCCCATGAATAGATTTGCATATGAGGGTGCAAATTTGGTGCCCATAGCTGTTGGATGTAGAAGTTGTCTTTGCATGTAAAATAGTTATGGTCTAGTATGAATTCTATGGATTTCAGAATGGATTCTTTTTGGGTTGGTGTCATGATTGTATCGTTGTCCAAATATCTATTTGTGGCATTAAGGCCTAGTGAGTGTATGATGCTGCTGTATAGTGATGTTACATCCAGTGTGGCCCAGATGTAGTCATCTTGCCAAATGACTTTGTGTAGGCTCTGGATAAGGTGTGCTGAGTCTTTAAGGTAGGATGGGAGCATGATAACGTATCTCTGAAGGATGCCGTCAATGTATTCTGACAGATTTGAGGTGAGGGAATCTATGCCCAAGATAATTGGTCTACCGGGGGGGGGGGGGGGGGGGGGGGCTGTCTGACAGGGATTTGTGGATTTTGGGGAGGTAATAAAATCGGTCAGTGGCTGGATGGGACACTTTGAGGTATTTTTGTTCTTTTTTTGTCTAGGATTCCCTGTGATGTACCGTAATCTATTAGGTCGTGAAGTTGGGTTTTATATTCTTTGGTGGGGTCATCAGTGATCGGTTTATAGTAGTTGGTATCTGATAAGATTCTTTGGGCCTCTTTCTCATACTGGTTTGTGCTGAGGACAACTATTCCACCTCCTTTGTCTGCACTTTTTATGACGATGTTGGGGTTGTCTTTTAGTTTTTTTAGGGCTTTTTTCTGATTGTTGGTGAGGTTATCCGCTTTTTTTGTTATCGGTTTGGAGATGTCTGGTCGTGTGGAATCTTTACCTTCTTTTTGGGGTGGTGTGGTGGGTGATAATGCACGTTTGAGGTCATCTAGAACCATGTTATAATAACTTTCTAGATGTAGGCCCCAGAAATAGAACTATTAACCACCTCAATTGGCGGATTAAAGGAACCAAACTACAGACCAAGTCATCCTGCAGGATTAAGGACTAAGGAATCGAAAAGGCAAGGACTATACAAGATTTCCAACAACCTCAACTTTCTTCCATTTGATACCAAGAGATACTGACAGCTGAATGAAACCAATATATCACAGAGACAAGTGCTTTAGACTTGGGTGAGTCAGCTTAACTGTGAGAGGGACGCCTACACAGCAAGCATAATCGAATCTTATAACAAGATTATTTATACTAAATTAATTATTCGAAAATCACCCATTGATTAACTATAATTGCACTATTCTATTGCGAATATCAGATCTCTTTTTGGTACAACTCAAGGATATATATGGAGAAATTATTGATTGAAAATAGAGCAACTATAATATAATATAGTACGAATATTTATTTGCATCTGATTCAATATTGGAACATGTTGGACTGTCTATACGAATAAGACAATAAGTACTCATAGCGAATCTTTAACGATATATTCGTAATATCTGGAAATTATACAAGGAATATTCCAAAGACACTTTTTTTCTGCTATCTATCATCCGAATTTTTTATCCAATATTCAAGTGTTTTTTTTATTGCATTATAAATCGACTCTACCATAGTTATCTATTTTTTTTTTATATATTAATATAAGGTTATTAACATTCTATATTGTGTGCATAATTCATATATATTGTCATCTATTTTATTGTCTTATTATTCTAAATATTTTTTAATTAATAAATGTAGATAAAACAAGAGAGAAAAAAACAGGAGGCAGCGCCTCGTGTGTAAAACCGTGTGGTATTTTTTTTTAAAAACCACCAAAGCACTGATTGCGCTTACCGTGTATGGTTGTGAGAAGGCACAACTCCTCTGGATCGCTTTAGCTGGTAGTAAGGCCCGTCCAGCTTGCGGGGGTGACTGCTGCTGCTGCCTAGGTTCTTGCCGGTAGCCGTGGGGTACGGTGTCCGGAATTTGGTAGTGGTGGAAGGTGATAAAAAATATATATATGTGCATATATATTGAACCTTAACGGCGCTGCTGCAGAAGACAGGACTCAGGTGCATAAAATAAAGTTGGTTCTTTATTTGATAAAAGTCTACGCGTTTCTGGGGCGGACTGCCCCCTTCATCAGGACAATGGGTCTGTTCTATGGGGGTTTACTGTGCTTTTTATTAGGGTTTTTTGGCGCAAAAAAACGGGATTCTGTGGGCGTTAGAGCGCCGGCGGGGGGCGTGTCTGCACGTGCTTTTGTTGTCAAACGTTGCTATGGCGCTTGCTGGCATGTTATTGGCTGTCTATGTATTACCAATCGGTTGTTGAAGGACCTGGCGTGGGCGGGGTGGTGACGTCACACTCCTGGTTGTCTGGGCTGGCTTAGTTATGCTGACGTTTTAAAGAAGGCGGTCGGACTGTAGTGCTGCTGCTTCTCTTATTGGTGTGTGGGCCGACTGTACGTGCGTCATCTGGGAGGGCTTAGATGACGTATTTTGTGGGCGGTGCGCTTGTTCTCGTGATGCTGTGTTGGCGTCCTCCCTTGCTTGGTATGTCCGTCCTTGTAGTAGGCGTGGCTCAGGTAGCGCTGGTCTGCTGCGTTCTGTTTTATACAGAAGTGAGTTGTGTGCTCCGGTGCTGTATTAGGATCTCCAGTGGTTACATCTGTCAGACTTAAAAGTAGTTATTAGTATTCCCCCAGTATATGTGTGGTTTTTTGTGTGAGGGGTATACACGATTGTTCAACGTTTCCGGCTTAGATTCATATGGATATATTACATGCCGCAGCATGTGTAGGCATATATAGGGGGGGGGGGGGTTGTTAGTGTAGCAGGGGTATGGGCTGGTCTTTCTGTATATACACCGCGTGTGGGCGGGGCGAGAGGTTTATACAACAAATGGTCATAACAAGGGGAGATGAAATAAATCTCAAATATGGGTACGCATGGGGGTAGTGTGAGTAGAGAAAAAAAAAAAAAAAAAAAAAAGATAGAAATAGTATAAATAATAGAAATAAAGAAAAATAAAACTAATAAAAATAATAAAAATTAAAAAATAATAAAAAATAAAATAAATAAAAAATAATATAATAATGAATATAAATAGATAAAAATAGATAAAAATACGTAAAGATACGAATGGGTATGGAAGTGGGAATAAACATAGTTATCTGTATGTTGTGGGGGTAAATGGTGGAACTGTGTTTTCCCTATTGGCGGGGGCAAGAAAGAGGGTAGAGTGGTGAAGGTAACGGGTAAGTGTGGAGTCTTGGAGTGGTCCATATTAATATGTACCCATAAATGTGCTTGATATAAAATAAGCTAAAATAAGCTGGTTGGTGCGCGTGGGCGTACCGATGTGTGTCTGTAGGTATTAAGGACAAGAGTGTAGTTTTGAATTACAAGATGGTCTCACTAATCTCATTTAAACCAAAAGGGGTTAGGGTGTCTAGTTGAAATATCCAAAATACCTCTCGTCTCTGTAGACTGGTGAACCTGTTGTAGGGGTTTGCTGGTACATAGTCAATGGGTGTGATTTTTATCGCGTGTTTGTCCTTTTCTATTGTGGTCATGCAATGTCTGGAGATGCTATGTTTCATGCTCTGTTTCCGTATGTTATATCTGTGCTGGTTTAATCTACAATGTAATGGCTGTGTAGTGCGGCCCACATATTGGAGGCCGCATTGACATTCGATCAGGTAGATGACATAGCTGCTTTTGCAGGTGAGGTTATGTTTGATTTTGAAAGTGGCACCGTTTTTTGTTGATGTGAAGGTTGTACTTTTGTGTGTGATGGTATTACAACAGAGGCAGCGTTTTTCGTTACATCTATAGCTGCCTGTTATTTTCTGTGTTGTATGTTTTTTATCTCCCGTGTCTCGTTTTAATTTATTTGGGGCCACGGTACTTTTGATTGTGGGGGCTCTTCTGTATGTAATAATTGGTTTGTTAGGTAAATATTTTTTGAGATAAGGGTCTTGTTTCAGAATGTGCCAATGTTTTGTTAATATTATACGTATGTCATTATTGGATGTATTGTATTGTGTGATGAGGTTGAGATGTCGTTCTGTTTGTGTTACGTTTTCCTCTGTCATTTTTTTGGTCAGGCAATCTTTTTGCGTATTTTCGATACTTCTTTTATATGCGTCTGTAATGAGACTTTTTGGGTACCCTTTTTCAATGAAGCGTTTTTGTAGGATCTTAGCTTGTTTTTTGAAATCTGTGTCCTCTGTGCAGTTGCGTCTGACTCGTTTGTATTGACTGTAAGGAACGTTCTGTAACCATTTTTTGTGGTGGAAGCTTTTGTAATGTATGTAGCTGTTTGTGTCTACCTGTTTGAAGAAAGTTTTTGTGATGATGGTGTTGTTAGTGATAGTGATTGAGATGTCTAAAAAATCTATGTGGCTTCTGTTAAAATTTGGGGTTAGGGTAATCCCCCAATTGGTTCTGTTTAGGTTTTGGCAAAAATCTATTGATGCAGCTTCGTTTCCGTCCCAGATAATGAAGATATCGTCTATGTATCTTTTGTAATATATGATTTCTCTCCTATTGCTTTCATAGACGTGCATTTTTTCAAAATGGCCCATAAAAATATTAGCAAAAGCCGGTGCCACTTTCGTGCCCATCGCGGTCCCCCGGCATTGATGGTATGTCTGATCATTGTAGATGAAAAAATTGTTTTCTAGAATAAAACGGAGGCTTTCTAGAAAGAATTGGATCTGTTGTGGTTTGAGTGTGTGGTCTTCTCTCAGTGTGTGTTCTACACATTTGATACCTAAATCATGTTGTATGTTGGAGTAGAGTGCGGTTACATCCATTGTTAGTAAGGCATATGTATCCTTCCATGGGATGTCTGCTAGTTCCTGAATTAGTTGTCTGGAATCATGTAGGTAACTATTTTGGGTTCGTACATAGGGCTGTAAGAATAGATCGAGGTAATGTGATAGGTTGCTTGTTGCTGAATTGGTGTTGGATACTATGGGTCTCCCTGGAGGATTTGTGATGTTTTTATGTATTTTTGGGAGATGGTAAAAGTAAGGGTTAGATGGTGATTTTGGGATCAGGAAATTTTTTTCTTTTTTGTTAATGTATTGGTTCTCGTGCGCATTTTTGATAAAGGCGGTTAATTTCTTTATTATACTGGGGAAGGGATTTTCCGTTATTTTCCGGTAGTAATTTTTGTCGTTTAAAATGTTTAGTGCTTCTTTTTCATAGTCTTCTATGTTTTGTAGGACTATTGCGCCTCCCTTATCTGCTGGGCTTATTTTAATATTTTTATTATTCCCGAGTTTTTTAAGTGCAGTTTTTTCTGGGTAGGTTAGATTAGTTTTATTTTGGCGGCTGATGGTGGGGTTTTTTCTTGTTGTGATCTTTTTTATATCTGTTGCCACTAGCTCGAAAAAAGCTGGTATTAAGTGTCCTTGGCTTTGGAGTGGGAAGAAATTTGATTTTGGGCGGACTTCTTGGTGCTTGTATGTTTGTGTCACCTCCTGGTTGGTATTTTCTGTTGGTTGTGTGGTTTGGCTCTTTTTTTGTTCATATTCAAAATGTCTTTTTATTGTGAGGTTTTTGCGGAATTTTTGTATGTCCAGATATAGTTCAAAAGGATTCACCTTGTTGTATGGGCAAAAGGAGAGGCCCTTTTGTAGGAGGCTATGTTCTGAGTCTGTGAGCTTGTGTGTTGATAGATTAAAGATTTTTATTGTTGGTGTCGGGTCATTCTTGTTTTTATTATTTTTATTCTTTTTTAAATTGGCTTTCCTTTTTTGGTGTTGCCCTCCTCTACATCCGCGTGCTCTAATTTTCTTTTTCCCGGGGTTGGTTTAAAGAAGTCCGTTATGTGTGGCGTGATCGACGCTTGTTGCTTGGTAAATGTATGTTTCAGGGTTGGTAAGGGTAATGTGTTGTTTGCTCGGTCTAAAAAAGGGACCAGGGCTGAAGTTCCTGGAAGGGTGTTGTCAATGGTGATGCAGGGGGAGTTGGTTGCTTGTACAGGTGGGGGGCTGTTGTGTACCGTGAGAAATTGCATGACCACAATAGAAAAGGACAAACACGCGATAAAAATCACACCCATTGACTATGTACCAGCAAACCCCTACAACAGGTTCACCAGTCTACAGAGACGAGAGGTATTTTGGATATTTCAACTAGACACCCTAACCCCTTTTGGTTTAAATGAGATTAGTGAGACCATCTTGTAATTCAAAACTACACTCTTGTCCTTAATACCTACAGACACACATCGGTACGCCCACGCGCACCAACCAGCTTATTTTAGCTTATTTTATATCAAGCACATTTATGGGTACATATTAATATGGACCACTCCAAGACTCCACACTTACCCGTTACCTTCACCACTCTACCCTCTTTCTTGCCCCCGCCAATAGGGAAAACACAGTTCCACCATTTACCCCCACAACATACAGATAACTATGTTTATTCCCACTTCCATACCCATTCGTATCTTTATGTATTTTTATCTATTTTTATCTATTTATATTCATTATTATATTATTTTTTATTTATTTTATTTTTTATTATTTTTTAATTTTTATTATTTTTATTAGTTTTATTTTTCTTTATTTCTATTATTTATACTATTTCTATCTTTTTCTTTTTTTTTTTTTTTTTTTTTTTTTTTCTCTACTCACACTACCCCCATGCGTACCCATATTTGAGATTTATTTCATCTCCCCTTGTTATGACCATTTGTTGTATAAACCTCTCGCCCCGCCCACACGCGGTGTATATACAGAAAGACCAGCCCATACCCCTGCTACACTAACAACCCCCCCCCCCTATATATGCCTACACATGCTGCGGCATGTAATATATCCATATGAATCTAAGCCGGAAACGTTGAACAATCGTGTATACCCCTCACACAAAAAACCACACATATACTGGGGGAATACTAATAACTACTTTTAAGTCTGACAGATGTAACCACTGGAGATCCTAATACAGCACCGGAGCACACAACTCACTTCTGTATAAAACAGAACGCAGCAGACCAGCGCTACCTGAGCCACGCCTACTACAAGGACGGACATACCAAGCAAGGGAGGACGCCAACACAGCATCACGAGAACAAGCGCACCGCCCACAAAATACGTCATCTAAGCCCTCCCAGATGACGCACGTACAGTCGGCCCACACACCAATAAGAGAAGCAGCAGCACTACAGTCCGACCGCCTTCTTTAAAACGTCAGCATAACTAAGCCAGCCCAGACAACCAGGAGTGTGACGTCACCACCCCGCCCACGCCAGGTCCTTCAACAACCGATTGGTAATACATAGACAGCCAATAACATGCCAGCAAGCGCCATAGCAACGTTTGACAACAAAAGCACGTGCAGACACGCCCCCCGCCGGCGCTCTAACGCCCACAGAATCCCGTTTTTTTGCGCCAAAAAACCCTAATAAAAAGCACAGTAAACCCCCATAGAACAGACCCATTGTCCTGATGAAGGGGGCAGTCCGCCCCAGAAACGCGTAGACTTTTATCAAATAAAGAACCAACTTTATTTTATGCACCTGAGTCCTGTCTTCTGCAGCAGCGCCGTTAAGGTTCAATATATATGCACATATATATATTTTTTATCACCTTCCACCATTAATTAATAAATGTGCTATACATGTGTGAAATACAGATGGTGAGTGCCTGCTGATTATTTTATATTAACCACCTCAGCCCCCCTAGCTTAAACACCCTTAATGACCAGACCACTTTTTACAATTCTGCACTACACTACTTTCACTGTTTATTGCTCGGTCATGCAACTTACCACCCAAATGAATTTTACCTCCTTTTCTTCTCACTAATAGAGCTTTAATTTGGTGGTATTTCATTGCTGCTGACATTTTTTTGTTATTAATGGAAATTTAACGAAATTTTTGCAAAAAAATGACATTTTTCACTTTCAGTTGTAAAATTTTTCAAAAAAACAGCATCTATATATACATTTTTCTCTAAATTTATTGTTCTACGTGTCTTTGATAAAAAAACATGTTTGGGTAAAAAATAAAATGGTTTGGGTAAAAGCAGCTCTGACTTTCTGAGCACCTGTTATGTTTCCTGAGGTTCTACAATGCCCAGACAGTAGAAAACCCCCACAAATAACCCAATTTCGGAAAGTAGACACCCTAAGGTATTCGCTGATAGGTATAGTGAGTTCATAGAACTTTTTATTTTTTGTCACAAGTTAGCGGAAATTATTTTTTATTTTTTTTTCCTTACAAGGTCTCATATTCCACTAACTTGTGACAAAAAATAAAAACTTCCATGAACTCACTACGCCCATCACGAAATACCTTGGGGTGTCTTCTTACCAAAATGGGTTCACTTGTGGGGTAGTTTTACTGCCCTGGCATTTTAGGGGCCCTAATGTGTGAGAAGTAGTTTGAAATCAAAATGTGTAAAAAATGCCCTGTGAAATCCTAAAGGTGCTCTTTGGAATGTGGGCCCCTTTGCCCACCTAGGCTGCAAAAAAGTGTCACACGTGGTATCGCCGTACTCAGGAGAAGTTGGGGAATGTGTTTTGGGGTGTCATTTTCATATACCCATGCTGGTTGAGATAAAAATCTTGGTCAAAGGCCAACTTTGTATAAAAAAAGGGAAAAGTTGTCTTTTGCCGAGATATTTCTCTCACCCAGGGTATATGTAAAAAGACTGGGTGAGAGAAATATCTCGGCAAAAGACAACTTTTCCCATTTTTTAATGCAAAGTTGGAATTTGACCAAGATATTTATCTCACCCAGGATGGGTATATGTAAAATGACACCCCAAAACACATTCCCCAACTTCTCCTGAGCGGAAATTTTTTTATTTTTTTTTTCTAACAGTCTCCTTTTCCGCTAACTTGGGACAAAAATTTCAATCTTTCATGGACTCAATATGCCCCTTAGCGAATACTTTGGGGTATCTTCTTTCCAAAATGAGGTCATTTGTGGGGTGTTTATACTGTCCTGGCATTTGAGGGTCTCCGCAATCATTACATGTATGGCCAGCATTAGGAGTTTCTGCTGTTCTCCTTATATTGAGCATACAGGTAATGAGATTTTTTTTTTCCGTTCAGCCTCTGGGCTGAAAGAAAAAATAAATGGCACAGATTTCTTCATTTGCATCGATCAATGTGGATGAAAAATCTCTACAAAAAAAAAAAAAAGGGGGGGAAAGATGTCTGCCAGGAAATAGGAGCTCCGCCCAACATCCATACCCACTTAGCTTGTATGCCCTGGCAAACCCGATTTCTCCATTCACATCAATCGATGTGGATGAATAAATCATTGCCGGGATTTTTTATTTTTTTTATATACAAAGTGTTTGCCAAAGCATATGAACACCGCCGCCCCCTCAGCTCATATGCCTCGGCAAACGTATCTTTTACTGCAGAGGAGAAATCTCGTCTTGCGGCACCGCATACACATAACATTTGAACGGAACATATAAACTTTATTTAACTTTTTGACCAGAACGTTACCTTTTTTGCTTACCGGTGATTTATTTTTATTTTTTTACCTTTATTGGACAAACCTCTCCTTCCCCATGGGACAATGCGCGGAGCTCAAATCGCCCAGAGATGTGGCGAAGTACATTATGTACTTTGTCCCAGGTGAAAGGAGAGGTTTGCAGCAGCTCTGTGTGAATGGGCCCTAATAGCCCTGTGTGCCTGTCCTGTGAGATGCAATCCCTATGCTAAGTGTACCTGTGTGTGGTACTTCCAGAAACACTCCCCTAAGCATAGGGCAGGATGGTCAGGGCAGTCAGATGTGGGAAAACCCTCAGCCGTGCGATGACAGAAGATGGTTGTCACGACTTGGCCAGAACCACAGAATAGGGAGCAGGTCACCTCCTATTGCTTCCCTAATCTGACCCTAACTCCTAGCGACATGAGCCGACCTTGAAGGTAGGAGGGCTCATGCTCTGGAACCTCGGGTCCCTACTAGCCCTCCGCAGGTCCCTAAGTAAGGAGCTGGGTAGACTACCTGTTCCTCCTGAACATGGAGAAATAGGAGTCTAAAGATGACCAAACTATAAAGAAAGGGGGACAGGAACAGTCGTATGGCAATGGCAGGTAAGTGCAACTAGTACTAACACTTACCTGCCACAGACACAGAGCCTGGGACCCAAGTATCAGTGCTGCTGTCCTCAAACACAAACGACAGAGCACACACACCACACGGGACACCAGGAAACCATACTCTGCAAAGAATAGACATGACACACAAAGGAGAGGTAATTAACCCTTCCAACACTAACCAGGGAAGTTAAACCACTTGAAGGGGAAGTGTCCAAACGAAGAACACACTGCAGCTGTTACCGCAGGCAACGCCATGGGTGGCAACCATGTCCTGGGAGTCAGCCAGAAGGCCGAGACACTGCCACCACATGTACACATCCAAACCAAATGTTGCCACGGGCAGCCACAGTGAAAGGAAGAGTCACAGTGAACACCAAACATAAACTTCGTGCACACCAGACATACAAACTGCATAACATACACACACACCTAACTGAGAGGTTGCTAGGTGCAACCGCATGAACATTGCCGCAAGCTGCCTAACACCAGCTCAGGCTGCTCTAATACGACAATACAAAATAACTTGTTGCCCGCGGCAACCACAAGTGAGGCAGCACACTAGCGGCCCTCACCTGTGGTTGAACACCCAATAACAAACCGCAGGCAACAGCATGCGGTTCGGGAGTCACGACCATGACCATGGCCGTGACAGGATCCTGTTCTCCCAGCCTTACTGTAGAGAACAAAACTATTGTACATAGCCAATTGAATCAAATATGCAAACACCTTCTTATTCCAGCATCTGGTGCGTCGGGAAACTAAATAAGGAGCCAACATCTGGTCATTGAAGTCCACCCCTCCCATGAGCTAATTATAGTCGTGGACACAGAGGGGCTTTTCAATGACACTGGTTGGTCGTTCGATTTGTATTGTCGTGTCTGCGTGAATGGAGGAGAGCATGCAAACGTCACGCTCGTCTCTCCATTTCACCGCAAGCAGTTCTTCATTACACAAGGCAGCCCTCTCCCCCCCTTGCAAGACAGTTGGTAACAAGCCGTTGGGGGAAGCTCCGGCGACTAGGTCGCGCAGTGCCACAGCAGCCAATATGTTCTAGGAACAAACGCCTGAAGAGGGGCACACTTGTGTAGAAATTGTTTACATAAAGATGGTACCCCTTGCCAAATAAGGGTGACACCAAGTCCCAGACTGTCTTCCCACTGTTTTTGTTTGAAGCCAAGGCGCCCGGTAAAATGTATAAGGGACTTGTCTACGCAGATGTTTTGCTCAGGGGTATACAAATCTGAAAATTTGTTGTTGAAGTGGTCTATGAGGGGCCGAATTTTGTGGAGCCGGTCAAAAGCTGGGTGGCCTCTGGGAAGGGAGGTGGTGATGTCGCTAAAGTGCAGGAAATGCAGGATGGTCTCAAATCGTGCCCTGGACATGGCAGCAGAGAACATGGGCATGTGATGAATTGGGTTTGTGGACCAATATGACTGCAATTCATTCTTTTTGGTTAGACCCATGTTGAGGAGAAGGCCCAAAAAAATGTTTAATTCGGAAACTTGGACGAGTTTCCACCGGAAAGTCGGGCCATAATAGCTTCCGGGGTTGGCGACTATAAATTGAGTGGCATACCGATTTGTTTCTGCCACGACTATGTCCAAGAGCTCCGCAGTCAAGAACAGCTAAAAAAATCCCAGTGCCGAACCGATCTGAGCTGTCTCAACCCGAACTCCAAACTGGGCGGTGAAAGGGGGAACTAATGGTGCGGCTGAAGTTGGGGACTGCCAATCAGGGTTTGCCAGCACCTCAGGGACTCTAGAGGCCTGTTACGGGGTAACTATTGCACGTGCCACCGTACCAGCTTCAACTGCCCTTCTGGTGCTCGCCACTTCACCATGTTGTACGGCAGTGCTGGTACTAGGTCCAGGGTGGGCTGCGCTGCTGGTGTATGCCTCACCACGTAATCCGACAGCGCCAGCCCCACTCTGCTGCTCTTGAAGCGGATCCTGTGCAACCTGTGGTGTAGCAACACGGTGCCGGGTACGCCTGTTGGTATCAGGGACCTCAACCTCCTCGTCCGTACTTTGGGTCAGACTGACACTGCTTTCTACAGGTTCATATTCTGACCCGCTGGATTCGTCAGATGAGAGTTCCCATTCCTCATCTGACTGGGTCAGAAGCCTGTAGGCCTCTTCAGAAGAATTACCCCTTGTTTGATATTTGGACTACTAAATTTAGGGGGTATTCCCTGAGACTACCCAAGAAAAAAAGCAAGCCTGTCTTACAAATGGGAGGCTAGCGAAGTACCGGAGGCCGCTGCGATTGATAAAAAATTTTTTATCGCCGCAGCACTTGTAAAGTGATTGTGCAGTGATCAAAAAAAATTATAATTTTTTGTCACTGCGGCGGGGCGGGTGTGGGTGAACGCACGTGTGGGCGAACGATCAGGCCTAATCGGGCAAACACTGCGTTTTGGGTGGAGGGCGAACTAAGGTAAAACTAATACTATTATAGAACTGACTGTGATCAGTTCTGATCACTTACAGATACTATAAAAGTACAAATGCTGATTAGCGATACGCTAATGAGCGAATCAGTGACTGCGGTGCGGTGGGCTGGGCGCTAAACGATCACTAACTACCTAACCAAGGGGCCTAAACTATCCTAAACCTAACCATCAATACCAGTGGGGGAAAAAAGTGACAGTTTACACTGATCACTTTTTTCCCTTTCACTAGGTGATTGACAGGGGCAATCAAGAGGTTAATTGGGGTGATGGGGGGTGATCTGGGGGCTAAGTGTGCTGTTTGGTGCACTCACTGTGATGTCTGCTCCTCTGCTGGAACCAACCGACCAAAAGGACTAGTAGAGGAGCAGAGAAGCCATTTAGTGCCTTATATTTATAATGATAAGGTGTTATATGGCTAGTGATTCGTTTTTTTGAAAATCATCAGCCTCCCAGCGATGATCATTGGCTGGCAGGCTGATGATGTAATACCCCTCTAACTTTTGCCGGCCCGCCATGCGCATACGCGGGCCGGCTTTGAGCATCATCTCGAGTCTCGCGAGATGACGCGCTGATGCGTGACTCTGCCTGAGACTGCTGCCTCCGGACTGCGATCCTGCGTTAGGCGGTCCGGAGGCAGTTAAGTAAAGGCCTATCTTTTTGCCCCACCAACAAACCGGACCTCTTTGAACTATTAGTAGATCTCAACCAATTCATTAAAAGACTAACCTTGCAACACCACTTCAGTATTAAAAATCACACAACAAACAAAAGCAAAAGTCCAACTAACGATAGTACAAACAATGCAATTGCCTCCACCTCAATAGCATCAAATACAATATACAACGAGACACAGACATTAGAATCGACCATCACTATCAAACCACCACTAAAAAACAAATCCACCTACTATCCCCTAGAAAGCCGGGGCCCACATCTAGAGAGTTATTATAACATGGTTCTAGATGACCTCAAACATGCATTCTTACCCCCCCCCCCCCCCAAAAAAAAAAGGTAAAGATCCCACACGACCAAACATCTCCAAACCGAAAAAAAAGTGGATAACCTCACCAACAATCAGAAAAAAGCCCTAAAAAACCAAAAGACAACCCCAACATCACGACCTAATAGATTACGGTACATCACAGGGAATCCTAGACAAAAAAGAACAAAAATACCTCAAAGTGTCCCATCCAGCTACTGCCCGATTTTATTACCTCCCCAAAATCCACAAATCCCTGGCAGACCCCCCCCCCCCACACACACACACACACGACCAAACATCTCCAAACCGATAACAAAAAAAACGGATAACCTCACCAACAATCAGAAAAAAGCCCTAAAAAGCAAAAAGACAACAATTGGTCTACCCCCCCCCCCCCCGGTAGACCAATTATCTCGGGCATAGATTCCCTCACCTCAAATCTGTCAGAATACATCGAAGGCATCCTTCAGAGATACGTTATCATGCTCCCATCCTACCTTAACCCCTTAAGGATCGGGCTCATTTCACCTTAAGGACCAGGCCATTTTTTGCAAATCTGACCAGTGTCACTTTAAGTGCTGATAACTTTAAAACACTTTGACTTATCCAGGCCATTCTGAGATTGTTTTTTCGTCACATATTGTACTTCATGACACTGGTAAAATAAAGTCAAAAAAATTAATTTTTTTGCATAATAAAATACCTAATTTACCAAAAATTTTGAAAAATTAGCAAATTTCAAAGTTTCAGTTTCTCTACTTCTGTAATACATAGTAATACCCCCAAAAATTGTGATGACTTAACATTCCCCATATGTCTACTTCATGTTTGAATTATTTTGGGAATGATATTTTATTTTTTGGGGATGTTACAAGGATTAGAAGTTTAGAAGCAAATCTTGAAATTTTTCAGAAATTTACAAAAACCCAATTTTTAGGGACCACTACAGCTCTGAAGTCACTTTGCGAGGCTTACATAATAGAAACCGCCCAAAAATGACCCCATTCTATAAACTACATCCCTCAAGGTATTCAAAACTGATTTTACAAACTCCGTTAACCCTTTAGGTGTTGCACAAGAGTTATTGGCAAATGGGGATGAAATTTGAGAATTTCATTTTTTTGCCTAATTTTCCATTTTAACCCATTTTTTCCACTAACAAAGCAAGGGTTAACAGCCAAACAAGACTGTATCTTTATTGCCCTGACTCTGCTGTTTACAGAAACACCCAATATGTGTCCGTAAACTACTGTACGGCCACACAGCGGGGCGTAGAGTGAAAGGTGCGCCGTGTGGTTTTTGGAAGCCAGATTTTGCTGGACAGTTTTTTTGACACCATGTCCCATTTGAAGCCCCCTGATGCACCCCTAGAGTAGAAACTCCATAAAGTGACCCCATCTAAGAAACTACACCCCTCAAGGTATTCAAAACTGATTTTACAAACTTCGTTAACCCTTTAGGTGTTGCACAAGAGTTATTGGCAAATTGGGATGAAATTTGAGAATTTCATTTTTTTGCCTAATTTTCCATTTTAACCCATTTTTTCCACTAACAAAGCAAGGGTTAACAGCCAAACAAGACTGTATCTTTATTGCCCTGACTCTGCTGTTTACAGAAACACCCCAATGTGGCCATAAACTACTGTACGGCCACACAGCGGGGCGTAGAGTGAAAGGTGCGCCATATGGTTTTCGGAAGGCAGATTTTGCTGGACAGTTTTTTTGACACCATGTCCCATTTGAAGCCCCCTGATGCACCCCTAGAGTAGAAACTCCAAAAAAGTGACCCCATCTAAGAAACTACACCCCTCAAGGTATTCAAAACTGATTTTACAAACTTTGTCAACCCTTTAGGTGTTGCACAAGATTTAATGGAAAATAGAGATACAATTTCAAAATTTCACTTTTTTGGCAGATTTTCCATTTTAATATTTTTTTTCCAGTTACAAAGCAAGGGTTAACAGCCAAACAAAACTCATTATTTATGGCCCTGATTCTGTAGTTTACAGAAACACCCCATATGTGGTCGTAAACTGCTGTACGGGCACACGGCAGGGCGCAGAAGGAAAGGAATGCCATACGGTTTTTGGAAGGCAGATTTTGCTGGACTGTTTTTTTTTATACCATGTCCCATTTGAAGCCCCCCTGTTGCACCCCTAGAGTAGAAACTCCAAAAAAGTGACCCCATTTTAGAAAGTACGGAATAGGGTGGCAGTATTGTTGGTACTAGTTTAGGGTACATATGATTTTTGGTTGCTCTATATTACACTTTTTGTGCGGCAAGGTAACAAGAAATAGCTTTTTTGGCACGTTTTTTTTTTGTTATTTACAACATTCATCTGACAGGTTAGATCATGTGGTAATTTTATAGAGCAGGTTGCCACGGACGCGGCGATACCTAATATGTATACAATTTTTTTTATTTATGTAAGTTTTATACAATAACTTCATTTTTAAAACCAAAAAATTGTTTAGTGTCTCCATAGTCTAAGAGCCATAGTTTTTACAGTTTTTGGGAGATTATCTTGAGTAGGGTCTATTTTTTGCGGGATGAGATGACGGTTTTATTGGCACTATTTTGGGGTGCATATGACTTTTTGATCGCTTGCTATTACACTTTTTGTGACGTAAGATGGCAAAAAATTGCTTTTTTTACACTTTTTTTTTCTTTTTTTTTTACGGTGGTCACCTGAGGGGTTAGGTCATGTGATAATTTTATAGAGCCGGTCGATACGGACGCGGCGATACCTAATATGTATACTTTATTTTTATTTATAAAAGTTTTACACAATTATTTTATTTTTGAAACAAAAAAAATCATGTTTTAGTGTTTCCATAGTCTAAGAGCCATAGTTTTTTCAGTTTTTGGGCGATTATCTTGAGTAGGGTCTCATTTTTTGCGGGATGAGATGACGGTTTTATTGGTACTATTTTGGCATACATGCGACTTTTTTGATCACTTTTATTACCTTTTTTGGGAAGTAAGGTGGGCAAAATTTCAATTTTCTCATAGTTTTTATTTTTTTTATTTTTATGGCGTTCACCGTGCGGGGAAAGTAACATGACCGTTTTATAGATCAGGTCGTTACGGACACGGCGATACCTAATATGTGTAGTGTATTTTATTTTTTTATTTTTTTATTCAGTGATAAATGTTTTTTTATTTTATCTTAACTTTTTTCACTTTTTTTAAAAAAAATTGGACCCAGACCCACTTGGTTCTTGAAGATCCAGTGGGTCTGATGTCTGTAAAATACAGTACAGAACCTATATAGTTTTCTGCACTGTATTTTACTTACACTGAACAGATCTATGCTTTCAGCACAGATCTGTTCAGCACCATGGACAGCAGGACGCCTGAGCAGGCGTCCCGTTGCCATGGGAACCTTCCCCGTCTGCCTCAACTTCGCAGACGGGGAAGGGTGAGGACGGGGCTTCGGGGGGCTCTCTGGGGGCTCTCTCCCTCTCCCATCGGGGGGCTGCAAAGGCACAGCAGCCCCCCGATCGGAGAGGGAGGGAGCTCGTTGCGCTGTTAACCTTTTCCATACAGCGGTCCAAAGGTTATCAACGGCATCAACGATGTCAGCCGTTTATACCAGGGTGCCAGCAATGTGCTGGCACCCTGGTATAACCCACTGTACACCAACGATTATGCAATGGGAGGCGGGCGGGGGATCGCGATCCTGCCTGCCGCACCGCCCGCCTCCCGCAACGCCCCCACTGCCTGCGACACCCCCCCTGCACCACCCGCCGCCATCAAATCATACAGGGGTGCAGGGGGAGGTGCGCAATATTGATTTTAGGCACTCAGAAGTTTCTGATCCCCGCGGTCAGGGACCGCGGGGATCAGAAACGGCAAAAAGCGCAGCAAACCGCAGGTCTGAATTGACCTGCGGTTTGCTGTGATCGCCGACACGGGGGGTCAAATGACCCCCCCCCCTGCGTTGTTACGGGATGCCGGCTGAATGATTTCAGCCGGCGTCCCGTTCCGATTAACCCCTGCGGCGCCGGAATGCAGATTTTAAGTCAGGACGTACCGGTACGTCCTCGGTCCTTAAGGACTCGGGAAATAGGGCGTACCGGTACGTCCTCGGTCCTTAAGGGGTTAAAGACTCGGCGCACCCTATCCAGAGCCTAGAGGAAGTCATGTGGCAAGATGACTACATCTGGGCCACACTGGATGTAACATCACTATACAGCAACATCCTACACTCACTAGGCCTTAATGCCACAAGTAGATATTTGGACAACGATACAATCATGACACCAATCCAAAAATAATTCATTCTGAAATCCATAGAATTCATACTAGACCATAACTATTTTACATACAAAGACAACTTCTACATCCAAACCAAAGGAACAGCTATGGGCACTAAATTTGCACCCTCATATGCAAATGTATTCATAGGGGCCTTCGAGGAACTTACTTAAGGTCTACTTAAGCACCCCAACATCAAATTTTACAAGAAACTCCCTTCATACCAGGGTTAATCACAAGGTACAATAAAAACCACCAAACAATCAGACAAATTTTAACCAAACACTGGTCAGTACTACTCGAAGACCCCATTCTAGGTAAAGAAATCCCGAAAACACCAAGACTCACCTTCTGAAGAGCTAAAACCCTTAAAAACATTCTAGCCCCATCATGCCCAAACAAACACAACCAAAAAACGACCAAACAAACAAAAATCAACAAACAAACATCAGAATTCAAGGGATCCTCAAAATGCGGCGTGAAAAAATGCAAATGCTGCCAGATGATCAAAACAACAAACAGAGAAATAGACATCCCACATACCATAGGCAAGATCCCATATCTACAACAAATGACCTGTGCCAGTAGAAACGTAATTTACCTACTCCAATGCCCCTGCAACATCTATTACGTTGGCCGCACGACACAAACCCTGAGAGTGAATGAACGAACACAGATCAAAAAGAAAAAGCATGACACATAGCGTCTCACGCCACTTTACACTAGCACAAGAAGGCAACCCCCTCGATCTAAAGGTCATCCCCCTAGAACAAACCCCTTCCTACCAACAACTCTGTAGGAAGGAAATGTTCTGGATTTTTAAACTCAACACCCTCACTCCATTTGGCCTCAACGAAACACTGGAACATGCCAACTACTAATCATCAACTACCACTAATCATCAATTATCACACCCAATACCCCCCACCACCACTCCATACTACTCAATTAACATTTATATTCCACTTTTTAAACTGCTGGAGGTACTCAGACCAAAACATCCAAGCATTATATCCCCAAAATCCCCAAATAAAACCTGAAATAGAATATATTAACACAAAACACATAAAAAAGTTTTTAGATTTTTTTTTAGCAAAGAGCGATGAAAGCGGACTATACATGGAGAGAATGTGCACACATGTGTTCATATATATGTGTATATATATATATATATATATATATATGTATAGTCAAGAATCAAAGAAACAGCAACACAAATAGAGTAAACTGACTTGACATTTATTTATTTATTAAAATATTCATTATACCCAACACCACATTTTAAATACATACCGTATTTTTCGCCGTATAAGACGCACTTTTTCTTCCCCCAAAATGGGTCTTATATGGTGAATGCTGTCAGTTTTACATTGCAAGAGCGAGCGGGGACTCGGGGAGGGACTGGGAGGAGGAGCTGGGGGCCGGCAATAGCGGCAGGGCGGTGCAGTCACTGTACTATAGCCCCGCCCCGCCACTCCGGTATACTAATATAATATGTCTTATTCAATTAATAGTTATTAAATATGCCCCTTTATTACTAATAGTACCTTAAATCCTAAGCGCTTCAGTACTATGCAGGCCGGGCGGTCGGCAGCGTAACTCCTTGATGTCACGTGCCTGCGCCGCCTACTTTATGAATGAAGCAGGCAAGTGACGTCAGTGAGTGACGCGCCGGCCTCGCGGCCTGCATTGTACTGAAGCGGTTAGGATTTAAGGTACTATTAGGAATAAAGGGGCATATTTGATAACTATTAATTGAATAAGGTATATTATATTTGTATACTGGAGCGGCGGGGGATCTGTGGATGGCACAGTTATGGGCTGGGAGGGTCTGTGGATGACACAAATATAACAGTGCCATCTACAGATTCCCCCCTGTAACAGTGCCAGCCACAGATCCCCCTGTAACAGTGCAAGCCACAGATCCCCCCATAACAGTGTCCGTCATCCACAGATCCCCCCATAACAGTGTCCGTCATCCACAGATCCCCAGTAATTGTGCCATCCACAGACCACCATTAGTTCCAAACCCACCAAACACACAGCACATCTTTTGGTTAAAAATTTTTTTTTCTTATTTTCCTCCCCAAAAACCTAGGTGCGTTTTATGGGCCGGGGCGTCTTATACGGCGAAAAATACGGTATGTCTGTGACAGTCAAACTCGAACCCCCTTTACCCCGAGAAAAACAACCTCACCATTAGAACCATTTTAAGTGATATAACACATTTTTTTCCTTTTATTTTTCATCCATTTATATTTACATTTATTTTTATTTTTATTAACTTCTATCGCTAATATTTTTTTAAATATTTCCCACAATTCTGTTCATGATACACCCTAATAAATGTTAACCTCCCTTTCCCCCCCTCTCCCCCTTTGTTCCCACTGACACTCGCCAAACAGTAGCCCTACATCGCTTTATCCTGACCCCCACATAAAAGTCAGAATAAAGCAAGACAGATTTTATAGGACTCCTATATATGGCACACTATTTTTATGCCACCAGAAAAGATCTTTTAATTCAACCAACGCGCCTATGCAGCCTAAACAGCAGAAGATTAACATAAGAAGAATCGAAAATAAAGATTGCGAATACCGGAAGCAGAACATGTGTTCCAGCTTGGAACGCAAAGTCGAACTTCCGGACACGCACACCGCACATAAGAAAAGAACGAAGGCAGCTAACTACCAGACCGGACGCTACCATGCGTTCCAGCTTGGAACGCTCCAACCTCTGGTCATGCACAAAAGCGCAGACGGACACTCTCCCTTCCGGCCGACTGCACAGATAGGCTGGAGCAGTGTTTCCCGGCTGGTGTGCCTCCGGCTGTTGCGGGGCTGCGACTCCCAGTATGCCCGCACGGCCAAATGCTGTCCGGGCATGCTGGGGGTTGTGGTTTTGCGGCAGCTGGGGGCACACTGGTTGGGAGACACTGGGCTAGAGACGCCTTCTCCCACACATGGGTGGTCCCCCAATGCCATTTTGGCGCAGTTTTTTCATTTTTTTGCGCCCTTTTGCCAATTAGTGGCCATCTTAACAAACATTTCAATAAGACATATATGTACATGCAATAAAGACCTTCGAAGAGAAGCACCCGTGTGATTGGCTGCCTTCATCCATTAAAACTCTAGAAGTGATCCAGGCTGGGGGGGGGGGGGGGGGGTACTCGGTTTGCAGGTGTATTTTGATCATCCTGGTAAACCGCCCCCCTCGTGAAGTGAGTAAATGAACCCACGATACCACATTATTTTAAATATTTTATTTTAATATATATATTGGTATCCTGTTATACAGATTTTTAACCTATTGACTTACATACTGTACCATACTATACTGTGTACGATACTGCAGAACACGGCCTCTTAGGCACTTGAGACGGTTTAATCCTTTTTGCATATTTTTTATATGTGTACAATCTTTTGATCTTTTGTGCAGGTTTTATCTGTGCGTATATATATGCGTTTTTATCTCACACATTGATATCTCTATACAAACCCCTACATCCAAAAATTTGCTTCTTTTTTTTTTTTTACCAATACAAACTCAAATACCAACCAACCATTAACGATCGACTACTATTGGCGCCCAAAAGGGTATATTCAAATAGGTGAGACCTGGAGGGTATTTCTACCTACCAGTCCCCCTAATTTGGCTCACTACCACATCCGCTTATACAGCACTGCTACATATATATAGTCACTTCCCCACTAGCACTGTTGCTGAACAGCCTCATACAGATCTAGTTAATCTCTCTCTTCCACCATCACCGAGTCTGACCATCCGCTTATACAGCTCTGCTACATATATATAGTCACTTCCCCACTAGCACTGTTGCTGAACAGCCTCATACAGTTCTAGTTCATCTCTCTCTCTTCCACCATCACTGAGGCTGACCATCCGCTTATACAGCTCTGCTAAATATATATAGTCAATTCCACACTTGCACTGTTGCTGAACAGCCTCATACAGTTCTAGTTCATCTCTCTCTCTTCCACCATCACTAAGGCTTACCTGGGACTACAGATAGGGACACTATTGCTCCTGATGAAGGGACGTGCCTGTCCCGAAACGCGTTGAGCCGGATTTATATGTACATGCAATAAAGACCTTTGAAGAGAAGCACCCGTGTGATTGGCTGCCTTCATCCGTTAAAACTCTAGAAGCGATCCAGGCTGGGGGGTACTCGGTTTCAGGTGTATTATGCTTATCCTGGTAAACCGCCCCCCCCCCCCTCGTAAAGTGAGTAAATGAACCCACGATACCACATTATTTTAATATATATATATAGGTATCCTTTTATACTGATTTTTAACCTATTGACTTACATACTGTACCATACTATACCGTGTACGATACTGCAGAACATTTGAGAAGGCACTTGAGAAGGTTAAATCCTTTTTGCTGATTTTTTATATGTGTACAATATTTTAATCTTTTGTGCAGGTTTTATCAGTGCGTATATATATGCGTTTTTATCTCACACATTGATATCTCTATACACACCCCTACATCCTAAAATTTGCTGCTTTTTTTTTTTTACCAATGCAAAGCTCAAATGCCACACTTGCACTGTTGCTGAAGAACCTCATACAGTTCTAGTTCATCTCTCTCTCTTCCACCATCACTGAGGCTGACCATCCGCTTATACAGCTCTACTACATATATATATAGTCACTTCCACACTAGCACTGTTGCTGAACAGTCTCATACAGTTCTAGTTCATTTCTCTGTTCCACCATCACTGAGGCTGACCATCCGCGTATACAGCTCTGCTACGTATATATAGTCACTTCCCCACTATCACGGTTGCAGAACAACTTTTTATACAGCTTTGCTACATCTGTCTCCCCTCCACCACTAGCATTTTGGATGAAAAGCTTCCTATACAGCTCTGCTACATCTGTCTTCCTCTACACTACCAGGACCTCCACTTCATAATGTCCTATGGAGGGACACAGGGGACGCCAATATGGAATGGAGGGACACTGAGTTTCATGAATTAGACACCAAGAATGAAATATAGTGTACATGAAGACAGATGTATCAGAGCTGTATAAGAAAATCAACGTACATGAAGATCAAACAGAATTTGAGAAAGAGGGCGTGCCGGGGAAGTATCGGAGGACAAGGACAACTTCAAAATAGGTGAGTATAATTTTTATTTGAATAAATGCACCACCAAATCCATCAACGATTTTACATTAGATTACAATAAAGGAATTCAGGATGAACTCCTTTATGGAATGGAGCAACATAGGGGGAAGGCGTTATGGAGTGGAAGGACACAAAGGGGATGCCATTATGGAATGGAGGGACACAGAGGGGATGCCATTATAGAATTGGAGGGACACAGGGGATGCCATTATAGAATGGAGGGACACAGAGGATGCCGTTATATAATGCAGGGACACAGGGGATGCCATTATATAATGGAGGGACACAGGGGATGCCATTATAGAATGGAGGGACACAGAGGGGATGCCATTATAGAATGGAGGGACACAGGGGATACCATTATAGAATGGAGGGACACAGGGGATGCCATTATAGAATGGAGGGACACAGAGCGGACTCCATTATAGAATGGAGGGACACAGGGGATGCCATTATAGAATGGAGGGAAACAGAGGGGACGCCATTATTGAATGGTGAGACACAGAGGGGATAACATTCTGAAGTGTAGGGGGACGCCGTTATGGCGTGAAGGTACACAGAGTGATGTTCCTGGAGAGATACACCAAATAGAAAAGGATTTAGGAAAACTAGAGGAATGGTCAAATATCTGGCAACTACTAAAATGTAATGTTGATAAGTGCAAGATAATGCACCTGGGGCGTAAAAAACCCAAGAGCAGAATATAAAATCAGTGAGACAGTCCTAACCTCAGTATCTGAGGAAAGGGATTTAGGGATCATTATTTCAGAAGACTTAAAGGTAGGCATACAATGTCATAGAGCAGCAGGAAATGCTAGCAGAATGCTTGGGTGTATAGGGAGAGGAATTACCAGTAGAAAGAGGGATGTGCTCATGCCGCTCTACAGAGCACTAGTGAGACCTCATTTGGAGTATTGAGCTCAGTACTGGAGACCATATCTCCAGAAGGATATTGATACTTTGGAGAGAGTTCAGAGAAGAGCTACTAAACTGGTACATGGATTGCAGGATAAAACTTACCAGGAAAGACTAAAGGACCTTAACATATATAGCTTGGAAGAAAGACAAGACAGAGGGGATATGATAGAAACTTTTAAATACATAAAGGGAATTAACAAATCATTAGTCAGACCACACATGGAGTACTGTGTACAGTTTTGGGCTCCAGTGAACAAAGCAGACATAGCAGAGCTGGAGAGGGTCCAGAGGAGGGCAACTAAAGTAATAACTGGAATGGGGCAACAGAGGAGATCTAATTAATATGTATAAATATATCAGGGGACAGTACAGAGATATATCCCATCATCTATTCATTCCCAGGACTGTGACTGTGACGAGGGGATATCCTCTGCGTCTGGAGGGAGGAAGGAAGGTTTGTACACAAACATAGAAGAGGATTCTTTACGGTAAGAGCAGTGAGACTATGGAACTCTCTGCCTGAGGAGGTGGTGATGGTGAGTACAATAAAGGAATTTAAGAGGGGCCTGGATATATTTCTGGAGTGTAATAATATTACAGGATATAGCTACTAGAGAGAGATCGTTGATCCAGGGATTTATTCTGATTGCCTGATTGGAGTCAGGAAGGAATTTTTATTCCCCTAAAGTGAGGAAAATTGGCTTCTACCTCACAGGTTTTTTTTTTGCCTTCCTCTGTATCAACTTGCAGGATGACAGGCCGAACTGGATGGACAAATTTCTTTTTTCGGCCTATGTTACTAAGGCTACTTTCGGAGCGGATCCGTCTGGTATTTGTACAGACGGATCCGCTCCTATAATGCAAACGATGGTATCCGTTCAGACGGAACCGTCTGCATTATATTTTACTTAAAAAGTCTAAGTACAATTTGTATTCAGACGGATCCGTCCAGACTTTACATTGAAAGTCAATGGGGGCTGGATCTGTTTGAAAAATGCACCATATTGTGTCACCTTCGAACGGATCCGCCCCCATTGTAACTCTGGAGGGATCCGTTTGCCTTCGCACGGCCAGGCGGACACCCGAACGCTGCAAGCAGTTTTCGGGTGTCCGCCTGCTGAGCGGAGCGGAGGACAGACGGTGCCAGACTGATGTATTCTGAGCGGATCCGCAATCCACTCAGAATGCATTAGGGCTGGACGGATGCGTTCGGGGCCCCTTGTGAGAGCCTTCAAACGGAACTCACAAGCGGAGCCCCGAACGCTAGTGTGAAAGTAGCCTTACAAGGTAAAAGAGGAGAGAATATTTAAGAAGAAAAACTGCTACAAGAGGACATAGTTTTAAATTAGAGGGGCAAAGGTTTAAAAGTAATATCAGGAAGTATTACTTTACTGAGAGAGTAGTGGATGCATGGAATAGCCTTCCTGCAGAAGTGGTAGCTGCAAATACAGTGAAGGAGTTTAAGCATGCATGGGATAGGCATAAGGCCATCCTTCATATAAGATAGGGCCAGGGGCTATCCATAGTATTCAGTATATTGGGCAGACTAGATGGGCCAAATGGTTCTTATCTGCCGACACATTCTATGTTTCTATGAGTGGACGACATTATGAAGTAGAGGGACAAATGGGATGCAATGTCCCTCCATTCTCTCAACATCATAATGTCCTCCCCTCTGTGTCTCCTCACTCCATAATGGCATCCCTATATCCCTACACCTCAGAATGTCATCCCCTCTGTGTCCCTCCATTCAATGTTACCCCCTCTGTGCAGCCACTATGAACACAACCAGAACTGAGCAGCCATAAATCCCCCACAGCTCCATTGATGCAGTCCAGAGTCTGAACCCATCCTGCCTTATGTCCTCTGCTCCTACCCCTCTCTGCTCCTGCAGATGAAGGCACAAAGGAATAGCGCGGCCGTCCGGCACTGATCTTTATTTCTTTGTACTGCGTCCAAAACGGAGCTGCACATGCGATGGATTTCACACATGATGGCATACCCCATGACATAAAAAAATAAAATACAGAAAAAACTAATTTAGTTAAGAAATTTAGCTTTATTGTGAACGTAATTAAGAAAAATTTGAAGAATAGAAATGTTATATTTAATTTACTTGACAAAAATGTTTATTTTCTAAAGAGATGTCTTCGAACCAAGTCTTCCTTTGGAGGACGTTCAATTGGTGAAATATTTTTGGGTAAAGCTGGCAAGGCTGATTGCCATGTCGATTCGATTTTTCCCTTCTGCAAATTCCTGAATTTTAGATAGTATTGGCCGTAGAAACTCTTGAGAACATGGTTCGTATCGGATTTTCACCACCCATGCTTTTCTCGCTTTACTGTACTCGAATCTGTATCTCTTCTGTGGCTCCTCACCTTCTGTGTCTGCAAAACAGCCTGTACTCTGCCCACATTTGAATTGTGGTTGAAAACATCAAGCGTGGTTCTAGCGTGGTTCTAGCAACCATGGCATCATAATAAAAATGTACCCTTTTTGGCCGATACTTGAGTACACTCGAATGAGTGTAAAACTAAGATGTTTAATGTCATTCAAAAGTGACTGATTAATAATAATGCTTTTAGTTTATCATATGCAGTGGAGTCGTTTGTGAGCCACTTTGTATCCGTTATCCCGGTTTCACGATGGCACCTTGAGTAAGTATTGTCTGATTCCCATTCGTGAATATTTAGTACGTGTTGTAAAATGGACTTCCATCTGGGTATCAATGCAGCTGGGTCTGCGTCACAGTTTCTTGAGCACCACCAAAGATAATTTTTAATCGATGGTATCCATGGTGACAGTGATGCACAATGTTTTGTTTTGGAAGCAGTTAGTAGCTTCTGTCCAACAGACTTGGCAAGATGCCATACATCGAACTGATGCCTGATCCTGGGATATTCTTCTCTTATTAGTTTGCGTATGCCTACATGCCGATCTGTTGCCACTATTCGAACATTGACATCACTATCAATAATTCGGTCTATAGTTTCTTTGTAAGCTTTTTTCTCAAGGCTTACCGAATTAGCTGGTGGAATAATCTGTTATACACTGAAGTCCACAATTTTGGTAAGTTCAGTCTCCATCATTGTATAAATACAATATTTTGCCGAAAATCCAGGGCTGTCGGATTGACCGTCCCCTGCCAAGCATACTGCTCTTGTTCCCACTGTGGATATAATATCAGCATGATTGTTTTTCCACTCTTCACTTATCATCGGGAATATATACTTCGGCTGGTTCCGTTAATGTGTCGACTGTGATATCGACACATTGATCAGCTGAAAGAAATTTGTTATTTTTGTGAAATGGCTACTGCTTAGAACAATAGCACTGGACAATAGAAGGTTGCCAGCTGCAATTCGATTTACTCTCGGCTGGCTGGTCCACAGTTGTTGAATGTGAGGACCATGCTTACCTTTGAGGCTTTTTAATATAACATGCAACTTTTTCATAAAGATTTGCGACTTTTGTAAAGCTGCTTACTGATGGATAACCTGCTACAGTCAAACCACATTTATTACAGTCTTAAAGGGCCAATCATAAATCTGACTTGGCTAAAACTGACTTTAGCCATATATGAAAGTGGAGTGAGCTGTCAGAGTAATAATAAATCTGGCCCACTGTCTCTTCTGAAATATTTTCAGAAGGGGTATCCGATCGCAAATCCAAACTCTGGAATGATTCAGAGGCCGATTGGCTATCTTCTGCTGTCCTTTCATTTGTATCATATGACTCTTTTTGTACTGTCCATATTTTTTAGATAAATGGAGGGAATTGCATCTGGACGTCATTTTTTGCGTAATAAACCAGGTTTGTAAGAAAAAAAATCAAAAGTGCTTAGAGCAAAGTCTATAATTGTCATGTGTTTTTATTTTATTCCATAATTTTTTCAACCCATTCTTCTACGCTTGGAAAATGTTGGGGTGCCTGTTCAATCCATTTTCTGACTATCCGACAATCTTTTGGAAAAACATGCATTATAATATTATATACCTTTATCCCTCCAGGTGTGTGAACAACCTGTGATTATGCACGAGGGCATGTTTTCAAATTGTACATTTTGTTATCTATAATATAAATAAACCAAATAAATATTAATTATTAAAAAATGTACTTTTCAAACAAATATACAATATAAAGTGTAAGCCTGCACATTATATATCGCCAAAGCAATATAGTCGTGATAATTGCCAATTGCAAAAAGGTGATTTTACTGACCCAAAAATGCTGCAATAAATAATCACTTTATAAGACACAATGTGGGTGACAGTGCGGGGTTGGTGGAGGGGCTAGAGTCAACTGTCGGCGTGCCCAGCGGACAATACTGTCTTTGTATATAAAGTCTGTCTTTACTGGTGATACAATTGCTATCCTATTGATAAACTCCTAATTGATAAAATTAACTGCCTCTGTGCTCACTGTGAATGCACTACAATGAGCGGTCCGGCCGGCGAATGACTTCAGTCAGTCAGTCATTCAGTCACGCTCCTCCAACTTCATTAACGAAGCATGAGCGCGATGAACTGAAGTTATTCGCCAGCCGGACCGCTCGTTGAAGTGCATTCACAGGGAGCAAAGAGGCAGTTGATTTTATCAATTAGGAGTTTATCAATAGGATAGCAATTGCATCACCAGTAAAGACAGACTTTACATACAAAGACAATTATGTCTGCGGTTTAGGACACATGAGGGGAGAATTATAAAGTAATGCTGTGACATATAGGGCCATGAGGGGAAACAGCATAATATGCTATATGTGTACCTTTCACTCATATTGCATCTTATGCTAGCCCCCTTCAAGGCCCTATGTGTCATAGCACACATCACACATAACAGTGAATAATTTATAGGTCCACCATAACAATTTAAAAGTGTCATCTATTTTTCCAACAAAAAACCCCCAGTGTTTTCAATATAATTTTGATATACTGCAGCACAAATAAATACCTATATCAATAATAAATAAATAAATGTCATATTGATCAAATATACATCCATTAGATCAAATATTTTTTTAATACCGTATCCAAATCTTAAAAATGAGCAACTAAAGTCAGAACTAAATGACTTCTATTGTGAAAATTGAAAATAGCCAAGCTATATAAGTGGGCTGCACTGAAGTAGATGGTGTTGACATCCAAACAATTTTTTGCTGCTTGGATGGGGAACCATTCACTTAATTGTAGCCACAAAATAAGCATACAGCACTTTGTATGCTGTCCGCATCAGTTGCTCCATAACGAGATGAGCATACAGAATCTAATATATGCTCTTCTTGCTGATTTCGCATTAAAAAAATTGCAATTTAAAAGGGGTTACGTTTTGGGGCTGCTAAATTTCTAAAGTATACATATGACAACATTTATTTTAGGATTGTCATCTTGAGAACAGCAAAACACACAATGGTAGTGTGCATATAGCCAAATTCCTCACACACATGACAGTTTGCTAACCATTTCACTTTTGCGGCACATCTTAGAATGGGTCCACAATACACCGTCAATGGACTTATGTAGACTGCATCATGGACCACGGACACATTCTCTATAATGGTCCACAATCCAGGAGATGCAGTGCGTAAGCAGCACAGAGTGCTTTAGTTGTGTTTCTAACCGTGCCTAGACCCCCAAAAAAATCTCTACGGACTTAGGCCTAGTTCACATCACAGTTTATCCTTTCAGTTTAACAACCACATTGAGGAGCAGTTGAACTGAAAGGAAGGATTCTGAAAATAATAATACCAAACTGAGCATAACGGAGCCAAAATAACCCATAGACTATAAGGGGGTACGTTTGTTGTACACTCAGATTTTATTTTTTTGCGGTGATATGAAAGTCCTGCATGAAGTACTTTAGTCTATGTTCAAAAATCATGTTCTGAGCGAACACCTTACGGACCACATTATAGTCTATGGGTTCTTTTGGCTCAGTTCTGTCTCAGTTACCTGCAGAATCCATCCTTTCAGTTTTCAAGATCCCATACGGAGCAGAGGAATGGAAAAGGGGAAACGGTGATGTGACCATGGCCTTATCAAGTAGAATGGTTATGGCTTGGTATGAGGCATCGACAGGGATGTTGCCCGTGGATTGGGGCCTGAAATTGTGTAATACCGGTCCACAATAATGTCACATAGCGCACACGGTAGTGCGCAATCAGACTGACAAACATTTTAATAACTTACCTTTAAAAAGCAGGCAACCGGAGTAATTCTTTCTGCAACCGATGTCAGTTAGTGGATTTGTTACACAACTCGTTGACACACCTAAAGTGAGTTGGAATAACAGAAATCTTGATCCTGCATATATATATATATATATATATATATATATATATATAATTTATTATAGTAATATTATCAATATTCATTGAATTAAAATACAAAATACAACATTTTGTTCATTACATTCATAAAATCTACATTGAACTCCATTGAATTGTTAACAGTGTAAATACATTCCTTAGTGTCACTCCCCCAGCATTAAGACATTTCATAGAATGTAGTATAGCGTAACTTCTGTCTATATTTTCACCACCCCCAAGAGCCCTCCATTACATATAACTGTCCCGATAGTCCATTCAGTCAAATGAATTGGACCAAGTGTCTATTTCAATGCATATAGTGCTCTGTAGTTTGCATTTCATTGAATAGTGTTCTCGTACAGTGGACATGACGATCCATACTGGGTTCACAATTTGTCCCTAGTATGAATAGTTTTTTACCCATGGGCACTCAAATTCATCCAGTCCTCCCCTGGATGTTTCTACATTTTATACAAGCGTCCCTGTTGGTCCCTCCACTCTATATTGTTGTTAAAAATTGTCCCTGGAATGCATAATGTCCTCCCCTCTGTGTCCCTCCATTATATAAATGTGCAGTGCCGGACTGGGTATTAAAACCAGCCTTTTACATACAAGCCACATAGCATTGTGTAATTATACTAGCACTCCAGCACAGCGCCATTTTCTTGTTTACCTGCATGGCATTCGGTAGGGGAGAGACCTAAGCCCAATGCATGGCTGCACTTTACCACTCATAATAAAAATTGGTCCTACCTCTTCCAGAGTGTTTCTGGCGATGGTGAGATGGTCCACTGGATTCAGAAAAAGGTCCCTTTGTTAAAAATAAAATAAAAATAATCACGTAAGGAAGACTTTTTGACTGCCCCTGTGAAAACACTAGCACGGGGCACTGTGCTGGTCCAGTAAGACTTATCCATGTCGATGTATAGTAGTGAAATCTATGACATTTCACCTAAGTGCTACCACACATTACTAATGCCAACATGCTTGCCCCCTCACAGTATTTATTGCTAAATATGTGCCCACAAAAATTATTTTGCGCCAGATATGTGCCCCCTCACAGTATTTATTACCATCTATGTGCCACCAAAAATTATTTTGCACCAGATATGTGCTGCCTCACAGTATTTATTGACATATATGTGCCCCTTCAATCATTTATTGCCAGATATGTGCCCCCTCACAGTATTTATTGCCAGATATGTGCCCCCACACAGTATTTATTGCCATCTATGTGCCCACAAAAATTATTTTGCGCCAGATATTTGCCCCCACACAGTATTTATTGCCATCTATGTGCCTCCTAAAATTATTTTGCACCAGATATGTGTCCCCTCACAGTATTTATTGCCAGATATGTACCCCCTCACCGTATTTATTGCCAGATATGTGCCCCCTAAACTTATTTTGCCCAAGATATGTGCCCCTCGCAGTATTTATTGCCAGATATGTGCCCCCAGGAAGAATAATGCCCCCATTAGTGCCCCCAAGAAAAATACTGCCCCATTAGTGCTCACAGGAAAAATAATGCCCAATTATTGCCCCAATAAGAGTAATGGCCTATTAGTGTCCCCCAGTAAAAATAATGCCCCCGTTAGTGCCCCCAGTAAAAATAATGCCCCCGTTAGTGCCCCCAGTAAGAATAATGCCCCCCCCCATTAGTGCTCTCCTGTAAGAATTATGCCCCCATTAGTGCCCCCAGGAAGATTAATGCTTCCATTAGTGTCCCCAGGAAGAAAAATGCCCCCATTAGTGCCCCCCAGGAAGAATAATGCACCATTAGTGCTCTCTTGTAAGAATAATGCCCCCATTAGTGCCCCCCCAGTAAGAATAATGCCTCCAGTTGTGCCCCTAAGAAGAATAATGCCCCCATTAGTGTCCCCAGGAAGAATAATGCCCCCATTAGTGCCCCCCAGTGAGAATAATGCTTCCAGTTGTGACCCCAGGAAGAATAATGCCACCATTAGCCCCCCCCCCCCCAGGAAGATGAATGATTCCATTAGTGTCCCCAGGAAGAAAAATGCCCCGATTAGTGCCCCTCAGGAAGATTAATGTACCATTAGTGTTCTCTTGTAAGAATAATGCCCCCATTAGTGCCCCCCCCCAGTAAGAATAATGCCTCCAGTTGCGGCCCAAAAAGAATAATGCCCCATTAGTGCTCACAGGAAAAATAATGCCCCATTATTGCCCCCAATAAGAGTAATGGCCCCATTAGTGCCCCCCAGTAAAAATAATGTCCACGTTAGTGCCCCCCAGTAAGAATAATGCCCCCATTAGTGCTCTCCTGTAAGAATAATGCCCCATTAGTGGCCCTCAGGAAGAATAATTCTTCCATTAGTGCCCTTAAAAAGAAGAATGCTCCCATTAGTGTCCCCAGGAAGAATAATACCCCCATTAGTGCGCCCAAGAAGAATACTGCCCCATTAGTGCTCACAGGAAAAATAATGCCCCATTATTGCCCCCAATAAGAGTAATGGCCCCATTAGTGCCCCCCAGTAAAAATAATGTCCCCGTTAGTGCCCCCCAGTAAGAATAATGCCCCCATTAGTGCTCTCCTGTAAGAATAATACCCCATTAGTGGCCCTCAGGAAGAATAATGCTTCCATTAGTGTCCCCAGGAAGAAAAATGCCCCATTAGTGCCCCCCAGGAAGAATAATGCACCATTAGTGCTCTCCTGTAAGAATAACGCCCCCATTAGTGTCCCCAGGAAGAATAATGCCCCCGTTAGTGCCCCCCAGTAAGAATAATGCCCCCATTAGTGCTCTCCCTTAAGAATAATGCCCCCATTAGTGGCCCCCAGGAAGATTAATGCTTCAATTAGTGTCCCTAGGAAGAAAAATTCCCCCATTAGTGCCTCCCAGGAAGCATAATGCACCATTAGTGCTCTCCTGTAAGAATAATTCCCCCATTAGTGCCCCCCCGTAAGAAAAATGCCTCCAGTTGTGGCCCCAAAAAGAATAATGCCCAATTAGTGCCCCTAAATAGAATAATGCCCCCATTAGTGCCCCCAAGAAGAATACTGCCCCATTAGTGCCCCTAGGAAAAATAATGCCCCATCATTGCCCCCAATAAGAGTAATGGCCCCATTAATGCCCCCCAGCAAAAGTAATGCCCCCTTAGTGCCCCCCAGCAAAAGTAATGCCCCCGTTAGTGCCCCCCAGCAAAAGTAATGCCCTTGTTAGTGCCCCCAGTAAGAATAATGCCCCCATTAGTGCTCTCCTGTAAGAATAATGCCCCATTAGTGGCCCCAAGGAAGAATAATGCCCCCATTAGTGTCCCCAGGAAGAATAATGCCCCCATTGATGATGCTCTTGATTGATTGAGGATATTATTAGTAAATATTAGTAAATCGTTGGTGGAATTGGTGGTGCATTTACAAATAATACTTACCCACGTCCTCCGCTGTCTGTTCCAACGAAGTCCGACTCGTCTCTTCCTCCACCGAAGTGTTCGGGCGCCCGCGCATTCGCAGATGTATAATCCTTTGTTTGGAGCCGCGGCACGAAGTAAAGTTGATCTGCGCATGCGCAACCGCCAGACTCGCTCACGACATGTAATACAGGCCGACCACTGGATCACCAGGGTAAGCGGTGCACAGACACGGCCCATGGATGCGGCCAGCGATCGGTGGCCGTATCCATGGGCAGCGACTATAAACAATGCAATTAGATTTTTCAGGCATTATATTTTTCAGGCATTATATTTAGGAAAAGGCTAAGAGGGGAGGGGGAATACAACATGATTACCAAGATGAGAATACCCCTTTAACTGTTGAAAAGCCTTTTGTGTATAAATAGAAAAAAATTTGGGCCTGATTGCTGTTCTGCAGTGATATATTCTGAAGCCCTGTTTGCCGTGTATTACTGGCAAAATAAAAATATATTTGCCGTTCAGCATTGCACTTATCAGTTGAAAAGCCTTTTGTGTAAAAAAAGGAAAAAAATGTGTGCCTAATTGCCGTTCTGGGGTGCAGTGATATATTCTGAAGCCCTGTTTGCCGTGTATTGCTGACTAAATACAAATATATTCGCTGTTCATTGTTGCAGTTATCTGTTGAAATGCCTTTTGTTCAAAAATTGAAAAAAAATTGGGCCTAATTGCTGTTCAGTGGTGCAGTGAGATATTTTACAACCCAGTTTGCTGTGTATTACTAGCGAAATACAAATATATTCGCATTTCATTGTTGCACTTATCTGTTGAAAAGCCTTTTGTGTAAAAATAGAAATACAATTGGGCCTAATTTGCATTCAGCGGTGCAGTGAGATATTTTACAGCCCAGTTTGCCGTGTATTAGTGACAAAATACAAATATATTCGCCTTTCATCATTGCACTTAACTGTTGAAAGCCTTTTGTGTAAAAACTGAAAAAAATGTGGGCCTAATTGACATTCGGCAGTGCAGTGAGATATTTTACAGCCCAGTTTTCCGTGTTTTAGTGGCGAAATACAAATATACCATATATACTCGAGTATAAGCCGACCCGAATATAAGCCGAGGCTCCTAATTTTACCCCCAAAAAATTGAAAAATTATTGACTCGAGTATAAGACTAGGGTGGGAAATGCAGCATATGTGGGGGATCTGTGGAGGACACTGTTATGTGGGGGATCTGTGGAGGACACTGTTATGTGGGGGATCTGTGGAGGACAGTGTTATGGGGGATCTGTGGAGGACACTTATGGGGACCTGTGAATGGCGCTGTTATGGGGTGGATCTGTGGAGGATGCTGTTATAGGAGATATGTGCTATGACACATAGGGCCATGAGGGGGGGGGGCAGCATAAGACATATAGCATCTTATGCTGGTCCCCCTCATGGCCCTATGTGTCCCCTCATGTGTCCTAAACTGCGCACATAAAATACTTTGTGTGTAAAGTATTTTACTAGTGTGTAAAACAAGCTCTCTCCTACTGATAACAGGTCCGGCCTCTGTACTCACTGTCACGATGAATGCACTGCAGCGAGCTGGCCGGCGCGTGACTGACGTCACTAAGTAACGCTCCTCTCACTTCAGGAAGCAGGAGCGTTACTAAGTGACCGGGCCACTCGCTGCAGTGCATTCATCGCGGCATTTTCGTGTCGGCCAAATCGAGACTCGAGTATAAGACGAGGGGGCTTTTTGAGCACAAAAATATGTGCCAAAAACTCGTCTTATACTCAAGTATATATGGTATTTGCCTTTTATCGTTCCACATAACTGTTGAAAATCTTTTTGCTTAAAAATTGAAAGAAATTGGGCCTAATTGCCATTCAGCGGTGCAGTGAGATATTTTACAGCCTAGTTTGCCGTGTATTACTGGCAAAATACAAATATATTCGCCTCTAATCATTGCACCTAACTGTTGAAAAGCCTTTTGTGTAAAAATTGAAAAAAATGTGGGCCTAATTGACATTCAGCAGTGCAGTGAGATATTTTACAGCCCAGTTTCCCATGTATTAGTTGCACTCATCTGTTGTAAAGCCTTTTGTGTTAAAATTAAAAAAAATTGGGCCTAATTGCCGTTCAGTGGTGCAGTGATATATTCTGAAGCCCTCTTTGCCGTGTATTAGTGGAAGAAAACAAATCATATTTGCCGTTCAGCATTGCACTTATCTGTTAAAAAGACTTTTGTATAAAATTAGAAAACAAAAATTGGGCCTGATTGCCATTCTGCGGTGCAGTGATATATTCTGAAGCCCTGTTTGCCATGAATTACTGGCTAAATACAAATATATACACCGTTCATTGTTGCACTTATCTGTTGAAAAGCCTTTTGTGTAAAAATAGAAAAAAAATTGGAGATAATTGCCATTCAGCAGTGCAGTGAGATATTTTACAGCCCAGTTTGCCATTTATTAGTGGCGAAATACAAATATATTTGCCTTTCATTGTTGCTCTTAACTGTTGAAAATCACAGCAAAAAATGCACCAAAATGATACGCAACTGACAAAACTAGCTAATTCCTCAGGCCAATGTTAAAAGCTGAGAACTTTGCTAATATCTTCCAATCAGGAACATATCGGAGCCCCTCATGTACCATGTCACGGTGTCTCAGCACGCACAGGGTCCTACCACTCAACTGCCCGTGGTGTGTGAACCGGGTCTGAACAGTGCTAGAAACCAACTCACAGCCAGACTCTCACATGCCTCCATAGTGGTATAACCAATGCACTGTGAGGCAGGATAAAGCTGTGAGCCGTACCCACAACAGACCATGTTACACAGAAGCTACCAGGTGCAAAATAATGTTACCAACAAAATAAAGTGGCATATTCCATACACATAAAGACAAAAACTCACTGAAAAAATGCCTAAATGGGTGAAAATGCTCCAAACCCAGACACTGTCTATAACCGGGGGAGCAATTCATCCGCATGCGGTCCGCAGACAACAGCAATCCCCAGCAAAAAATACGTATAATGGAGGATGCAGGGTGGACAGCATGCACCACAAGAACATCTTACACAAAATGAAACATTGTGCAGATGAAAAAATATACATACACAACTGACAATATTAGCTAATTCCTCACGCCGATGTTTTACAGCCCAGTTTCCCATGTATTAGTTGCACTCATCTGTTGAAAAGCCTTTTCTGTAAAAATAGAAAAAAAATTGGGCCTAATTGACGTTCAGTGGTGCAGTGATATATTCTGAAGCCCTGTTTGCCATGTATTAGTGAAAGAGAAAAAAATCATATTTGCCGTTCATCGTTGCACTCTTCTGTTGAAAAGCCTTTTGTGTAAAAATAGAAAAAAGATTAGGGCCTAATTACCTTTCTGTGGTGCAGTGATACATCCTGAAGCCCTGTTTGCCATGTATTACTGGCAAAATAGAAATATATTCGCCGTTCAGCATTGCACTTATCTGTTGAAAAGCCTTTTGTGTAAAATTAGAAAAAAAAAATTGGGACTGATTGCTGTTCTGCGGTGCCCTGTTTGCCATAAATTAATGGCTAATTATATTCACCGTTTATTGTTGCACTTATCTGGTGAAAAGCCATTTGTGTAAAAATAGAAAAAAAAAATGGGCCTAATTTCCATTCAGCGGTGCAGTGAGATATTTTACAGCCCAGTTTGCTGTGTATTACTGGCGAATGATAGATATATTCGCTTTGCATCGTTGCAGTTATCTATTGAAAAGTCTTTTGTGTAAAAATAGAAACACATTTGTGTTTAATTGCCGTTCAGCGATGCAGTGAGATATATTTTACGGCAAAATACAAATATATTCACTTTTCATTAGTGCACTTAACTGTTGAAGAGCCTTTTGTGTAAAAATTGAAAAAAAATTGGGCATATTTGCCGTTTAGAGGTGATATATTCTAAAGCCTTGTTTGCCGTGTATTAGTGCCAGGCCCTGCACAGTGGAGTGGCAGACGCCGAAATGTTTCTGGCGCAGGCAGAGGTCATAGCAGAGTAATGGGGTGTGGCAGCAGGGGTCACTTAGAGAGGCCTAAGCTCCCAGTCTCAGCAACCCAGACCAGCAACCCAGCAGTTCTTGAATGGGTGACTTGATCTTTGACTTTGTCGCAACCTCCATCAGACATCCCCGCAAGAAGAATTATATGCTGTAGGCTCTGCTCCACTTTTCAGCAAGAGCTACTATAGGACAGTCAGCAGCTACTGCCCAGCCAAGATGTGGAGGAGACATCAGCTGTTTCCTCCACTAGGCGGGCAAGTAGTGATGAGCAGATGTGGCGTGGAAGCTGGTGTTGAGAGCAGTCTGGCTCCTGACCCAGAGACGCTTGAGGAGTTCATCAGTGATGTGCAGACACTACTCGATGGTGATGATGATGTAGCTGATCGCACTTGGGAGCCGGGGTGACGAAGGGGCTTCTCCATTATCAGGAGAAAAGGGTGGTAGCTTGCCCTAGAGTCATCAGCGGAGCCAGTAAGTCGCTAATGTGGCCGGAAGTCAGCAGGGTGGCAGCAGTGGGAGTACGGGAGCCAAACGTGCCTGGGGTAGACCACCCGCTTTGCGGGAGCCTAGCTGCCCGGGAGGTAGCGGTGCAGGGGCTCAAGGAGGCAGCGGCGGTAGCAGTCAGTGCATAGTGTTGGGTGTAAAATTACCTACTCGGTGGTGTGGCGGGTTTTGTTTAAGCCGCCAAAAGAAGTGAACCTTGGATGTATGTATAATCTGTGTACAGAGGGTGAAGCGTGGCCAGGGTGCCAATGTTGGCACTACAACACTGCTTCAACATATGCAGCATCGCCATAAAGTGGCCTGGGAGAACCGTGGCTCCGATGTGGTGGTCCAGCCTGCCACAGCACCTGCTGCATCACCCACTGGCACCCATCTAGTTTTTGGCAGTCAAGGCTCCACCACCTCAGCTGAAGGGAGCTGTCTGTCCTTCCCATCATCTGCTGGTCCTGATGCTCCTGCTCCTCCTCGTCACGCATTCCCTCAGCTATTGATCACCGAAGCAATTGCCAAGAGACAACAGTATGAGTGCACTCATCCAATGGTGCAGAAGCTGAATGTGCTCCTCTCCAAGTTGCTGGTGCTGCAGTCCCTCCCTTTCCAAGTGGTGGCACCTTTCAGAGAATTCATGGCTTGTGCTGAGCCGAGGTGGAGTGTCCAAAGCAGTAATTTATTTGCCAAAAAGGCAGTACCAGCCCTGCACACACATGTAGAACAGAAGGTGTGCCAGTCCTTGAGCCTGTCAGTGTCTGCTAATGTGCACAGCAGAGCCGACGTGTGGAGCTGAAACTACCATCGGGGACAATAGATGTCTTTTACAGCCCACTGAGTGAATGTGGTTCCTGCACAGCCACACCAGCAACTTGGCCAGGTGACGCTGCTTCTGCTTCCACATTGCCACGCCGTTGGTCCAGCAATATTGTCCGTCTCTGCCTTCTTATCCTCCACTGCGTCTTCTTCCTCCACTGCAGGGGCAATCCACATGTGCAGGACGCAGCGGTGTCATGCTGTTCTGCACCTCGTTTGCCTGGGCGAACGGAGGGATGAACTGCTCCATGTCCTTCAGCAAGAAATTGAATCCTGGCTTTCTCTGCGACAACTGAAAATCAGAATCATTGTGACCGACAACAGGAAGAACATGCTGTCAGCTCTGCATCAAGGAGGGCTGAGCCATGCACCTTTCATGGTAAATGTGTTCAATCTGGTTGTCAAGCGATTCCTGAAGTCTTCCACCCACCTGCAAGACATCTTAAAAATGGCCAGGACTTCAGCATGTACACTGCAAAGCACACCCTCCTTGAGCTACAACGGCTGAATGGCATCCCCCCTCCATGTTGGACCAACTGTAGGAATAGAGAAAGGCCATCAATGATTTCCTGATAATCCAAGCGGACAGGAGTACTCCTCTGTGTAACTTCGATGTCAGCCAGTGGAAGCTCATGCTTGATATCTGCCGTTTGCTCAGGCCCTTTGAGGAGGCCATATTATTTGTCAGTTGCCAGGACTACGGGATGGACGATGTCATTCCACTGCTTTATGTCCTGGAACAGATGCTAGTAAATATGGCTGGTCAGGGGACAGGAGACGTGGCGCCGAGATCTCACGGCCACATGAGCCCTGTAGGGGTAAACTGGAGGAGGAGGACATTGGAGCACAAGCAATTTCTAGCGAAATAGGTGGTTTTGCTACACCGGTGACAGGAGAGGAGGAGCAGGAGCAGCCTTAGGAACTACAGGGCAATGAGGAAGTTGAAGCAGAGGACCCAAACACACCGTGGAGGTATGCAGTGGAGATGGAGGCAGGAAGTCCCTCCAAGTCACTTGCGCAAATGGCCCGCTGCATGCTCACTTGCTTTGGTAGTGACAGCCGATGTCACTACCAAAGCAAGGGATGACTTCTAGCTCTCCACCTTGTTGGACCCTCGCTTCCGGTCCAAAATGGGGGGCCTTTTTTACACCTGCTGAGAGGGAGGACAAACTGAACTACTATAGAGACATCCTATGTAGTCAGTTGGCCGCCGCCTATCTGCGCCATCATCCATCCTCTCGCAGGTCTTACCAGGGGGTCCCTCTGTGCTCACGTTCCACTGCCATGGCTGCTGGGGAGGAGTGGGGTGGCAGAAGCTGTACCAGCTCCATCAGCAGCAGCCTTAGTCTACAGTGGCTGATGAGCAGCTTTCTTCACCCACATAATGAAGAAGTTATTTACTAGCATCTTGACGTAGAGCAGAACCTGAACCAGCAGGTGGTGGCATACTTGGAGTACCCCCCTGCCAGCTGACCTTGAAGATCCGCTGGACTATTTGGCAGCCAAACTGGATTTTTGGCCGCCAAATTTGCCCTGGAAAAGCAGTCCTGACTGGCCAGTAGTGTGGCATCAGAGCTGGTGTTTAGTGCGGCGGTGTCATAGTTACCCCAAGAAGAAATCGCCTGTCCACCCAAAGTGTGGAGAGACTGACCTTTGTCAAGATGAAAGGCTCGGATCAGCCAGGATTTCCACCCACCAATTCCTGATGCATCAGACTATATCATCCATGGTGCCACACTAACACTTTGACAAAAGTTTTCTTCTGGCTACCTGCCTCAGCTACTATTCTGATGCTGCCACCTGCCTTATGCCACACATCTGATGCCAAGTGATCCTTCTTTCACCCACCATCTTCAGCGGGTATTTGTATTGCCATCCACCTCCAAACTATGTCACCTTGCCACCCTGTGGTCTCCTGATTCTGCTCCTACCTCCACTCTATGTCACCTGACCACTCGGTGGCCTCTTGAGGCTGCCGCCACCTCCACACTATGTCATCTAGGTACTCTGTGGCCTCCTGATGCTGCATTTTATTTAAATCCAGGCATTATTAATTTACTTTCAGGGTCAGGGCGGTTCAGCTGTATCATCTAACTTAAAGGGTCAAATGTTTACTGCCTACTACTGATTCATAGTTAGTTTAGATTCAAATACAGATTTTTTTCTGACTGTTTTAAACTTATAAGATATACACAGTCTGTTATCCTGAAAACAGTAATTGTCAGATACAGAATTCCAAAATATGGATCGGTCTGTTATAAAAACAAACAAAAAGAGCCAATACCTCAGACTCGGTGGCTAACACTGTGCCTGAGTATGTTGCTGATAAAAGTGCAGAAGAAGATATTTCTGTTGGTTCCAATCAGTGCAGTTTACACTCAGAAAATGTACCAATTGATGACTCAGTGTGTAGCAGTGTATTACAAGCGTCAAGTCTTGATGAAACTAAAGATGTTTTTTTTTTTTAGTTCAGAACAGACCACTTCATATTCAAAGCCATCAGACATACAAACTGATAAACCAGAACCAATGTGTAGTTCCAGTGAATGCCAAGCAGTAGGTCATGACCAAACAGAATACATTACATATTTTAGTTCAGGTCAATGTTCAACAAGGGAATCAAACATAGCAGCTGATCATTCAGTCAGTAGTATTCCCTAAAACAGACTTGAACGCCAGAATCGAGTAGCTAGTGGCCCTTATCAGCCAAAACTGAGCATGTTTCCGAGAACTAAAATAGAGAATAAAGAAATACATTTTCAGAGTGATTGGTATAGAAAATACAGGTGGTCAAGCTTTAGTGAAGGAAAACCTATTGATGTGTTACTAGATCAGAAAGAAAGTTTATCTATCAAAAGAAGAAGAAAGGTGCAAGAATAGAAATCCCATGAAGTGACTGATTGACATTGTTCGGTGTTTAGAAACAAGTGGCAGACGATTTTGAGGTCACAATGAAAAATCCGACAGCCACGAGAGAGGTTTATTTCTAAATATTGTCAATCTACAAACCGGATTCCAAAAAAGTTGGGACACTAAACAAATTGTGAATAAAAACTGAATGCAATGATGTGGAGATGGCAAACGTCAATATTTTAAAGGAAAAATACGTTGATTCAAATTTTCACAGTGTCAACAAATCCCAAAAAAGTTGGGACAAGTAGCAATAAGAGGCTGGAAAAAGCAAATTTGAGCATAACGAAGAGCTGGAAGACCAATTAACACTAATTAGGTCAATTGGCAACGTGATTGGGTATAAAAAGAGCTTCTCAGAGTGGCAGTGTCTCTCAGAAGCCAAGATGGGTAGAGGATCACCAATTCCCACAATGTTGCGCAGAAAGATAGTGGAGCAATATCAGAAAGGTGTTACCCAGCGAAAAATTGCAAAGACTTTGCATCTATCATCATCAACTGTGCATAACATCATCTGAAGATTCAGAGAATCTGGAACAATCTCTGTGAATAAGGGTCAAGGCCGTAAAACCATACTGGATACCCGTGATATCCGGGCCCTTAAACGACACTGCACCACAAACAGGAATGCTACTGTAAAGGAAATCACAGAATGGGCTCAGGAATACTTCCAGAAACCATTGTCAGTGAACACAATCCACCGTGCCATCCGCCGTTGCCAGCTGAAACTCTACAGTGCAAAGAAGAAGCCGTTTCTAAGCAAGATCCACAAGCTCAGGCGTTTTCACTGGGCCAGGGATCATTTAAAATGGAGTGTGGCAAAATGGAAGACTGTTCTGTGGTCAGACGAGTCACGATTCGAAGTTCTTTTTGGAAATCTGGGACGCCATGTCATCCGGACCAAAGAGGACAAGGACAACCCAAGTTGTTATCAACGCTCAGTTCAGACGCCTGCATCTCTGATGGTATGGGGTTGCATGAGTGTGTGTGGCATGGGCAGCTTGCATGTCTGGAAAGGCACCATCAATGCAGAAAAATATATTCAGGTTCTAGAGCAACATATGCTCCCATCCAGACGTCATCTCTTTCAGGGAAGACCCTGCATTTTTCAACAAGATAATGCCAAACCACATTCTGCATCAATCACAACATCATGGCTGCATAGGAGAAGGATCCGGGTACTGAAATGGCCAGTCTGCAGTCCAGATCTTTCACCTATAGAGAACATTTGGCGCATCATAAAGAGGAAGGTGCAACAAAGAAGGCCCAAGACGATTGAACAGTTAGAGGCCTATATTAGACAAGAATGGGAGAGCATTCCTAATTCTAAACTTGAGAAAGTGGTCTCCTCGGTCCCCAGACGTCTGTCGAGTGTTGTAAGAAGAAGGGGAGATGCCACACAGTGGTGAAAATGGCCTTGTCCCAACTTTTTGGGGATTTGTTGACACCATGAAATTCTGATTCAACATATTTTTCCCTTAAAATGGTACATTTTCTCAGTTTAAACTTTTGTTCCGTGATTTATGTTCTATTCTGAATAAAATATTAGAAGTTGGCACCTCCACATCATTGCATTCAGTTTTTATTCACGATTTGTATAGTGTCCCAACTTTTTTGGAATCCGGTTTGTACTAAAAAAATATGATCCTGTCATGCAAAGACATTTGCAAGAATCTCCTCGAAATGCTACATATCTGAGTTACTGCATCCAGAATGATTTATTTATGGCCTTACATAATATTGTGCCACAAAAATTGTGTCCGCAATAAATGGAAAAATGATCTCAATAATTGCAGATGATACTGCTGACTGTGGACACCATGAACAGATGTCTGTTGTAGTACAATAATTTAATAATGAACAGCAAAGTCCAGTTGAATATTTTGTTTCAATTAAAACCGACTGGTCATAAGTGATCTCTGTTTGCTTTAATGGAGCATCTACTATGTCTGGATGCACTGCAGGTGTTCAGATGAAATGTAAAGAAACAAAACTGGAAATACTCTATGTATACTGCTATGCGCATTGTTTAAACCTTGTCCTAGATGATGCATGCACCTCAAGTAGACAAAACAGAACAGTTTGACTTCTTTGGCATTATGCAGATTATTTATGCCTTCATGAAGGGAAATCCTGTGAGACATGCTGTAATGGAGAAGATTTCTCAATAAGTAGGAACTCAGTCGAAGACTCTAAAGTTACTGTCAAACACAAGGTGGGCATGCAGAGCAGAAGCAGTGGCTGCAGTAAAATAAAAGTTTTCAGTTATATCACAGGCTCTAAATGAGATCATCGAATCAAGTCGCTTAGCTGATGCTAAAATAAATGCAAGGGGTCTTATTTGTGAATTAAATTATTTCAAGTTTATCTTTGCTCTGCACATGATGCACCCTATTCTCCAAAATGGTGGTAAAAGTTAGCAAGACTTTGCAAGCATCAAATCTCAACTTGCTTACGGCAATGACAGTGGTGAAAAGCCTGCACAACTCCTTGGTTTCCATGAGAAGTGACCCAGATTATTTTCAGTAAATTTTCCATGACTGTGAAAATAAGTGTGACAAAAATAATATTGCCATTCCCCCAGTTAGGAAGAGAAAACCTTCTGTCCTTCTTGATGAGGCAGCAGCACAGTCTCAGTATCACTATGAAACAAAAGAGGAGCAGGAGAGGATAACATCATTTTACCCATTACTGGATTCATTGATAACTGGTATCGACCAGCAATTTGAACAGGAGTCGTGTGATATTGTAACCGCAGTAGGAAAACTGCTAAGCTTGGAGATTCCTAAAGGTGACAGAAATCCTTGCCAACAAATTTAAGGTGTCAGTGGATGAATTGGAAGCAGAAACCACACTGCTAAGGGAGTATGATGGACCTACTGTACTCCTAAAGGTTGCACCACAAATATCACTAAAGTTTGGCTTGATTGGTTTAAAGAATAAGATCGATCCAACACATTTAATGCTTTTTATAAGTGTGTTCAGTGATTTACAGTGTTACCTGTGACAAGCTGTTCAGGTGAAAGAGCCTTTTCGAAACTGACACATGTAAAAACCAAACTGTGGAGTACAATGTCCCAAGAACGCCTGGATGCACTCATGATATTATATATTGAGGTCATTGAAGAATTTAAGTCCATAACACCTTCTGTGCAACTTCTTCTTCTCTAGAGCATAAAGATGAGGATTCATGTACCATGCACTTTGTGTAAAAATGTTTACTTAGATTTGTTACAGTTATAACAGCTTATTTATTTTAATTTTTTTAAAGTTAAAAAAGTAAAATGTTTGTTTACATTGCTAAGAGCTTATTTAATAAAAAAAAAAAGTTTTAATACAGTTTTTAAATGTTTGTTTATATTGATAATTATATAAGTGCAGGTCTTCATGTATTTATCCGGAGTGTATTTGTGTATATACAGTGGATATAAAAAGTCTAACACTGTTAAAATGTCAGGTTTCTGTGCTGTAAAAAAAAAATAGACAAAGATAAATAATTTTAGAACTTTTTCCACCTATAATGTGGCCTATAAACTGTACCACTCAATTGAAAAACAAACTGATTTTAGGTGGAGGGAAGAAAAAAATAATAAACTAAAATAATGTGGTTGCAAAAGTGTACACACCCTCTTATAACTGGGGATGTAGCTGTGTTCAGAATTAAGCAATCACATTCAAAATCATGTTAAATAGGAGTCAGCATACACCTGCCATCATTTAAAGTGCCTCGGATTAACCCCAAATAAAGTTCAGCTGCTCTAGTTGGTCTTTCCTGAAATTTTCTTAGTCGCATCCCACAGCAAAAGCCATGGTCCACATAGAGCATCCAAAGCATCAGAGGGATATCATTGTTAAAAGGTATCAGTCAGGAGAAGGGTACAAAAGAATTTCCAAGTCATTAGATATACCATGGAACACAGTGAAGACAGTCATCGTCAAGTAGAGAAAATATGGCACAACTGGACGTCCCTCCAAAATTGATGAAAAGACGAGAAGAAAACTGGTCTGGGAAGCTACCAAGAGGCCTACAGCAACATTAAAAGAATGCAGGAATATCTGGCAAGTACTGGCTGTGTGGTACATGTGACAACAATCTCCCATATTCTTCATATGTCTGGGCTATGGGGTAGAGTGGCAAGATAAAAGCCTTTTCTTACGAAGAAAAACATCCAAGCCAGGCTACATTTTGCAAATACACATCTGAAGTCTCCCAAAAGCATGTGGGAAAAGGTGTTATGGTCTGATGAAACGAAGGTTGAACTTTTTGGGCATAATTCCAAAAGATATGTTTGGCGCAAAAACAACACTGCACATCACCAAAAGAACACCATACCCACAGTTAAGCATGGTGGTGGCAACATCATGCTTTGGCACAGTTTTTCTTCAGCTGGAACTGGGGCCTTTGTTAAGCTAGAGAGAATTATGAACAGTTCCAAATACCAGTCAATATTGGCACAAAACCTTCAGGCTTTTGCTAGAAAGCTGAACATGAAGAGTAACTTAATCTTTCACAGCATGACAACAACCCAAAGCATACATCCAAATTAACAAAGGAATGGCTTCACCAGAAGAAGATTAAAGTTTTGGAATGGCCCAGCCAGAGCCCAGACCTAAATCCAATAGAACAACTGTGGGGTGATCTGAAGAGGGCTGTGCACAGAAGATGCTCTCGTAATCTGACATATTTGGAGTGTTTTTGCAAAGAAGAGTAGGCAATCTTGCCAATTAAAAATGTGCCATGCTGTCCAGTGTTCTATCCGAAAGGATATTCAGCGAAGCAGGGGAGATCGTGACCGATAAGCGCACACGCCTAGCTCACGATAGTGTGGACTACCTCACATTTCTAAAACTAAATGTAGCATGGATCTCAGAGGAATTCAACACATGTGACCAGTAGACAAATGTTTGATCCAAATTCCTCATGACAGCCCAAAAATATCCGCCACCACCCATAACAATTCATGGTCCCTGTCTTAGGTAAATACAGTGGCATAAAAGGTCTTTTATGTCCGTTGAATGCCTAATTTTTGGGGCCTGTACTAGTGGCTGACACTTACTTATTTATCCTGTAAATGGCCAATGTACCTCCAGCCACAGAATACAAAGTTCTTTGCTGTCAGGTGAACGCCTGTTGGCTAATTTTTGGGGCCTGTACTGGCCGACACTTACTTCTTTATCCTCTGATTTCCTAATGTACCTCCAGCCACAAAATACTAAGTTCTTTGCTGTCAGGTGAACAACTGTTGGCTAATTTTCGGGGCCTATACTGACCTACACTTACTTCTTTATACTGTGAACGGCTAATGTACCCCAGCCACAGAATACAAAGTTCTTTGCTGTCAGGTGAACGCCTGTTGGCAAATTTTTGGGGCCTGTACTGCTGACACTTACTTCTTTATCCTGTGAATGCCTAATTTTGCTGACTGGAATTGAAAATCAATGGGTCTTTAACCGTTCTGCTAAATTGTGGAATGGATGTGGACCCATTTTACAGACGTGTGAATGGACCCTATTTGTATTTGACATGTATTTATAGTCAGCTGTCAGTCCTGGCTGATTTAGGCCGGGCTATTACACTTAAACAGAGCAATATTACAAAAACCAAAATACACGTTATAACTGTATAAACGATTTATATAACTTAATAGAATTATTATTTTTCTTCCAATAGCAGGGGCATCTCCTGCACCCCCTTCATGGCCTGGCGGTACCTCTCCTCCGTGGCCTTCATCCGCTCCTGAATGGCCTGCATATCCAAGTACTTCAAGTACTGTTGTAAAAAAAATATATTACATTATTTGCAATTCTTATTAAACCTTTAACCCCTTCACGCAACATCACGTACATGTACGTGGGGGAAAGTGGTGCCTCACCGCATCCCCACGTGCATGTACGTGATCGGCTTTCACTGTCAGCGCAGGGACCGAAGCGCTGAAGGTTCAGTGAAGCCGGCGTGCTGGGGTTGCTGGGCAACCAGAGAAGCCGGAGGGAACTGTATTGGAGCCCTGACCCGCCCACGATCGCTGTGATTGGTCCAATACTGCAGAGAAACCAATCACAGCGCATCGGGGCAGGTAAGGGGGGGTTAGGGAGGGACTGTGTGCCTTTCCTTCTCTGATCGTCCCAATTCCTGTCAGGGAAGCGATCAGAGAAGGAGATAGTGTGAAAATCTGCTGTACCTATTGTGACGCTTTGCGATCCACAGCGATACTAGGAAATCGCAAATGCGCCATATCAACATAGAAATATAGAAACATAGAATGTGTCGGCAGATGAGAACCATTTGGCCCATCTAGTCTGCCCAATATACTAAATACTATGGATAGCCCCTATCCTATCTTATTTCGCAATCACAAAGACAAAAGAGCCTTCACTAAGAATCTTCTCTTTCCTCTAAAGGAGTAATTCACAGAGAAGAGGTGCCATTATCACCACCTTGTGACAAACCTTTCCTGCCCATGCCAAGTTGAGTAGCCATTAATCTAGTTCTCTTATGACAGAACCTACTAAACCTGGTCTTTCTGCAGCCATAGTGTCTCCAATACCAGCAGGGGTCTCACACCTGTAGCCTGGGCAGCGAGCTTCAAAAGAAAAGGACAGATCCTTATAACACAGCTGGTTGGTACAGGAAGGAAGATGACCTGAAAGTCCCCTTCAATCCATAGGCTTCATATTTTTCCCATATTTTCCTAATATTTCATGGGTTCTGGAAATGTGAAAGGAACCATCTTTTCAGAGATGGGTTTGGTTCTTCTAACCCACCTTCTAGGAAACCCGCGGACAAATCAGAGGTTCCCGCTCTGAGATATAAAGGTTCTCAGGCACCCTGTATTATCTTTTAGTCGTATTTGTTATCAGATGATGCGTAAAATTGTACTGATTATCAATATTAACTATATTTCTTGATTGGACTTACGGGATATGGAGAAATGGGCAAAGCAAAGATTCTGCCAGATTTTCTCCCTATGGGGCAAAGGACTGCCCCTGTTCCAATTACACAAGGCTGGACCTGAACGTGTCATAACCACTCCCCGCTTCAGAGTAGGTAAAAACAGTGACACACTCAGGTCCTGGGTCCTTATTCTACCATCTGACGTCGACTAACATCACGACCGCCCGCGGGACACGGGCACACCCCACCATCTTGGATTATTCCTTTCCTATTCTTTGCCTATTACTGGACCCTACCGTGGTAGTTCTGAACTTACAGACATTCTATTCCCTTCCACCTCTTACCTATTTCTATCCAAACCAATCTGTTCAACTGGCAGGTATATTTATCTGTCAGCTTTAATATATATATTTTTGTGTGTAGTTTTACTTGATGACCTGATCTATGCTAAGAACTCTGTCCTCAGAAGACATACTACCAAATTGTGTTATTTTTATAAATTGTTAATGTACAAGCTAGGTTGCAAATGACCGTTTCGTCCCTTTAGGATTAGCTAGCCGGGGTCTCTTCGCCCCGATTCAATACGAACAGTGGTGGCAGCAAATTAATTTGATTTCCAGCGTGAAATCTGTAATTTTATTTTTTCCGATAGTACATACAATCGTGATTGCATCCTGTCTGGGCCCACCAACCAATCTTAAACGTCTTCTGTGCTCACAGTGGATTCGCCTCCAGAAGTCTCTAGTGGAGACCTGTATGGCAACTGTGGCTTAGTACGACGGGATTGGCGGGTGGTTGTCACATTGGTGGCAGCAGTGAGATAGCAGAACCCAAAACCAGGCAGAAGTCAGCTTTTGGGAGATCAGAGCACAAAGAACTGACAGGTGCAGCTTTTTGCACAATCATAACAATAGGACAGTGGTTACTTAGTATCCTGTCCTGCGGAACTTGTGTTCCGGGCACAAAACGGTACACAATTATAGGAATAGATTAGTTTACATTTTCCCCACCTTTTCTTTGCTATATCCTATTCTTTTTCTCTTCTTTTCTGAATGTCTGATTCAGTTCCAAATTACCAAAGTTGGTCTGTCGCCGACTTACAAGCCGTGTGTGAGTCGCAAGGCATTGCCATTCTAAACAAAAATCGATCACGGCTGATCAAAGCTTTGACGGAGAGAGACGGCCAAGCGATGGAGAATTCCAATCCCGTGCGGGAGGCTTCATTGCCCCTTCGTTCAACGTCACCCAGCATCGCCAGCTATGGGAGTGCTGATGTTGCTACTTCAACTCCGGGTGATGCAGGTACCCTGGATAACAGCATGTCCACAGCTCCTGCTAACCCTCAGCAAGGAACAAGCAGCTCTGGACTGAACTTCACTGCCTTGGGCCCTATGAGCCAGCAGTTGTTACCGGGCCTGACTGGCGCGGATTTGCGTATATACCTGGAGATGCAGCTCGAAAGAGAGGAGCGACAGCAGCACCAGCTTCAGAGAGAAGCGCTGCAGCACCAGCGTGCACTAGATCTGGCCCAAGTGAGACAGGCCGAGCAGTCTTCCTCTCCTAACACTCCTTCTGCAGGAGGCATTCCTCTACCGGTGGTCCCCAAAGCAAGGTTTCCAGTTATGGAGAAAAACGGGGACATTGATTTATATTTACGCTCGTTTGAGAGAGCGTGCCGCCAGTTCTGCATCCCTGAGGATCAGTGGGCTCTACACCTGACGCCTCAGCTGACTGGTAAAGCGCTGGATGCTTTTGCGGAACTACCCACAGATTGCGATTATCCGACTATCAAGGATGCCATAATTGCTAAGTTCCAGTTAACCCCTGAGGTTTGCCGGAGAAAGTTCCGTGCCATCCAGAAAGGATCCACAGACTCTTACGCGGATGTGGCTAGCCGCTTATGCACCACCTTCCACCAATGGACTAGAATTCTTAAAGAAAATACTTATGCTACCCTTGAGGATTTGATGATCCATGACCAACTCCTTGCGATATGCCCTACAGATGTGAGACAGTTTTTGCTGGAGCGCAAGCCCCAGTCTGTGAAAGAAGCTGCTGAGCTGGCAGACATGTTTGTCACAACCCGTGTACCGGACATTCGCAAACCTGTGATAACGGACATCCGCAGGCCGGTGGTATCAGACATCCGCAAACCCCTGGTACCTGACAGCCGCAAAAACTCCAGTACCCAACCAGGACAGAGCCATGTCCCAGAACTGGAGAGAAGGCAGGCCCGCTGGCCCTGTGAACCGTGAGACAACCAGGCCCTGGTGTGAGCTGTGTCACAGGCCCGGTCACACCAAGCAAGCCTGTTACGCAGGGAAGCCGGCCCAACCTGCTAGCACATCTTGTTACGGAGAAGGATATCCTTCCAGGAAAGCACCTCGCTCTGACCGGAGTTGGGGGCACTCGCACTCATGTGGCCCAAGCCCAAGTCACCATTGATTTGGAAATGGGACGGCAAAAGCGGGTTGTTGGGGTCCTGGATGATATTCCCGTTGCCACAGTGCTTGGCACTGATTTGGGCACCCTTGTTTCCCATTACGAATACCCTGCAAGCGCGCAGGAGGCCCAAGCAGGGCTCCCTGACCTAAACCAGGTACTGTACAGCCCTTTGGGGAAACAGGGAGACAGGGACACTTTGCCTGCTATTTCTACTGTCCCTAACGCACCTAGGGAGGTATTAGATTTAAATGTACAAGCAACCGAATGTCATTTGCCTACTTATGCACCTGTCATTGTTGATCCGAATGCGTGTGTTAGTGTTAGCAATGGTGATATACATGATGCTGTACCCAGTGGTGTATCTTGGTTTTGTGCTGCCCTAGGCGAGACTAAACTCGGGCACCCCCCTAACGCGCGGACGCAAAAGGCAGGGGAGGTCGGGAGGAAGTCAGGAGGAGGAGGAAGTAAGTCTTTCAACACCTTCACTATGTGGCGCCGGCGATGCCGCTCGCATAGTGAAGAATCGGATCGGACAAGGGGCAGAAAAAAAATATTTAGCATATTGTGTAACTATCACTAAGCAAACAAGGCATTTTGCCGCCCCATTGGCAAGTGCCGCCCTAGGCAAATGCCTTGTTTGCCTTGTGATAGATACACCCCTGACTGTACCTGTTCTGGCCATTACACGTTCCATGGCCAGCCGCCTGAATTCAGAACCGACCGAAGGGACCCCCTTGGGCGATTCTGACCCTCAGGCGGATGACAATGCGAGAAAGACCTTTTCATGTGATGATGATGATTGTGTCACTGCACTGGTAGACGCTTCCAGTGTCGCCAGTAACCTGGGCTCAGATGGGGCTGCGGGGACAGAACCAGCTGTCCCTCCACCCACCTCTGACCCCAGCATTGACGGTAACTCTCCACAGCTGACTTCATACGTCACTGGTCAGCTGGAGGAGACCGGTGGCACTGCATTCGTGCAGGCCTTAAAGGGTGACCCTAGTCTGGCGGCACTTAGGGCCCAAGCAGGCCAGCCTCCAGATGAGGGCACTCCATATAAAATCTATTGGGAGAACAACCGACTGTACTATGAAGCTGTACAGCCTACAAAAGGTGGCGCAGGTGAGAACACGAGACAGCTAGTAGTCCCTAGAGAATTTCGGGCACATGCTCAAAGCAGCCTACGACATTCCACTTGCAGGACATTTGGGTATCAGAAAGACCCACAAACGTGTTCAGAACCATTTTAACTGGCCCACGATGGGAACGGACATAGCTAAGTACTGCCGATCGTGTACCACTTGCCAGAGGGTTAAGAAGGCTGGAGGACCCCGCAAAGCTCCTTTACAGCCACTGCCCGTGATCACAGAGCCCTTCCAGAGAGTGGCAGTGGATATATTTGGTCCCCTTCCCATTCCTAGCAGTTCTGGCAAGCGCTACATCTTAACGGTCGTGGACTATGCCGCCCGTTATCCAGAGGCGGTAGCACTGTCTTCCCTTAGGTCGGCCACTCTTCCCTTTTCTCGCATGTAGGTTTCCCCGCCGAGATGATCTCTGATCAGGGCTCTTGCTTCATGTCGGAGCTAATGGAAGCCCTCTGTGAGAGGATGCAAATCAAGCACACCACTTCCAGTGCGTATCACCCGCAAACCAACGGCCTTTGTGAACGTTTCAACGGAACGTTAAAGCAAATGCTGGCCACGTTCGTGGGCCGCCCCTGTTGTTTTAGTCCCCAAAAAGGACAAGACAACCCGGTTCTGTGTCGACTATCGGAGACTGAATGACATCACCATAACCGATGCGTATACCATGCCTCGAATTGATGAATTGCTGGATCAGCTTGGGGCCGCCAGCTATCTAACAATCATGGACTTGAGCCGCGGAAAATGGCAGATTCCGCTTGCGCCAGAGGCGAGAGCGAAATCCGCATTCATCACCCCTTTTGGCCTCTATGAGTTTACTCGTATGCCATTTGGGATGAAGAATGTGCCATGAATGAACTGTTGGAAGGAATGCAAGGTTATGCCCTAGCATATCTGGACGACATAGCCATATATAGTCCAACCTGGGAAGATCACCTTGACCATCTGTCACAGGTTTTGGGAAGACTGTCCGCTGCCAATCTGACCGTTAAGCCCAACAAATGTCAGATTGCCATCACAGAGGTTCAGTACTTAGGACATAGAGTAGGCAGCCAGACCCTGAAACCTCAGATAGGGAAGGTCGATGCCATTGTAGCATGGCCACGGCTTAACACCAAAAAACAAATACAGGCATTTCTGGGAACGGCAGGGTACTATAGGAAGTTTGTTTCATCCTATAGTACTCTGGCTAAACCGCTGACCAATGCAACGGGCAAAAAACAACCCAACACGGTCACATGGAACTCGGAACTAGAACAGGCATTTCGGGCCCTGAAGGAAGCGCTAGCTAGCGCTCCTGTCCTTCAAGCTCCCGACTTCTCCCGTCAGTTCTTAGTACAAACTGATGCCACAGACCACGGTCTGGGCGCCGTCCTTAGTCAGGTGGACGCAACTGGGAATGAGCACCCTGTCCTCTACCTGAGCCGAAAACTACTTCTGCGGGAAACCGCGTACTGCACCACTGAGAAGGAGTGCCTAGCGATCGTATGGGCCCTACAGAAACTACAATCGTACCTATATGGACGATCCTTCATGGTCATCACAGATCACAACCCTCTCAGCTGGCTTAAACGTACTTCTGGTACCAACGGAAAACTTCTCCGCTGGAGCTTAGCGCTCCAACAGTGCGATTTCACGATTCAGCACAAACCGGGAAGTCGCCATCAGAATGCTGACGGACTTTCCCGCTGTAACGAGCTCAAATAGGGAGTTGGGATTGCTTCAGTCCCAGTCTTGCTGACCACCAATGTGACAACCACCCGCCAATCCCATCGTACTAAGCCACAGTTGCCATACAGGTCTCCACTAGAGACTTCTGGAGGCGAATCCACTGTGAGCACAGAAGATGTTTAAGATTGGTTGGTGGGCCCAGACATGATGCAATCACGATTGTATGTACAATCGGAAAAAATAAAATTACAGATTTCACGCTGGAAATCAAATTAATTTGCTGCCACCACTGTTCGTATTGAATCGGGGCGAAGAGACCCCGGCTAGCTAATCCTAAAGGGACGAAACGGTTATTTGCAACCTAGCTAGTACATGAAAATAACAAAATTTGGTAGTATGTCTTCTGAGGACAGAGTTCTTAGCATAGATCAGGTCATCAAGTAACAAGGGCAAAACTGGAACGATGAAATCGTTAGTTTTTATTCTAAAACTACACACAAAAATATATATATATGTTAAAGCTGACAGATAAATATACCTGCCAGTTGAACAGATTGGTTTGGATAGAAATAGGTAAGAGGTGGAAGGGAATAGAATGTCTGTAAGTTCAGAATTACCGTGGTAGGGTCCAGTAATAGGCAAAGTCTTTGAAAGGAATAATCCAAGATGGTGGGGTGTGCCTGTGTCCCGCGGGCGGTCGTGATGTTAGTCGACGTCAGATGGTAGAATAAGGACCCAGGACCTGAGTGTGTCACAGTTTTTACCTACTCTGAAGCGGGGAGTGGTTATGACACGCTCGGGTCCAGCCTTGTGTAATTGGAACAGGGGCAGTCCTTTGCCCCATAGGGAGAAAATCTGGCAGAATCTTTGCTTTGCCCATTTCGCCATATCCCGTCCAATCAAGAAATATAGTTAATATTGATAATCAGTACAATTTTACGCATAATCTGATAACAAATACGACTAAAAGATAATACAGGGTGCCTGAGAACCTTTATATCTCAGAGCGGGAACCTCTGATTTGTCCGCGGGTTTCCTAGAAGGTGGGTTAGAAGAACCAAACCTATCTCTGAAAAGATGGTTCCTTTTATATTTCCAGAACCCATGAACTATTAGGAAAATATGGGAAAAATATGAAGCCTATGGATTGAATGGGACTTTCAAGTCATCTTCCTTCCTGTACCAACCAGCTGTGTGATAAGGATCTGTCCTTTTCTTTTAAAGCTCGCTGCCCAGGCTACAGGTGTGAGACCCCTGCTGGTATTGGAGACACTATGGCTGCAGAAAGACCAGGTTTAGTAGGTTCTGTCATAAGAGAACTAGATTGATGGCTACCCATAGTATTTAGTATATTGGGCAGACTAGATGGGCCAAATGGTTCTCATCTGCCAACACATTCTATGTTTCTATATTTCTATGTTGATATGGCGCATTTGCGATTTCCTAGTATCGCTGTGGATCGCAAAGCGTCACACCTATGACATGTATACTAGTCATGGAGCACTGCTACTTAGCGCTCCATGACTAGTATACTCGTCATGGCATTCAACTGTCACCAACTGTCCTGTGACCTTCCCCCCCCCCCCCGTATCGGCGATCGCTGCAAACTGCAGGTCAATTCAGACCTGCGGTTTGCAGCGCTTTATGTAGTTTCTGACCCCCCCTGCACCCCTGAATTCATTTATGTGGCGGGGTGCAGGGGGGCGGTTTGTCGGAGGTGCAGGGCGGTGCGGCAGTTGCGGGAGGCGGGCGGTGCGGCAGGCGGGATCGCGATCCCCCGCCCGCCTCCCATTATAATAATCGTTGGTGTACAGTGGTATACCAGGGTGTCAGCACATTGCTGACACCCTGGAATAAACGGCTGACATCGGTGATGCGATGTCAGACGTTTAACACTTTCCATACCGTACAGACCGCGGTATGGAAAAGGAAACAGCTCAGGGAGCTCCCTCCCTCTCCCATCGGAGGGCTGCTGTACCTTTGCAGCCCCCCGATGGAGAGGGAGAGAGCCCCCAGACAGCCCCCCGAGAGCCCCGTCCTTAAACTTCCCCGTCTGCGAAGTTGTGGCCACAACTTCGCAGACGGGGAAGGTTCCCATGGCAACAGGACGTCTTCTCTGTCCATGGTGCTGAACAGATCTATGCTAAAAGCATAGATCTGTTCAGTGTAAGTAAAATACAGTACAGAACCCTATATGGTGTACTGTACTGTATTATACAGACATAAGACATAGCAATAAATGACAAAAAGAAAGCATATCATTCACTGAAACAGGAGGGGAGCACGGAAGCACTGAAAAACTATAAGGAAAAAAATAGAACATGTAAAAAACAAATAAAAGCGGCCAAACTAGAGACCGAGAGATTAATTGCCAAAGAGAGTAAAACTAACCCTAAAATGTTCTTCAATTATATAAATGTTAAAAAGTATAAATCTGAAGGTGTCGGCCCTTTAAAGAGTAATGAGGGGGAAGTCGCAGAGAGCGATGAGGAGAAAGCAAAGCTGTTAAATATTTTTTTTCTCCAATGTATTCACTGAGGAAAATAAATTGTCAGATGACATGCAGAATGCAAAAATAAATTCCCCATTAAAAGTGTCCTGTCTGACCCAGGAAGAAGTACATCAGCGACTTAAAAAGATTAAAATAGACAAATCGCCAGGACCGGATGACATACACCCCCGTATCCTAAAGGAATTAAGTAATGTCATAGCCAGACCCTTATTTCTGATATTTGCAGACTCTATACTGACAGGGAATGTCCCACAGGATTGGCGCATGGCATATGTGGTGCCAATATTCAAAAAGGGGCCAAAAACAGAGCCTGGAAACTATAGGCCGGTAAGTTTAACATCTGTTGTGGGTAAACTGTTTGAAGGTTTTCTGAGAGATGCTATATTAGAGCATCTCAACAGAAATAAGCAAATAACGCCATATCAGCATGGCTTCGTGAGTGATCGGTCATGTCAGACTAATTTAATCAGTTTCTATGAGGAGGTAAGTTCTAGACTTGACAGCGGCGAATCAATGGATGTCGTGTATGTGGACTTCTCCAAAGCATTTGACACTGTACCACATAAAAGGTTAGTATATAAAATGAGAATGCTCGGACTGGGAGAAAACATCTGTATGTGGGTAAGTAACTGGCTCAGTGATAGAAAACAGAGGGTGGTTATTAACGGTACACACTCAGATTGGGTCACTGTCACTAGTGGGGTACCTCAGGGGTCAGTATTGGGCCCTATTCTCTTCAATATATTTATTAATGATCTTGTAGAAGGCTTGCATAGTAAAGTATCAATTTTCGCAGATGACACTAAACTGTGTAAAGTAATTTACACTGATGAGGACAGTATACTACTACAAAGGGATCTGGATAGACTGGAGGCTTGGGCAGATAAGTGGCAGATGGGGTTTAACACTGATAAATGTAAAGTTATGCACATGGGAAGGAAAAATGCAAGTCAACCGTACATACTAAATGGTAAAACACTCGGTAACACTGACATGGAAAAGGATCTAGGAATTTTTATAAACAGCAAACTAAGCTGCAAAAACCAGTGTCAGGCAGCTGCTGCCAAGGCCAACAAGATAATGGGTTGCATCAGAAGGGGCATAGATTCCCGTGATAAGAACATAGTCCTACCACTTTACAAATCGCTAGTCAGACCACACATGGAGTACTGTGTACAGTTCTGGGCTCCTGTAAACAAGGCAGACATAGCAGAGCTGGAGAAGGTCCAGAGGAGGGCATCTAAAGTAATAACTGGAAAGGGGCAACTACAGTACCCTGAAAGATTATCAAAATTAGGGTTATTCACTTTAGAAAAAAGACGACTGAGGGGAGATCTAATTAATATGTATAAATATATCAGGGGTCAGTACAGAGATCTATCCCATCAGCTATTTATCCCCAGGACTGTGACTGTGACGAGGGGACATCCTCTGCGTCTGGAGGAAAGAAGGTTTGTACACAAACATAGAAAAGGATTCTTTACGGTAAGAGCAGTGAGACTATGGAACTCTCTGCCTGAGGAGGTGGTGATGGTGAGTACAATAGAGGAATTCAAGAGGGCCCTGGACGTATTTCTGGAGCTTAATAATATTACAGGCTATAGCTACTAGAGAGGGGTCTTCCTCTGGATCAACTTGCGGGATAACAGGCCGAACTGGATGGACAAATGTCTTTTTTTTCGGCCTTATGTACTATGTTACTATGTTACTAAGACCCACTGGATCTTCAAGAACCAAGTGGGTCTGGGTAAAAAATAAAAAGTAAAAAAGTGAAAAAAAAGTAAAAAGAAAAAAAAGAAAATTATCACTGATTAAACATGAGAAAAATAAAATTCCCTACACATGTTTGGTATTGCCGCGTCCGTAACGACCTGATCTATAAAACGGTCATGTTACTTTTCCCAAACGGTGAACGCCATAAAAATAAAAAATTAAAAACTATGATGAAATTGAAATTTTGCCACCTTACTTCCCCAAAAAAGGTAATAAAAGTGATCAAAAAAGTCGCATGTACGCCAAATTTGTAACAATCAAACCGTCATCTCATCCTGCAAAAATCATACCCTACCCAAGAATATCGCCCAAAAACTGAAAAAACTATGGCTCTTAGACTATGCAAACACTAAAACATGATTTTTTTTGGTTTAAAAAAGAAATCATTGTGTAAAACTCGCATAAATTAAAAAAAAGTATACATATTAGGTATTGCCACGTCCGTATTGACTGGCTCTATAAAAATATCACATGACCTATCCCCTCAGGTAACCACCGTAGAAAAATAAAAATAAAAACGGTGTAAAAAAAGCAATTTTTTGTCATCTTACGTCACAAAAAGTGTAATAGCAAGCGATCAAAAAGTCATATGCACCCCAACATAGTGCCAATCAAACCGTCATCTCAACTCGCAAAAAATGAGACCCTACTTAAGATAATCGCCCAAAAACTGTAAAAACTATGGCTCTTAGACTATGGAGACACTAAAACATTTTTTTTTGTTTTAAAAATGAAATCATTGTGTAAAACTTACATAAATAAAAAAAATTGTATACATATTAGGTATCGCCGCGTCCATGACAACCTGCTCTATAAAATTACCACATGATCTAACCTGTCAGATGAATTTTGTAAATAACAAAAAAAAAACGATGCCACAAAAAGCTATTTCTTGTTACCTTGCCGCACAAAAAGTGTAATATAGAGCAACCAAAAATCATATGTACCCTAAACTAGTACCAACAAAACTGCCACCCTATCCCGTAGTTTCTAAAATGGGGTCACTTTTTTGGAGTTCCTACTCTAGGGGTGCATCAGGTGGGCTTCAAATGGGACATGGTGTACAAAAAAACCAGTCCAGCAAAATCTGCCTTCCAAAAACCGTATATGACATTCCTTTCCTTCTACGCCCTGCCGTGTGCCTGTACAGCAGTTTATGACCACATGTGGGGTACTACAGAATCAGGGCCATAAATAATGAGTTTTGTTTGGCTGTTAACCCTTGCATTGTAACTGTAAAAAAAATATTAAAATGGAAAATCTGCCCAAAAAGTGAAATTTTTAAATTGCATCTCTATTTTCCATTAAATCTTGTGCAACACCTAAAGGGTTAACGACATATGTAAAATCAGTTTTGAATACCTTGAGGGGTGTAGTTTCTTAGATGGGGTCACTTTTAGGGAGTTTATGCTCTACTGGTGCATCAGGGGGGCTTCAAATGTAAATAAACCAGTCCAGCAAAACCTGCCTTCCAAAAACCAAACGGCGCACCTTTCACTCTACGCCCCGCTGTGTGGCTGTACAGTAGTTTACGGCCACATATGGTGTGTTTCTGTAAACGGCAGAGTCAGGGCAATAAAGATACAGTCTTGTTTGGCTGTTAACCCTTGCTTTGTTAGTGGAAAAAATTGGTTAAAATCGAAAATTAGGCAAAAAAATGAAATTCTCAAATTTTATCCCCATTTGCCAATAACTCTTGTGCAACACCTAAAGGGTTAACGAAGTTTGTAAAATTAGTTTTTAATACCTTGTGTGGTTTCTATTATGTAAGCCTCGCAAAGTGACTTCAGACCTGTAGTGGTCCCTAAAAATTGGATTTCTGAAAAATTTCAAGATTTTGCTTCTAAACTTCTAAGCCTTGTAACATCCCCAAAAAATAAAATATAATTCCCAAAATAATTCAAACATGAAGTACACATATGGGGAATGTAAAGTCATCACAATTTTTGGGGGTATTACAGAAGTAGAGAAACTGAAACTTAGAAATTTGCACATTTTTCCAAATTTTGGGTAAATAAGGTATTTTTTTATGCAAAAAAAAAATAAATGTAGGACTTAATTTTTCTAGTGTCATGAAGTACAATATGTGACGAAAAAACAATCTCAGAACGGCCTGGATAAGTCAAAGCGTTTTAAAGTTATCAGCACTTAAAGTGACACTGGTCAGATTTGCAAAAAATGACCTGGTCCTTAAGGTGAAATAAGGCTGTGTCTTGAAGGGGTTAAACCTTTATTTTGTGGTGTATATGACTTTACACCTTTTTGTGATAAAAGTTGTCCCAAAATGTTTTGGAGAGTTTTTTCTTTTTGTTTTGAAAGGTGTCCACCCGAGGGGTTACTATGGTATTTCCTTATTTTTTTAGTTATTTCTGTTTCACACAATAAAAGCATTGTTAAACCAAAAACAATTCATGTTTTAATGTCTCCATAGTTTGAGAGCCATATTATTATTTTTATTCAGTGATTGTCTAATGGCAGGGTCTCATTTGTGGCCGAATGAAATGAAAGATTTGTACTGTTTTGGGGGGAATATGCCTTTTTTGATAGTTTGGTGTTGCACTTTTAGTGATGTTAGGTGACAAAATATATATTTTTTAATTGTTTCTATTTTTTTATGTTTACAGTGTTCACCTGAGGGGTTAGATCATAGGATATTTTATAGAGACGGTCGATATGTACATGGTGGTCCAAAATATATCTGTTTATTTTTTACCTTTTTTATTTATTTATTTATTTAAGGTCTTTATACACATTGATGATTTAAATCTCAATACATTAGTGATATTTATGATGATTGTATACAGATTGTATACTAGAAAAATCTGAATGCAATTTATCTCCATAACCAACAGCTGGCACATAGAACATTTTAAGATTTTAACATACCTACAGATATTTTACAATGATTACACTAACAACTTCACTATTTTTAAAACAATCATTAATTTATTTTATAAACCAATGATCAAACTTTATAGTTTTTATTTACCTTACTATAGATAATTAATTAAACTTATTTTCATTTAAATGCCTATTTATAACAAAACATACAGGCTACATGCCAAAAAGCCAGCACCTATTCATAAAACAGGCAACTGGGATACCTTACAATGGTAGTCTGGTGCACTATGAGATATTTAAAACCATCTCCCTTCTAACTGAGAGTCAATAAATCTCAAAGTTGTTTAACCGCCTCCGGACCGCCTAACGCAGGATCGCGGTCCGGAGGCGGCTGTCCCAGGCACAGTGACGCATATATGCGCCATCTCGCGAGACGCGAGATTTCCTGTGAACGCGTGCACACAGGTGTGCGCGTTCACAGGATCGGAAGGCAAGCGAGTGGATCTACAGCCTGCCAGCTGCGATTTTTTTTAACCCCTAACAGGTATATTAGACGCTGAGGAGGACACAGGCAGCTCAGTAAAGTAGCACCAAGCACCACACTACACTACACCCCCCCTGTCACTTATTAACCCCTTATTAACCCCCTGATCCCCCCATATAGATTTCCTGATCACCCCCCCGTCATTGATCACCCCCCTGTTAGGCTCCATTCAGACGTCCGTATGTGTTTTACGGATCCACGCATCCATGGAACGGATCCGCAAAACACATACGGACGTCTGAATGGAGCCTTACAGGGGGGTGATCAGGGAGTCTATATGGGATGATCACCCCCCTGTAAGGTTCCATTCAGACGTCCGTATGTGTTTTACGGATCCACGCATCCATGGATCGGATCTGCAAAACACATACGGACGTCTGAATGGAGCCTTACAGGGGGGTGAACAATGACAGGGGGGTGATCAATGACAAGGGGGTGATCACACCATATACACTCCCTGATCACCCCCCTGTCATTGATCACCCCCCTGTAAGGCTCTATTCAGACGTCCGTATGTGTTTTACGGATCCACGCATCCATGGATCGGATCCGCAAAACACATACGGACGTCTGAATGGAGCCTTACAGGGGGGTGAACAATGACAGGGGGGTGATCAATGACAAGGGGGTGATCACACCATATACACTCCCTGATCACCCCCCTGTCATTGATCACCCCCCTGTAACGCTCCATTCAGCCGTCCGTATGCATCCATGGATCGGATCCGCAAAACACATACGGACGTCTGAATGGAGCATTACAGGGGGGGGGGGATCAGGGAGTCTATATGGGATGATCACCCCCCTGTAAGGCTCCATTCAGACATCCGTATGTGTTTTACGGATTTACGCATCCATGGATCGGATCCGCAAAACACATACGGACGTCTGAATGGAGCCTTACAGGGGGGTGATCAATGACAGGGGGGTGATCACACCATATAGACTCCCTACTCAAACTACTTCTCACCCATTATGGCCCCTAAAAAGCCAGGGCAGTATAACACAAGTGACCCCATTTTGGAAAGAAGACACCCCAAGGAATTCCATGAGGGGCATGGTGAGTTCCTAGAATTTTTTATTTTTTGTCACAAGTTAGCGGAAAATGATGATTTTTATTTATTTATTTTTTTCTTACAAAGTCTCATATTCCACTAACTTTTGACAAAAAAAAAAATTTCGAGGAACTCGCCATGCCCCTCACGGAATACCTTGGGGTGTCTTCTTTCTAAAATGGGGTCACTTGTGGGGTAGTTATGCTGCCCTGGCTTTTTAGGGGCCCTAATGCGTGAGAAGTAGTTTGAAATCAAAATGTGTAAAAAAAAGCCCTGTGAAATCCTAAAGGTGCTCTTTGGAATGTGGGCCCCTTTGCCCACCTAAGCTGCAAAAAAGTGTCACACATGTGGTATCGCCGTACTCAGGAGAAGTTGGGCAATGTGGTTTGGGGTGTCATTTTACATATACCCATGCTGGGTGAGAGAAATATCTTGGCAAAAGACAACTTTTCCCATTTTTTTATACAAAGTTGGCATTTGACCGAGATATTTATCTCACCCAGCATGGGTATATGTAAAATGACACCCCAAAACACATTGCCCAACTTCTCCTGAGTACGGCGATACCACATGTGTGACACTGTTTTGCAGCCAAGGTGGGCAAAAGGGCCCACATTCCAAAGAGCATCTTTAGGATTTCACAGGGCATTTTTTACACATTTTGATTTCAAACTACTTCTCACGCATTAGGGCCCCTAAAAAGCCAGGGCAGTATAACTACCCCACAAGTGACCCCATTTTGGAAATAAGACACCCCAAGGTATTTTGTGATGGGCATAGTGAGTTCATGGAAGTTTTTATTTTTTGTCACAAGTTAGTGGAATATGTAAGGAAAAAACAAAAATCATAATTTTCCACTAACTTGTGACAAAAAATAAAAAGTTTTATGAACTCACTATGCCCATCAGCGAATACCTTAGGGTGTCTACTTTCCGAAATGGGATCATTTGTGGGGGTTTTCTACTGTCTGGGCATTGTAGAACCTTAGGAAACATGACAGGTGCTCAGAAAGTCAGAGCTGCTTCAAAAAGCAGAAATTCACACTTTTGTACCATAGTTCGTAAACGCTATAACTTTTACCCAAACCATATTTTTTTGTTACCCTTTTTTTTATCAAAGACATGTAGAACAATAAATTTAGAGAAAAATTTATATATAGATTTTTTTTTGAAAAATGTTACAACTGTAAGTGAAAAATATCATTTTTTTGCAAAAATGTCATTAAATTTCAATTAATAACAAAAAAGTAAAAATGGCAGCAGCAATGAAATACCACCAAATGAAAGCTCTATTAGTAAGAAGAAAAGGAGGTAAAATTCATTTGGGTGGTAAGCTGCATGACCAAGCAATAAACAGTGAAAATAGTGTAGTGCAGAATTGTAAAAAGTGGTCTGGTCATTAAGGATGTTTAAGCTAGGGGGGCTGAGGTGGTTAAGAGCTCTTGGATAGCTTGGGGGACCATGCACCAAAATCTTTATCATTAGGGGGACAAAATTATATATATATCAACTTCCTCATGGACAGCGCCATCTATTGGATACATAGTTTTATGTTCTACAGTCTGCAGACTATTATCATTTTCCTCATGGACAGCGCTATCTATTGGATACATAGTCTTATGTCCTACATTCTGCAGACTATTATCATTTTCCGTATGGACAGCGCCATCTATTGGATACATAGTCTTATGTCCTGTAAAGATGGGAAGTTCGAATCTTTGATTCATGAATCGAATCTTCGGTTCATTTGCTGAGCTAACAAGAAGCAAGTGAACCGAAGCTTAGGTTGTGCAATGCACATGCGCGGAAGCTTCGATTCACTTGCTGACTCGGCTCTTGGTCTGAGTCAGGAAGTTTATTCTTTAAAACCCTGTATGTGAGGGTCCATTCACACGTCCGTGGTGTTTTGCAGACCCGCAAATTGCGGGTCCACAACACACACGGCCGGCACCCGCTATAGAAATGCCTATTCTTGTCCACAGTTGCGGACAAGAATAGGACATGTTCTATCTTTTGCGGAACTGCGGACCGGATGTTCGGGGCTGCGCTCCGCAAATGCGGAAGCAGAGAGCACATAATGTGCTCTCCGCTTCACGTCCTGGCCCATAGAGAAGGAATGAGTCCGCACCAGTTCGGCAAAATTGCAGAACAGGTGCGGACCCTTTTGCGGACGTGTGAATGGACCCTAAATGTGTAATTATCTACCCCACTGTAGTGGGAAAAAAAGCAAGCATGGGGGTTGAATTTAACACTGGGGTAAATAATATAATTTAAATGGAGGGTTAAATGTGTAAATGTTTTTTTTTTTTAAATACATCTCTCTCAATAGTTATATAGCTACTGAATGAGACAGAAGAAGGGATGCCTTTAACATATATCTCCTTGAGAAGCCAATTTGACCCTAAAGGGTTAATTCAACCTGTAATGTAAACTGTGTGTCCCTCACTTCTCTTATCTCTCTGCTGACTGCTGACTGTCCCTTAACCTTATCACTGCTGCAGCCTGGTCATCAGCCTCAGTGTAAACTGTTCAAGTGACTCATGGTTCTTTTAACTCAAAGAATCGAATGAGTGTACAGACTCAATATCTTGTCCATATTTATGCAAATCAGCTTACTTGACAAAACATTATAGAAAGGTTATTTGAATTTACTGTATTCGGACAATTAGAAAACAGAACATTTTTATGCAGCCCTCTTAAGCAGTGAAAGAGGAGTTAGCTAGCGTAAAAAAAAACAAAAAAAAAAAACAACAATTGTTTTCACCCTAATGGTAACGACTGGTGCACAGGACCCCTAGAAATCAGAAATAAAGTAATATTGAGACTTACTAGCTTTCTCCTTTTGGATAGAGAGCTAGTGTAATATGTCTCAGGCTGTCACTGTGAGGTATGCTGATGGTACCTGTCTCACAGATAGAACATTGGCTTACACCTTGCTTATGGCATATAGCCTTCAGTTAATAAAGAACTGTTTTATGTTGTCTTTTGTCATTTTGGTAATAAGAAGTTATAAATGGTAGGAAGGAAACTATATAATAAGTGGTTATTAATATTAGGTCAAGACAAATAAAATTATTTGTTTGTCCTTTGTGTTTGTTTGTCTGTTATTTATACACAATTATGGGCTTTGTCTGTGTCAGTATTGTAGCCAACAGAAATATATCTCACTCCAGTTGTGACTAACACCAACCCCCAACATTGTCTATCTATTGTTCTCAAGCTGTGATGGAAGAAGGGAGAAGCACTACGCCCTTTGTTATATATATATACATTTTCCTTTGAGAACAATACAGTAGATGGAGAATGTTTAGTGCTGGTGACTCTGGCAATTTTGTTTTATGATTTATTTTTTTATTCTGTGTTGATACATCGCGATACCAAATTGATATACTTTAATGTTTTACTACTCTTTCATCATAAAATCCGTTTTGTGCTGAAAAAATTTGTATTTTGAATCGCTATAGACTAAATAGATGACATCCTGATGCAAACTGGACAGATTTCTTTCAATTCAGAATACATTGGGATATGCCTGATCAGATTCTTTCCATCATAGAGCCTCCAAAGTCCATGTGACATAGGCCAAAACGTGGGGATGCATGTCCGCGTGACACCAGAGTCCATGTGACATAGGCCAACATGCAGGGATGCATGTCCGCGTGACATCAGAGTCCAAGTGACATAGGGCAAAACGAGGGGATGCATGTCCGCGTGATACCAGAGTCCATGTGACATAGGCCAAAACGAGGGGATGCATGTCCGCATAACACCAGAGTCCATGTGACATAGGCCAAAACGAGGGGATGCATGTCCGCATTTTGGCCTATGTCATAGACAACATAAAACAGTTCTTTATTAACTGAAGGCTATATGCCATAAGCAAGGTGTAAGCCAATGTTCTATCTGTGAGACAGGTACCATCAGCATACCTCACAGTGACAGCCTGAGACATATTACACTAGCTCTCTATCCAAAAGGAAAAAGCCAGTAAGTCTCAATATTACTTTATTTCGGATTTCTAGGGGCCTGTGCACCAGTCGTTACCATTAGGGTGAAAACAATATATTTTTTATTTTATTTTATTTTTTATGCTAGCTAGCTCCTCTTTCACTGCTTAAGAGGGCTGCATAAAAATGTTCTGTTTTCTAATTGTCCGAATACAGTAAATTCAAATAACCTTTCTATAATGTTTTGTCAAGTAAGCTCATTTGCATAAATATGGACAAGATATTGCAAACAGTGTTCCAGCTGATAAACCTGGCAGTCAGATAGCAGAGCAGAGAGACGCTGCAGCAGGGAGGAGCCTAATCTGATCCTAGAGTGGAAGCCAGCCCCTTCCCTCCCCGCCCACCCCGGCCTGCAACCAATCAGAGCTCAGGCAAGCAGCTCTGAGTCACACACTGTACAGGAGGGAGTCTAAGAATCGAATGAGTCTGTACACTCATTTGATTCTTTGAGTTAAAAGAACCGTGAGTCACTCGAACAATTTACACTGAGGCTGATGACCAGGCTGCAGCAGTGATAAGGTTAAGGGACAGGCAGCAGTCAGCAGAGAGATAAGAGAAGTGAGGGACACAGTTAAGATTACAGGTTGAATTGACCCTTTAGGGTCAAATTGGCTTCTCAAGGAAATATATATGTTAAAGGCATCCCTTCTTCTGTCTTATTCAGTAGCTATATAACTATTGACAGAGATGTGTTTTTTAAATACATTTACAACACATTTAACCCTCCATTTAAATTATATTATTTACCCCAGTGTTAAATTTACTTGCTTTTTTTCCCCTACAGTGGGGTAGATAATTGCACATTTAGGGTCCATTCACATGTTCGCAAAAGGGTCCACACCCGTTCCGCAATTTTGTGGAACGGGTGCGGACCCATTCATTATCTATGGGCCCGGACGTGAAGCGGAGAGCACATTATGTGCTCTCCGCTTCCGCATTTGCGGAGTGCAGCCCCAAACCTCCGGTCCGCAGCTCCACAAAAGATAGAACATGTCCTATTCTTGTCTGCAACTGCGATCAAGAATAGGCATTTCTATAGCGGGTGCCGGCCAGGTGTATTGTGGACCCGCAATTTGCGGGTCTGCAACACACCACGGACGTGTGAATGGGCCCTTACACACAGGGTTTTAAAGAATAAACTTCCTTACTCAGACCAAGAGCCGAGACAGCAAGTGAATCGAAGCTTCCACGCATGTGCATTGCACAACCTAAGCTTCGTTTCACTTGCTTCTTGTTAGCTCAGCAAATGAACCGAAGATTCGATTCATGAATCAAAGATTCAAACTTCCCATCTCTACAGGACATAAGACTATGTATCCAATAGATGGCGCTGTCCATGAGGAAAATGATAATAGTCTGCAGACTGTAGGACATAAGACTATGTATCCAATAGATGTCGCTGTCCATGAGGAAAATGATAATAGTCTGCAGACTGTAGGACATAAGACTATGTATCCAATAGATGTCGCTGTCCATGAGGAAAATGATAATAGTCTGCAGACTGTAGGACATAAGACTATGTATCCAATAGATGGCGCTGTCCATGAGGAAAATGATAATAGTCTGCAGACTGTAGGATATAAGACTATGTATCCAATAGATGGCGCTGTCCATGAGGAAATTGATAATAGTCTGCAGACTGTAGGACATAAGACTATGTATCCAATAGATGTCGCTGTCCATGAGGAAAATGATAATAGTCTGCAGACTGTAGGACATAAGACTATGTATCCAATAGATGGCGCTGTCCATGAGGAAAATGATAATAGTCTGCAGACTGTAGGATATAAGACTATGTATCCAATAGATGGCGCTTTCCATGAGGAAATTGATAATTGTCTGTCCGTTGTCAATTCAGGGTCGGATAAATTTAATAAAAATGGTTTTCCTCCCAAAAATACTCTATATATTCTACAAAATGCCCCATTGAGATTACCGCAGAAGATTTTTAGGTTATTTGATAGCCTAATGGGGGATTTTATTTGGAAAGGTGCTATCCCTAGGATAAAAAAAAAGAAGTCCTCCAGCTCCCAGTAAGAGAGGGTGGATTAGCTGTTCCAAATTGTTTTTTTTTTTTACTATTTAATAACACAATCTAGTCAGATAGAAGGTAGTTTGAATGGTTTAGTGGGAAGGCAGGAATTAAATTAATTGGGTTGGAGAGAGGAATGGAATCACTTAGAGGTATTGGAATCAGGCACACCAGGGAAAAAAATACAGTAAATAGAATATAAAATGCACTGGTTATATATGGGTGGAAGTTACTAAAATATTAGAGATTAAAGGTTTTTTGCACTATACACCTATTTGGAAAAACTTAAATTTAAAGGAATTGCAAACGATTAGGACCAATATAGACTGGGGAAAAAAGGGGATGAAGTATCTAGGCCAGATATTTGAGGAAGATAAATTGAATGACTTCAATACATTGGTTAGGGAGTTTGGAATCCCCCATAGGGATTTCTACAAAAATGTTCAGCTTAAGAATGCGTTGAGGACAGTGGTGCAGGTAGACAAATATAGAAAGGAACAATCAGATAGACTATATAAATTTACTAATGGAGGAGAGAAAAAACGAATAACTGCAAAAAGATATAGGATTCTGATGGAGGGGAAAAAAAAAACGGATTACAATACTTGCCAGAAAAAAATGGGAAAAAGAACTGCAGTCTTTTACGGAAAGGAAATGGAAAGATGCCCTTAGAAGTTATGTTAGGGTGTCGAATAGGGGTTCACATAAGATATCACAGTTTTTTATAGTGCATAGATTACATCAATCCCCTTGGATGTTTAAGAGAATGGGCGTGAGAGCTTCAGATAAGTGCCCAAAATGTAGGGGAGAGAAAGCAGACTTAATACACTGTTTTCTGAGATGCCCTAGATTGTTTAGATATTGGAAATAAATAGCAAAGTTAGTATTAGTACTTTTGGAGGTACAAGTGTTTGATAATCCAGTAGATTGTATATTAGGGGCAACTGAACATTTGAAGTTAAATAAAGAAACACGATTGGTTTTGGGTAAAGTACTATTTCAAGCTAGACTCCTTATATTAAGGAAATGGGTAAAGGAAGCTCCCCCGACAGTGGGACAGTGGCGAGAAGCAGTTGTCAACTTGATTAAAATGGAACAGGTTACTGAATGCTATATAAAAAAAATCTGAAAAACTTGATGGAATATGGAAAAAAATGTTATATTAAGGCTGGAAGTAAATTTTTTTTTTTTCATCCCTCTCCCTAGGGGTGATGGTGGGTATTAGGGCTAAAATAAAATAAAAATAAAAAAAAGAGTTATTATAATATTTATTAATTTGTAATATGGATTTTCTTATTTTTGAATTGTTGTGCTTTGTGCATAAATGTGTATGTTTTTATAAAATTGAAATAAAAATTATAAATAAATAAAAAAGATATAAAGAAATTCCAATATGGAGGGATCTATATATAATTGCAGTGGCTACCAGTTTTATGCCGCATAACTCAATAAAAAATTAGCAGCATGCAAACAGACATCCCCTCCACAGTGTCTTGATAAAACAATAGGGAGAGAGGAGACCCATGGGATGGGATTATCTCCTGAGTGTATTATAGGATGATTTACTTCTCTACACCAGAGTCGGCTACTTCTTAATCCCATCACTAACAGAATAGAACAATTGGCCAAATAAACTAACAGATTAATTGGGAGTCTCAGAGCAGAGACACAATTAAAGTTGCATGGTGCAAATCCATAAACGCAACAATATACCCTTATTGCGTTTATGGATTCACACCATGCAACTTTAATGGGGAATAGGAAAGATGTGGCCTATAAACTCAACCAATAAATCATGGTTTATAGTTCACTCTAACCCAAATAGGTTAGAGTGTGGGTCTCCATAGTCCTGGGTCCATAGCCCGTAGGAAGGAGGCTAGTCCTCAGGCTTCTACTGCAGTTCCAGTGATGGTTCAGTCCGTCACTTGTCTGGCACAAAGCTAACACATTACATCACCCAAAAAACACCATCCCCACAATGAAACATGGTGGTGACAGCATCATGCTGTGGGGATGTTTTTCAGCAGCCGGGACTGGGAAACTGGTCAGAGTTGAGGGAAAGATGGACACGGATATTCTTGAGCAAAACCTGTACCACTCTGTGCGTGATTTAAGGCTAGGACAGAGGTTCACCTTCCAGCAGGACAATGACCCCAAACACACTGCTACAGCAATACTTGAGTGGTTTTAAGGGAAGTCACAGCCCAGATCTCAATCCAATAGAAAATCTTTGGTCAGACTTAAAGATTGCTGTTCACAAGCGCAAACCATCCAATTGGAAGGAGCTGGATCAGTTTTGCAAGAAGGAATGGGCAAAAATCCCTGTGGTAAGATGTGGCAAGCTCATAGAGACTTATCCAAAGTGACTTGGAGCTGTGATTGCCGCAAAAGGTGGCTCTACAAAGTATTGACTTTAGGGGGTAAATAGTTATGCACATTGACCTTTTTTTTTGCTATTTTGTCCTATTTGTTGTATGCTTTATAATTAACCAATTTAAAAAAGGTCTAAGTTGTGGGCATGTTCTACAAATTAAATGATGCAAATCCTAAAACAATCCATGTTAATTCCAGGATGTGAGACAAAAGAAGAACAAAGTCAAGGGGGTTGAATACTTTTGCTTAGCACTGTATACATTACAGAGTGTTGGCAGAGTGTTGGCAAAACATACCTGGGCATTTTTCATCCTGGATTCTTTTTTTAAACCAGGGGTGTCTGCCCTTCATGTCTGACCATTTTTTAATGATGGCCAGACGTCGGTGTTTGAGACCCTTTTTGCGCCAGATCTCAAATGCCAGCTCCTGCACAATCTGCTGCTTCTCTGCATGGGACCGGGTGCGGTAGTATCCCCGCCCCAACATCCGCTGCAAGATAAAAATGGGAGCATATAATCCCAATTTTTAACAATAGTATTGAAAATAATTTACTCAAGTAAACTGCAAAAAATATTTAAGTCTTTGAAGTGGAAATATTAGATTTAGGCCGCCTGCACATGGGCGTGTTTTTTCGCAACTATGGACCGTACAAACCCGTCCTGCAGAGTGGACAAGCGCACAGCGTCATTAGTTGCTATGACGCCGTGCGCTTCCGGCCACCACCGCTGTACTGTGATACACTTGTATGATCTATATAAGTGTATTACTGTACAGCAGTGGCGGCAAGAAGTGCATGGCATCATAGCGAGTTAGCAACTAATGCGCTCGTCCATGTAAAACAGCAGCTTTGGTTTTTACGGTCTGTAGTTGTGAAAAAACACGGCGGCCTTACTGTTACGGTTAGAAGATGGGATTGTATTACGACTGTATGTGGGTGGGGTCTGAGCTATCAAATATTGTCCAGCTAAGCAGAGATGTACCTGTCTAGTGAAGTGACGGTATGGGGTGTACAGCTGGTTGCACCCTGGTCAACTCTAAATGAACCAGCAAATACTGGTGGTCTGACAAAGAAAGCTTCTCCCGAGTCCTGCCTAATAGGACGCAAATTATAATCTATAGACTCTGTGTGTGTGTGTGCGGTATATAGTGTGACTTTGTGTGTGCGGTATATAGTGTGTGTGTGTGTGTGGTATACAGTGTGCGGCATGACAATGGATGTGCAATGTGCATGTGAAATATATTTCTCTGCTTTCCATACAAATATGCTACTAACATAGTGGGTGTGATGTCACAGGAATACTTAGTGCAACAATCAATAATATCTAGTGAGACCTTATAAAATGTGATGTTGAGTGCACTTAAGAAAAATTAGAATCGCAGAAGCTCCCACTGGCGATTAATTTTTTATAACACTCTTTATGCATATAAAGCAATTGTTCAGACATGCAGGTGAAATGTAATCAAATACACTACTTTAATGTAAGATTACTTACAGTCACCAGGAGTTATTCCTCTTCGTCACTGAACTTGGTTCCAACCATCACATCCAACTAATTTCTAGTCGTTGCAAACCAGTTGCTGTAGGCCACGCCTTCCTAGCGCATGTGCTCTTGCGATTAATACTTTGCCAAAATTTTGTATTTAAAAAAAGAATGCTTGTAGATCGCAGATTCGCTTAATACTTCTGGTATGTTAGTGTCCATGATGTGGGACTATGTGTGCACATCTAGTAAGTATTTTGTGGCTGCAAATATGATCTGGAGGGTTTTCAGGTTCGCCTGCCAGTAAAATGAATGGGACCCGCTGCGAACCTGCGGTTCGCGAACATTTGATTGCGTGATCACGTTCGCGAACCGTCCGAGCAGATGTTCGTCCATCACTATCCACAGGCATGCTCCCCAGATCTACCGAGAGATGTAGTCCTCAAACTGCATTACCCAGAGGTTAAAGATCAGATCCTAACAGCGGCCCCGAATCTATCCAATTTCCCTGGACTCCCCACCTCAGTCTGTAATGCTACCAAACCACAGGGGAAACACGTGAGGCTCACGGTGGACCAATGTATATAAATGTTCATGTACTCATGGTTAGCAGATGCCTCCTTGGTCCTGCGTACAGTGGATGGGAAGACAGCACAAAATCCTCCCTGGCACTCTCTGTTGCGGGGAACACCAGCCAGATGGTAATTGGTGTTTAGGGTGCTTTGGTGGCTGGCCCCTGGTTCGTGACACCAGCACCGTAAGGTGCAAATGTTGAGTTTAGTAGTGGTAATGATGAGGATTCAGTTGTTATCAAACAGTTGAACATTTACTAAATCAATTGTCTTCAGGTAATCAGTACAGACACAGTTAATGTGTATGATATAAGTGAGGCAATTGTCAGTTGAGGAGCTCTCTTTAGGATTGACTATTTACAGGCAAGACTTATGTTATTATTCAAAGTCCAAACTATAGCACACTGGTACAAAATATGTTATTTTCTACTTATCTTGAGCTATCCAATAAGGGTGTTCCCCTTGCGGCAGGCAAAAACTTCTGCTTCATTATTTGCAGGATGCTCCACTTAAAAGGTTTAGATTTTTCCACTATGTCCCGGAAGGCTTGTGTAGTGGATAAGGACAATTCTTTGCACTAATTATCCATACGTGTCCTGGCACTTAGTTACTCTCAGACACTGGTGTTACTCTCAGACACTGGTGCTGATGAGTAGTGATGAGCGTCAGGGGCAATATTCGAATTTGCAATATATCATGAATATTTAGGCGAATATTCGCCAAATATTTGTGATTTCGTGATATTCGTGATATTCTTTTCGATTGCGCTATTATGCGTGCACGCAAGCACTATTAGCTACATAAGTGATGAAAATGGTTGGCAGCAACTTTCAAGATACTGAGGAAGAACTCCTGATCACAGTAAGTAATTGTACAGCACTGTTTTAGATTAAAATTCAATGCATGTCATAACAATAGCTTTATATGCAGATAGTATCCTAGATCGCGCAAATCTCCACTATTGATTCAAATATTTTAGCGCAATACATACAACTTCACCTTTATTCAGGTCTGACAACATAATACTGATTGTTGGACTTAGTATTGTTGGGACATCACAGCACTATTTATGTAGCATGTATGTATGGACAGCAGAGAAATCTCTCTCCCACGCACATTGCACATTTATTTTCCTGCAACACACTATAACCCTTACTATCTAACACTAGCTATATGGATTATATATTTCAGCTAACTATCTCTATAACCTACACTACACTCTGCACTGGACCCTGTCAGCTATTTATCTACACAATTCCCTGTTACAATCTTTCACTAACTATCAGGATTATTTATATGCGATTTGGAATGTAAGGAGTTTTCAAGCTCCTCTCTCTCACATGAAACTACACAAAATGGCTGCTGGGGAGTATCTTAATTAATATAGTGCAGGGGTAGGCAACTTTTCTATTGGTTTCTAGGGATGTTGCTAAGCTGTGACAAAGCCTTCTCATTGGCCTCCAAGCTAAAATAAGGGAGGGATGATCACCTGATGTGTACTGTGTTTAATAAAAAAATAAAAAAAATGAGAGAATATTTGTCATTACGAAAATACAGCACTATATTCAAAATATAGATGAATTCTCGAAAGTGCCGATATTCGCGGGAAAAATTCGTAATATTTGTGTTCAACACTACTGATGAGGTCCATAAGCTATGGGGCGAAAATAACCTTGCCACTGGGTTTTGGAGGGGCCTGTTTGCCAGCGTCTTGCCTCAGGATTATGGCCCATACACTAACTTTGAAGGAGAAGACAGACCGGCTGCACAGCTTAAATCTGTGGAACTGTTTTGGGCAGGAAAGTAATGCTTGCAGTCAGCCAAAGGTGACTTCCATGGAATTCGGGAACCCCTGCTCGGATTTGGGTGATTGTTGGATATGTTGTTCACCCAGATCAGAGCTATCCATGGATGTATACATTATGGGGATATGTGGGGTTTTGAGGTGTTTTCTGTGTTTTGGGAAAAATTTGTGTTTTCTGTCTGTGAGTGATTAAGTTAGCCCATTATGTTTGGTAATTGTATCACAGGCAGAGCAGAATGTGTTTTGGTAATTGCATTTTGTTGATTGTGTCAAAGACAATGCCCATTGTATTTTGTTGATTGCGTCAAAGACAATGCCCATTGTATTTTGTTGATTGCGTCAAAGACAATGCCCATTGTATATTGTTTATTGCGTTACAGACAGAAGGTTTCAATACTGTAAATGCATGTGATTGGCTAAAATATAAACTGTCACAGTCTTCTACAAGGGCCCCAGGGGGAGTGTCCTTTGCTAGGAGACCTGCATAAAAGGCTGAAAAATAACCCATTAAAGAGTTCCTGTTTTACATTCAACATAGAGCCTTGTCTCATGTGTATGGGGATACCCTGTATACTCCCCTGGCTATAACTCCTAGCTCTTGTAAGAGCTGTCCCTGTTCCTGGTTCCTGTGGTGGTTTTGGTGTAGAGCGGAGTGTTTGGAGTCCTCAGGAAGCAATAGGAGCATCTATCAATGGAGGTGCCCGGTTGAGGTGCCAGGAGATCCGTTACAAGCTAGATTCAGCTATAACCCTCACTAGGCTTGCTTCATATTTCAATATTTAAACATAGATTTACTGTCTGGTGCTTGGCTGCTGTAGATAAATGTTAGATGTACAGATGTATCATCGCTAGCGCTCCCATCAGAATCGCGTGAGTGCAGAGCGATATCCAATTCCTTTGCAAACCCGATAGTCTATTTAGACTATTGAGAAAAATCAGGGTGCAATTTTGGTTTATGAACACCAGATGGTGCATGGAACAGCAGTCAGTATTGGTGATGGAGCCACTTCATCCCATTGCTATACTGAGTGCTATAGTGATTCTTATAGCGATTTGGCTGTGTGCAGAGCAGTAGTTATGATTGCGATATTATGTCGCAGCTGTATATTCAGATTGTTACACCAGGGTGGAGGGGGGGGGGGGGCTTGGACATAATATCGCTATCATAACTACTGTTTTGCTCGCATCCAAATCGGCAGAGTGAGACGTGGAGCCGGACACTGCCGTACAGTATGTACCAGTAATTCCTGTATATATCATTTGGGCAGAACATGCAATGTTGACGCTCCATTCCCAGTGACTGACCAGCTATCAATGGCAAGAAAATACAGAAGGTTTCCTTTCAGTCTGGAAAAGGTTAAATAAATAAAAAAATATTTAATAAAAATAGGTATGCACTCCTCCTTCTGGTTTTGCATATAGAGCTATAGATATATTGTACATTTATAAATTAAAAATAAAGCTAAAAATACACATACAAGTAAAATAGGAATGGATATTAAAAAAAAAATAAGAATAAAAATATATATAAAATATATACAGTAGAAGTAGATATATGTACACCAACTGAATGCCGATTAATCAGTAGAGATGTCCCGAACTATTCGCCGGCGAACAGTTCCCGGCGAACATTGCTTGTTCGCGTTCGCCGCGGCGGGCAAACATATGTGATGTTCGGTCCGCCCCCTATTTGTCATCATTGAGCAAACTTTGACCCTTTACATTACAGTCAGCAGACACATTCCAGCCAATCAGCAGCATAACCCTCCCTCCCAGACCCTCCCACCTCCTGGACAGCATCCATTTTAGATTCATTAGGAAGCTGCAGTCTTAGTGAGAGGAGGGACAGTGTAGCTGCTGCTGATTTAATAGGGAAATCGATAGCTAGGCCAGTGTATTCAGTGTCCACTCAAGTCCTGAAAGACTCATCTAATCTCTGCTGTAAGGACAGCGTCCTGACAGCACCTCAAAAAGCCCTTTTTAGGGCTAGTACATCAGTCTGCTTTTATTTAATTTTTTTTTCCTCTGTAATTTAATTCCAGTTGCCTACCAGCGTGTGTGTCAGGCTCACAGCGTATACTGTGCCCACCACTCATATCTGGTGTCACACACAGTAGCTTGCATAAAAAAATAAAAAAATAAAAATTTGACCGTAATATAATAGCAGTTAGTTTTCTGCAAGCGTGTGTGTTAGGCCTACGGCGTCTGCTCTGCCAACTTCTGCCAGTGCTACTCATATCTGGTGTCACACACAGTAGCTTGCATTTAAAAATAATAATAATCATTTTGACTGTAATAGCAGTTAGTTTGTGTGTCAGGACTACAGTGTCCACCCTGCCAACTTATGCCAGTGCCACTCATATCTGGTGTCACACACAGTAGCTTGCATTTAAAATAAAACAACACAATTTTGACTGTAATATAATAGCAGTTAGTTTTCTGCAAGCGTGTGTGTTAGGCCTACAGCGTCTGCTCTGCCAACTTCTGCCAGTGCCACTCATATCTGGTGTCACACACAGCAGCTTGCTTTTTAAAAAATTCTAATAATTTTGACTGTAATATAATAGCAGTTAGTTTTCTGCAGGTGTGTGTGTTAGGCCTACAGCGTCTGCTCTGCCAACTTCTGCCAGTGCCACTCATATTTGGTGTCACACACAGTAGCTTGCATTTAAAAAAATTCTAATAATTTTGACTGTAATATAATAGCAGTTAGTTTTCTGCAAGTGTGTGTGTTAGGCCTACAGAGTCTGCTCTGCCAACTTCTGCCAGTGCCACTCATATCTGGTGTCACACACAGTAGCTTGCATTTAAAAAATAAATAAAAATGTTGACTGTAATATAATAGCAATAAGTTTTCTGCAAGCGTGTGTGTTAGGCCTACAGCGTCTGCTCTGCCAACTTCTGCCAGTGCAACTCATATCTGGTGTCACACACAGTAGCTTGCATTTAAAAAATAAAATAAAAATTTGACTGTAATATAATAGCAGTTAGTTTTCTGCAATCGTGTGTATTAGGCCTACAGCATCTGCTCGACCAACTTCTGCAAGTGCCACTCATATATCTGGTGTCACACACAGTAGCTTGCATTTAAAAAAAATATACATTTTGACTGTAATATAAATACATTTTGACTGTAATATAATAGCAGTTAGTTTTCTGCAAGCGTGTGTGTTAGGCCTACAGCGTCTACTCTGCCAACTTCTGCCAGTGCCACTCATGTCTGGTGTCACACACAGTAGCTTGCATTTTTAAATAAAATTAAAAAAAAATTGACTGTAATATAATAGCAGTTAGTTTTCTGCAAGCGAGTGTGTTAGGCCTACAGCGTCTGCTCTGCCAACTTCTGCCAGTGCCACTCATATTTCTGGTGTCACACACAGTAGCTTGCATTTAAAAATAAAAATAAATTTTGACTGTAATATAATAGCAGTAAGTTTTCTGCAAGAGTGTGTGTTAGGCCTACAGCGTCTACTCTGCCAACTTCTGCCAATGCCACTCATATCTGGTGTCACACACAGTAGCTTGCATTAAAAAAAACAACAACAATTTTGACTGTAATATAATAGCAGTTAGTTTGTGTGTCAGGCCTACAGTGTCTACTCTGCCAACTTCTGCCAGTGCCACTCATATCTGGGGTCACACACAGTAGCTTGCATTTAAAAAAAAAGAAAACAATTTTAACTGTATTATAATAGCAGTTAGTATTCTGCAAGCGTGTGTGTTAGGCCTACAGCATCTACTCTGCCAACTTCTGCTAGTGCCACTCATATCTGGTGTCACACACAGTAGCTTGAATAAATAAAAAAAATAACAACAATTTTGACTGTAATATAATAGCAGTTAGTCTGTGTGTCAGGCTTACACCGTCTACTCTTCCATCTACTGCCAGTGCACAGTGCCACTGATATCTGGTGTCACAGTAGCTTTCACGCATAGTACAACTAAACTAATTTAAAAAAAATGACAGGCAGGACACCCCCCAGGGGCTGTCGTGGTGCTGTGATTCCCTTTGGCCCTAGAATAATGCCCAGTGTTCAGAGGCCACGTACCCTGAACTCGAAAAGTTCTGAGGACATAGTTGACTGGCTAACACAGGACATAGAGTTTGGAAGAAAGACGAGACAGAGGGGATATGATAGAAACTTTTAAATACATAAAGGGAATCAACAAGTTAAAAGAGGAGAGAATATTTAAAAGAAGTAAAACTGCTACAAGAGGACATCGTTTTAAATTAGAGGGGCAAAGGGTTAAAAGTAATATCGGGAAGTATTACTTTACTGAGAGAGGAGTGGATGCATGGAATAGCCTTCCTGCAGAAGTGGTAGCTGCAAATACAGTGGAGGAGTTTAAGCATGCATGGGATAGGCATAAGGCCATCCTTCATATAAGATAGGGCCAGGGGCTATCCATAGTATTTAGTATATTGGGCAGACTAGATGGGCCAAATGGTTCTTATCTGCCGACACATTCTATGTTTCTACAGCTTCCGCTCGGAACCTTGACGCACCATCCTCCTCCAGCTCAGCTTCAGGCACCTCTCAATTTACCACACGCCCGCTTGCCACCACCACCAACACTAGCCCCACAGCTGCTTCACTTGATCTGTCAGAGGAGTTATTTACACATCAGTTGGAAGAAATTAATGATGCGCAACTATTATTTCCAGAGGATGTCAGGCAGTATTACACACAAAGGCGTACGGTGTGATGATAATGATGTTGTACCCGCTGCTGCTTCCTTTGCTGAGTTGTCAGATACAAGTGAAGCGGTTGATGTTGACGATGTGTCCGTGAATGTCACATGGGTGCCTGCTCGAAGAGAAGAAGAACAGGGGGAAAGTTCAGAAGTTGGATACAGGGGAGGTCGTTGCAAGGAGCTAGTGGCACAGTCAGACAGCATGTATCGGCACCCGGGGTCAGCCAGACAGCACGTCAATCAACGCATGCTGTTGCCACTACCAGAATGCCGTCATTGCAAAGCTCAGCAGTGTGGCATTTTTTTGTGTGTCTGCCTCTGATAACAGCGATGCCATTTGCAACCTGTGCCAAAAGAAACTGAGTCGTGGGAAGTCCAACACCCACCTAGGTACAACTGCTTTGCGAAGGCACATGATCTCACATCGCAAACGCCTATAGGATCAACACATGAGTACAAGCAGCACACAAACTCAAAGCCACCATCCTCCTCCTGGTCCAGCATCTTCAGCCACGTCAACCACTGCTGTCCTCCTTTCCGCCCTCTCAACCAGCCGCCACTCCGCCTCTCGCCTTGAGCAGTTCCTGCTCATCTGCTCACAGCCAGGTGTTTGTCAAGGACATGTTTGAGCGTAAGAAGCCAATGTCACAGAGTCACCCCCTTGCCCGGCGTCTGACAGCTGGCTTGTTGGAACTCTTAGCCAGCCAGCTTTTACCATACAAGGTCTTCAAAAAATTTATTTTCACAAAAGGCAATCCCCAACCTGTACTCTATTGTGCAAAAAGAAGTCATGGCATGTCTGGCACACAGTGTTGGGGCAAGGGTCCATCTGACCACTGATACCTGATCTGCAAAGCAAGGTCAGGGCAGGTATATCACCTACACTGCGCATTGGGCGTCAGAGGAGGAATTTGGCTTTGAGGAGGAGGAAGACGAACCACAGCAGGCATCCCAGGGTGCTTGTTGTCACCTATCTGGTATCCGTCGTGTTGTACGTGGCTGGGGAAGAACAGACCTTCAGTGAGATCAGTGAGGACGAGGAACGGGACATGAGTAGCTCGGCATCCAACCTTGTGCAAATTGGGTCTTTCATGCTGTTGTGCCTGTTGAGGGACCCTCGTATAAAAAGGCTGAAAGAAAACGACCTGTACTGGGTGGCCACGCTACTAGACCCCCGGTATAAGCATAAAGTGTCTGAAATGTTACTGAATTACCGGAAGTCAGAAAGGATGCAGCAGTTCTAAAATAAATTAAAAAGTATGCTTTACACAGCATATAAGGGTGATGTCACAGCACAACGGGAATCTAACAGGGAAAGAGGTGAAAGTAGTCCTCCTCCTACCACGACCACGCCGGCAAGGACAGGACGCTTTACAGACGTGTTGTTGATGGAGCACATGCAGAGCTTTTTAAGTCCTATGCATCGCCACAGCCCTTCGGGGTCCACCCTGAGAGAACGACTCGACCGACAGGTAGAATATTACCTCGCCTTAACTACAGATATCGACACTCTGAGGAGCGGTGAACCCCTTGACTACTGGGTGTGCAGGGTTGACCTGTGGCCTGAGCTAACCCAATTTGCGATAGAACTTCTGGCCTGCCCCGCTTCAAGTGTCCTTTAGTGCAGCAGGAGGTATTGTCACTGAGAAGAGAAGTCGCCTAGGTCAAAAAAGTCTAGATTACCTCACCTTTATTAAGATTAATGAGGCATGGATACCGAAGGGACTGACAGTGGGCGATACATTCAACTAAAAAAGGCCTGATGACTGAGATGAGCTGCCTTGGGCTAAAAATGGTCCACATGCTGCTGTATTTTATCTCTGCATGCCGGATGACTTGCGTGACTTATCCGCCACCAACTAGGGTTCAAGCTGCAATGTTTTACAGCACCAATACCTAGCTTTTCAGGCACGTTTACATGCCAAATTTTTCTGGCCTCTGGTGCTGCACTGTGGCTGCAAAAACAAAACAAAAAAAGGCACATACATGTGTCAATTCCCCTTCATGATCATTACCTTGTTGTGGTGAAGGGGCTTGTGTATCACAATGAAGCAACCATCTCTATGAGTGTGTTGGCAATGGCAATGATGGCACACCCCAGATGATAAGGTCGTTGCTTCATTGTGAACAGACCAAAAGTGATCGGCTGGATAATTTTGCATAGAAAAAACATTAATTTTCTTTGTGATCATCTAAGGTGATCATTAAAGCAAACTAGGCCAACAATGGGCCCACACTGCAGAATCATTGTTTTCTGGGTCACTTAACTGTCACTGAACTACCTCAGCACGAACATAGGCTTTGAAAAAACCCCATCGCCTGCAATCTCCCAAACGATTGACGTATAGAGGAATAAAATTTATGTCATGAGTGTGTCAACTATTGACAACTCTTTGCGGTTGTCTAAAATCTATTCCATACATGTCCCCTAATAGGGGACGTAACAGGGATTAAACTGATAGGAATAGTACTACTTAACATACCACTCATATTGGGATTGCATAGTACATTGCACGGCGCACGCGCCGTGCCCCAAATTGGAAGTAAGAGGACCGACCAAGCATCTTTTTACATCTCCCGGTTCCTAAAATCTGTTCCATACACGTCCCCTGATGGAGGATGTAACAGGGATTACACTGATAGGAATAGTACTACTTAACACACCACTCATATCTGGTGGCACAGTACATTGCACTCACAGTGCCCCAAATTGGAAGTAGGAGGACCAACCAAGTATCTTTTTCCATCTCCCGGTTCCTAAAATGTATTCCATAGACCGGCCCCTGATAGGGGACATAACAGGGATTAAACTGAAAGGAATAGTACTACTTAACACACCACTCATATCTGGTGGCACAGTACATTGCACGCACAGTGCCCCAAATTGAAAGTAGGAGGACCAACCGAGCATCTTTTTCCATCTCCCGGTTCCTAAAATCTATTCCATACACATCTTCTTATAGGGGACGTAACAGGGATTAAACTGGTAGGAATAGTAGTATTTAACATACCACTCCTATTGGAATTGCATAGTACATTGCCACCATCACCACCAGAAGCAGCCTTGTCGTCGTCGATTGCTGGACCTGCGGCAACGCAGAGAGAGGAGTCTGAAGAAGAGTCAGAGAAGGAAAGTGGCTTTGAGGAGGTGGAAGACCAACCACAGCAGGCGTCCCAGGGGGCTTGTTGTCACCTTTCGGGGACCCTTGGTGTTGTAAGTGGCTGGGTGGAGGAAGAGACCTTCAATGACATCAGTGAGGACAAGGAACGGGACATGGCTAGCTTGGTATCCAACCTTTTGCAAATGGTAAGTTTGCGGTTGTGCAAATGGACTGTTTGCGGTTGTTTGCGGTGCGTTAACCGGGGAGTTTGGTCTGTCAGAATTTGGTCTGTCACTGTGAAGCAGGCGTAACCCTTACACTACCTGATCGATACAACATCGCGCCTGATGTTTTAAAGCACGTTATTCCAAACAATTTAGGAATGTTAGGTGATTTATGCCCTTTATGGATTAAAACCCTACTCTGCGTCAACTACGTAATTTTCCATGGGAGTTTTGCCATGGATCCCCCTCTGGCATGCCACAGTCCAGGTGTTAGTCCCCTTGAAACAACTTTTCCATCACTATTGTGGCCAGAAAGAGTCCCTGTGGGTTTTAAAATTCGCCTGCCTATTGAAGTCAATGGCGGTTCGCCCTGTTCCCCCGTTCGCGAAGACTAGCGAAAATTCGCGTTCGCTTTTCGCGAACGAAAAATGTTGTGTTTGCCACATCTCTATTAATCAATTGATATCTTTTTGATCTTGTAAATGAATAAACAATATTAATTGGTTTGATAACTATATATTGATTTATATAGAGAAAAACAAATAATAATAAATAAAAATATATATGGAAAACTAAACTATCAAGATAAAAATAAATAGATATCAATTAATCAATATCCATAAATATATATATACAATCCCAGTGAAGATCGATAGATATGATCCTATTTAGGTACCAATAAAATGATAATAAATGCTGTCAAATGTACAGTATTTCTTCTTATATGGTCCGGACCGACAGTACAGTATTTGCGGAAACTTTTAATGAAACTTTTTTTAATCACTTGTGTCGGCACATTGAAAGGAAAAAGCAGAGCATCGCACTTTAATGTGGACCAGCTACCCCAGCTCTCAGCGACTCTAAACCATATATAACCCTATAGTAAAACAACTCTTATAGAAAGGGGTCACAATTTAACTTTGTGTTGTTAAAGAAAAAGTTTTCCTAGATTAAAAATATAAAACAAAAAAATGCTAAAATAAAAATTACATGAAAATAAAGCCCCAATAAAGCAAAAGTGCCAGCCGTGCCATGCTTGTAAAGCCACCGAAGGATATGTCTCTCTACAGAGCTGTGGGGGTCACTTACAAACAGATACAGTAAGTCATTTATTTACTGGGCAGTAGACCAAAGCAGTACTTTTAATGACTTGCACTATTTAATATACATATATATTGTATACTGTACTGTACATTGTAACAAACTTTCAGAACAGGAGAGAGACTCATGCCGCTGATGTGCTTAGCTTACAGAGGATTGTGTATATTGCATGCAATTGTAACAAACCCTTATCTGTGAGAAGTATTAGGTCACTCTTTACAGTCAGAAGCTGAAAACCCCTAGAGACTGAATATTTCTTGCAGTTGAGGATTTGTGACAATTGTATGCTATTACAATTGTGCCTTAAATGTGTATGTGGGGGAAGGGGGCACAGATGGAGGAAAGCCAAGGAGCGGGCAGAGATGAAGGGATGTGGGGGAGACTTAGTAGGTGCATTTGTGAATGGATGATAATTGGTGATAAATAATTAAAATAATAATTGATAAATTATAACAATAAATTGCCTGCTTGTTTTTTTTTTATGTTTTCCTATTTTATTATTTTATTATTATTTATAATATATATATATATATATATATATATATATATATATATATCAAGTACTTAATAACTATGAACAGCACAACACTAGTCTGTGATGTCGGGTGCCAGCGGCTGATGAAGCAATTCAGACTTCAAAAACTAAGAAATCCAGGAAATCCACGGCACTTCCTTCAGTTAAAACGTAAGTGTTTATTCACCAGAAATACAGTACGATTCGGTTTGCACACTGGAACCATTTTCAAGTAGTTATATATTAGATATATTTTGTTGTATCCTTGGACATAAATATGTTGCATAGCTAAGTAACTCAGCTCTGATAAACTTGCATACAACTAAGCAAATCCAAGCAGGCAATTTATTAATTAATAATTTTTTATCATGAGTCAATTATTATTTCTATTATATTATGAAATACCTTCCATTCATATAGTTAATTTACTATCCCTCCCCAATGCATCTACTGTATATATCAACAGTCCATCAATTCATTACTCTTCTACCCTTATCTGCAATATCACTATTCCATTTCATGCTCCAATACAACCTTACATCAGTAAGCTAACATCAACAACAAACTCTACTCTTATAACCAGGCATCAGTGATCTGACACCTTCCTCTGGAGCACTGTGAATCCTCCGCTCTTACACTCCTTCATCCAGCATTCGTCTGCTTTCCCAGGCTGTCAATCCAAGTCACCTAACCTGTCTATCCACAGCAGCTTATCAGTCATTTTTAATCATTGCAATGAAGTATCATCTGTTTATCATGCTTAACATGGTTTGCCTCAAATATTAAAATCTATAAGTGTGAATACAGGTGTGAGTGTCCCTCTATATGTGTGTGTGAGCTACTGTACAACTGTGATGGAAGCAAGGGGATGAAAGGGTTAATAGGCATCATGACAGGAGGTCAGGGGGCGCTTCAGAACATCCAGGGTCAATAAAAAAAAAAAAAAAAGGACAGTATCTCTGCCTTTTCTATTTATTTATTTATTATTATTTAACATATATACAGTACAGACCAAAAGTTTGGACACACCTTCTCATTCAAAGAGTTTTCTTTATTTTCATGACTATGAAAATTGTAGATTCACACTGAAGGCATCAAAACTATGAATTAACACATGTGGAATTATATACATAACAAAAAAGTGTGAAACAACTGAAAATATGTCATATTTTAGGTTCTTCAAAGTAGCCACCTTTTGCTTTGATTACTGCTTTACACACTCTTGGCATTCTCTTGATGAGCTTCAAGAGGTAGTCACCTGAAAAGGTTTTTACTTCAAAGGTGTGCCCTGTCAGGTTTAATAAGTGGGATGTCTTGCCTTATAAATGGGGTTGGGACCATCAGTTGCGTTGTGGAGAAGTCAGGTGGATACACAGCTGATAGTCCTACTGAATAGACTGTTAGAATTTGTATTATAGCAAGAAAAAAACAGCTAAGTAAACGAGTGGCCATCATTACTTTAAGAAATTAAGGTCAGTCAGTCCGAAAAATTGGGAAAACTTTGAAAGTGTCCCCAAGTGCAGTCACAAAAACCATCAAGCGCTACAAAGAAACTGGCTCACATGCGGACCACCCCAGGAAAGAAAGACCAAGAGTCACCTCTGCTGCGGAGGATAAGTCCATCCGAGTCACCAGCCTCAGAAATCGCAGGTTAACAGCAGCTCAGATTAGAGACCAGGTCAATGCCACACAGAGTTCTAGCAGCAGACACATCTCTAGAACAACTGTTAAGAGGAGACTGTGTGAATCAGGCCTTCATGGTAGAATATCTGCTAGGAAACCACTGCTAAGGACAGGGAACAAGCAGAAAAGACTTGTTTGGGCTAAAGAACACAAAGAATGGACATTAGACCAGTGGAAATCTGTGCTTTGGTCTGATGAGTCCAAATTTGAGATCTTTGGTTCCAATCACGTTGTCTTTGTGCGACGCAGAAAAAGGTGAATGGATGGACTCTACATGCCTGGTTCCCACCGTGAAGCATGGAGGAGGAGGTGCTTTGCTGGTGACACTGTTGGGGATTTATTCAAAATTGAAGGCATACTGAACCAGCATGGCTACCACAGCATCTTGCAGCGGCATGCTATTCCATCCGGTTTGCATTTAGTTGGACCATCATTTATTTTTCAACAGGACAATGACCCCAAACACACCTCCAGGCTGTGTAAGGGCTATTTGACCATGAAGGAGAGTGATGGGGTGCTGCCCCAGATGACCTGGCCTCCACAGTCACCGGACCTGAACCCAATCGAGATGGTTTGGGGTTGGACCGCAGAGTGAAGGCAAAAGGGCCAACAAGTGCTAAGCATCTCTGGGAACTCCTTCAAGACTGTTGGAAGACCATTTCAGGTGACTACCTCTTGAAGCTCATCAAGAGAATGCCAAGAGTGTGTGCAAAGCAGTAATCAAAGCAATAGGTGGCTACTTTGAAGAACCTAGAATATGACATATTTTCAGTTGTTTTACACTTTTTTGTTATGTATATAATTCCACATGTGTTAATTCATAGTTTTGATGCCTTCAGTGTGAATCTACAATTTTCATAGTCATGAAAATAAAGAAAACTCTTTGAATGAGAAGGTGTGTCCAAACTTTTGGTCTGTACTGTATATATATATATATATATATATTTTATATATCTATATATATATATGTATTATTAATATTATATAATTATATATTAGATATATTTTGTTGTATCTTTGGACATAAATATGTTACATACCTAAGTAACTGATACACTTGTATACATGTTATCAACAGCACTGTTGGACTAAGCAAATCCAAGCAGGCAATTAATTAATTATTTTTCATCATTAATCAATTATTATTTTAATTATATTATTAAATACCTTCTATTCATATAGTTAATTCACTATCCCTCCCAATGCATCTACTGTATATATCAACAGTCCATCAATTCATCACTCTTCTCCCCTTCACCGCAATATCACTTCTCCATGTCATGCTCCAATACAACCTTTTTTATAAAAAAATATTTTTTATTGTTTTACATATTAATTATCCTTTACATTTCAGTTATTCATTTTACAGTAATTTTCAAACATTCATTTTATTTTCCCTACCCCACCCAACCCCATCAAAGGAAATAGAGGGGAAATATAGAGACCAACCTCGAAAAAAGGAAAAAAAAAAAACAAACAAACAAACAACAACTACTCTTGGTTTTTTATCTTGGTATCCTAGTATCCTCCTCTCATCCTCCTCCACCCGTCTGCCCACGTCCCACTCCCCCCCCCCCCCCCCCGACACCGATCACCCCATCCATTTCTTCCATTGCCTAGCAAATATTTCTCTTTTCCTGCAGGAACAAATACTGTATTGTTCACACTTAAGCACACATTTAACTTGATTTTCCCATTCTTTTAATGAGGGGACTCTTTTATTTATCCAATATTTTATTATAGAACGTCTGGCCTGGAATAACAGTTTAGCAACAATCTCCTAAGTAATACTATCTCCCTGTTCTCCTATCTCTCCCAAGATACATGATACTATACTTCTAGGGATTTTTACCGGGTAGTCTTTCTCTATCCACAGAATCACCTTGTCCCAAAATTCCTGTATTCGGATACACTCCCATAGTATATGTACATCGTCTACTCCGATTTTTCGCATTTTTTTACATTTTAATTCTTTATTTTTATAGAACCTCATAAGCTTTTTAGGCGAATAGTACAGACGATGTAACACAAAAATTGTGTTGTTCTGTGGGATGGGTTTCTTGAGATTTTTCTTCTATCCCCTATAATATATTCCCATTTATCTTCGGTCATTTGGGTCACTATTGTCTCCCATTTACGCTTTACGTTTAGGATCCCTATTTCTTTCGATCTTTTGGCTATTAATATGTTATACACTTTGGATATCTGCTTCTTTTCTGTTGTTGTTAAATTTATTATTCTTATTAACATTTGGGGTAGCCTTTCAATTTCCACCTCCCCAATTGACTTATTCAGACCGTGTCTCATCTGGTGATAATAGATAATTTCCCTATCCAGGAATCCATACTTTTCTTTAATCTCCTAGTAATTTATCATCTGCCCATTTTTCCAAACCTGTCGTTTTATCCAGATATTTTTTCTATTAATTCTAGTTCTTCCAGTTTTGAGTTATACCATAATAATGTGTCTTTATGTATCTCGTTCTCTACCCATAGTGATTTTATCTCTTGCCAGCATCTTGCCATTACTTTTGTTGTTAATGTTTTAGAAAACTTGTTGCTTCTATAATACCCCTGCTTCCAATATTAAGCACATTTTACATTCTATTAGGTTTTTGTTTATCTTTTTCATATTTGATCTATAAATCTGAAGAAGATTGAGTGTTTGAATCTTTTTTCATCTGTGCTGCGATATAATACAATCTTAGGTCTGGAACTGACATACCCCCCTTCCCCTCTGGACACTGTAGTATTTGTCTCTTAATTCTAGGTTTTCGTCCCCTCCAAATTAATTCGCTCAGTAAGTTCTCTATTATCTTAAAGACACTTCTTGGTATTTCTATTGGGGAATTCCAGAGGACATAATTTACCTTCGGTAATAGACACATTTTAATCAATGAGATCCTACTGGCCATGGAGAGAGAGATTTCTTTCCATACCTTGATCTTACTTTTGATTTTAGTTATAAGCGGGATAACATTTAGTCGTGTGTATTCCCGTATGTTGACGGAAATATTAATACCTAGATATTTTATATATCCTCCTTCTTCCTTTATTTCTAATGGACCTGGTATAAACCTGCCCAGAGGGTCTAGTGCAGTGATGGCGAACCTATGGCACGGGTGCCAGAGGCGGCACTCAGAGCCCTCTATGTGTGCACCCACAACCTGGAAAAAGTCTGTGGCATAGCAATATGCTTTAGACTTTTCCTGCCATTTGTCATCCCCAGGACACACTATAAACAGCACAGGCAGCGCATTAAATGTAGGCTATTAATCTATTATAGATAAATGATAAAGGACATGAAAGATATATTATATTGGTATTTAGGTTAAATTACCGTGTCGGCACTTTGCGATAAATAAGTGGGTATTTGGTTGCAGCTTTGGGCACTCGGTCTCTAAAAGGTTCACCATCACTGGTCTAGTGGGATACACGCAGATTTTTCCCAGTTAATCTTCAGACCTGCTAGCTTACCATATTTTTCAAACTGGGCCAATATATGTGTCAGTGAGTTATGTGACGAATAGCATTATATCATCAGCGTACATTGAGATTTTTTCCTCATGGTCCCCGTATCCAAACCCTTTTATTCTGTCATGCTGCCTTATCATTGCGGCAAGGGGTTCCAGTACTATCGCGAACATTAGAGGGGAAAGGGGGCAGCCCTGTCTGACCCCTCTACCTATCTGGAAAGAGTCTGTCAATTCATCGTTTAATATTATTCTAGCACTTATTTGAGAGTACAGGAGTTCAATCCAGGAGATAAAGTAGTCTCCAAACCCCATTCTCCTTAGAGTTGCAAGCAAGAATGGCAACTCAACAGTGTCAAATGCTTTGGATGCATCAATTGAGACTATTATCCATTCCCCTCAATGATTTGGTATTATCTGCATGTTCAAAAAACATCTCAAGAAGTTCTCAGAGGTCGTTTTCCCTGGAATGAATCCCGTTTAATCCTCATATATAATTGTGCTGATTATATTTCTTAATCTAGTTGCTAATACTTTTGCAAGAATTTTATTGTCTGGATTTATTGGGGATATTGGGCGGTATGAGTCCATCAGTGTGGGGTCTTTCCCTGGTTTTAAAATTAAAGTAATCAGCGCTTCCTGCAGGGAGTCTGGTAATATTTTAGTCATCCTTGCAGTGTTCCACATATTTAGTTGTTTTGGGGTACATATCTCTTTGTAATCTCGATATACCTCAAAGGGAATTCCATCCAGTCCCGGGGACTTATTTTTCCCAACATTTTGCAATGTCTTATTTATTTCTTCTATATTTATCTCTTTTTCTAGGTAATCTTTCTTTGTTTCCGTCAGAGAATTCATTTTTATGTTATCCAAAAACTCCTCTATCTCCCTTGCATCAACTTCTAATCTGCTCCTATACATATCTTTAAAGTATTCTCTAATTGCCTCCATTTTTTCCGATTGTTTTTCCACTGTTTGCCCTGCACTATTTACCAATCTTTGGATAAAATTTGATTTGCGTTGGGCTGCAACAATCACAGCCAACTTCTTCCCTGGTGTATGCCCCTGGGTATAGTGATCATAGATATAGCTCTTTGTTGCTCTGCTAATAGAAACATTGTGTCTGAGTATTCACTTTGTTTGTCTCTCCATGTCTGAAAGTTTCTCTAATTTGGGTTAGTAATATATTCCTTTTCTGTCATATTCCTTTATGTCAAGCACATGTTCAATTTTCCGTATCTGTTGCCTTTTTTCTTTTTTTGCAAATGAGTGTATGTTTCATAAGTATCCCTCTCATATACGCTTTCCCAACCTCCCATACAATTTTTGTATCTGCCGTTCCTTCATTAGTGTCGAAAGTTCGCTTTTGATTTTTTCGTGATTTCCATTTATATCTATTCAGGGGCGTAACTAAAAGTGACTGGGCCCCACAGCAAATATTTGTAAGGGCCCCTTCAGCATGCGTCGCACCTCCCTCCTATGTAAACCCCACTCCTTTGGCACAGTGTAGCGGTATACTGTATATTGTGTGGCACAGTATAGAGGTATATTGTATATTGTGGGGCACAGTGTAGGCTATATGTGTATAACATAAACATATTTCATATGAAAACTTACAGTTACTTGGCCCTTGGGGATCTCGGACACCACTTCAACATTTTGGCCGGGGGCTCGGCGGAGCTGATGTTGTGCTTTATCCTAATGAGAAATAGCACATCCATTTTAAATGGGGGGGGTATATAAACATTTGTTATAATACAGGATTTATTGGCAATTATACAGTCCAATATTACATAACATCATTTAGAATATACCAACTCCTCCTTAACCTGGAGACCAATGTCCCTGTGCCATAGTATGCTCACCCCTCTAGAGTAAGAAGAGAATACCGAATGGTATGCTTTATAAATCAATTTTTTCCTAAGATACTCGCAATTTTCCTTTGTTAAATGGGTCTCCTATAAGCATACTATGGCAGGCAGGAATTTATTAATCACATCAAACATCGCTATTCTTTTGGATCCTTTTCACAGTCCTAAGACTACGCGCATCTGTTCTTATAATTTCAGATGCCATTCTGTTCCTTATATGTGCTCCAATACAACCTTACATCATTTTCTAACATCACAACAAAATCTTCTTATAACCAGGCATCAGTGATCTGATACCTTCCTCTGGAGCACTGTGATTTCTCCGCTCTCACACTCCTTCATCCAGCATTCGTCTGCTTCCCCAGGCTGTCAATCCAAGTCACCTCCCCCTCCTAACCCTTCTATCCACAGCAGCTTAACAGTCATTTTTAATCATTGCGATGAGGTATCATCTGTGTATCAGGCTTAACATGGTTTGCCTCAAATATTTAAATCTCTAAGTGTGAATAGAGGTGTGAGTGTCCCTCTATATGTGTGTGCGAGCTACTGTACAACTGTGATGGAAGCAAGGGGATGAAAGGGTTAATAGGCATCATGACAGGAGGTCAGGGGGCACTCCAGAACATCCAGGGTCAATATAAAAAAAGGACAGTATCTCTGCCTCCAAAAAATGTAGACTGACATTTTCTTTTCATTGGTTCCAGGAGTCACATGCCCTCCCCTGGCCATTCACATTACTAAAACTAGGTTTCATTCAAAGGATACAGCATATTAATGTGAATGGCCAGGGGAGAGCATGTGACTCCTGGAACCGATGAAAACACTCCTACACACCTCCGGGTATATAAGGACTAGTCAGAAAAGAAAATGGCAGTCTACATTTTTCGGGAGGCAAAGATAGTCCTTTTTTTGTATTTATTTTTTTATTGACCCTGGATATTCTGGAGCGACCCCCTAATGAATGCCCATTAACCATTTCATCCCCTTGCTTCCATCACAGTTCTACAGCAGCTCGCGCTGAGCTGCAGTATAACATTATTGTACTTTATTCTCCTTCCTCCTCTTTTCTATCTATCTGTGTATCTACTGTATCAATGTATTTATCTATCTATCTATGTCCATTATACTATACACAATAAATCGTTAATGGCAAATATGTTAGTAGGTCAGGGGGAAGCTCCCAAAGACCCAGGGTGACATTTCAGGGGGAAAAAATGGCAGCATCTCTGTATCCTAACTACAAGAGACTGCCATTTTCCTCACTGCCTGATCTTTTTATAGCCAGAGGTGTGTTTTTATTGGTTGCTGGAGTCACATGCCCTCCCCTGGCAAATCACATTAATAAAAGTTGGTTCCATTCAAAGAATACAGCATGTTCGGCCAATGATATTCTAGTTCCCACGGTCATGTGAACCAATCAGAGGCAGGTTCCCAGGCAAATCAAGCTTAATCGCAACCGCTGCAGACCCCCATGTTATCCATCTACAGTAATGTCATTCTATGAAAAATTCTTCAAGTTTTGCATACAGGGCTAATTATTTATTTATACACAGATAAACCAAATATATAAAGATAAAAATATGTATACATACACTTTCATAAATTATAAAAATATAAATAAAAATCATCTAAATACATAATTCGATTATCTGCTGTTCCAGGGATTGTCAGCAATTATCATCTATTCACAAATGCATGTAATACATTTCCCAGTGTTACCATGTCAGTGTGAAAGGTTGAAACAGCCTATTTAAAATAATAATAATATACAGTACAGACCAAAAGTTTGGACACACCTCATTCAAAGAGTTTTCTTTATTTTCATGACTATGAAAATTGTAGATTCACACTGAAGGCATCAAAACTATGAATTAACACATGTGGAATTATATACATAAAAAAGTGTGAATCAACTGAAAATATGTCATATTCTAGGTTCTTCAAAGTAGCCACCTTTTGCTTTGATTACTGCTTTGCACACTCTAGGCATTCTCTTGATGAGCTTCAAGAGGTAGTCACCTGAAATGGACTTCCAACAGAGATGCTAAGCACTTGTTGGCCCTTTTGCTTTCACTCTGCGGTCCAGCTCACCCCAAACCATCTTGATTGGGTTCAGGTCCGGTGACTGTGGAGGCCAGGTCATCTGACGCAGCACCCCATCACTCTCCTTAATGGTCAAATAGCTCTTACACAGCCTGGAGGTGTGTTTGGGGTCATTGTCCTGTTGAAAAATAAATGATGGTCCAACTAAACGCAAACCGGATGGAATAGCATGCCGCTGCAAGATGCTGTGGTAGCCATGCTGGTTCAGTATGCCTTCAATTTTGAATAAATTTCCAACAGTGTCACCAGCAAAGCGCCCCCACACCATCACACCTCCTCCTCCATGCTTCACGGTGGGAACCAGGCATGTAGAGTCCAACTGTTTTCTGAGTCGCACAAAGACACGGTGGTTGGAACCAAAGATCTCAAATTTGGACTCATTAGACCAAAGCACAGATTTCCACTGGTCTAATGTGTTCTTTAGCCCAAACAAGTCTCTTCTGCCTGTTGCCTGTCCTTGGCAGTGGTTTCCTAGCAGATATTCTACTATGAAGGCCTGATTCACACAGTCTCCTCTTAACAGTTGTTCTAGAGATGTGTCTGCTGCTAGAACTCTATGTGACATTGACCTGGTCTCTAATCTGAGCTGCTGTTAACCTACGATTTCTGAGGCTGGTGACTCGGATGAACTTATCCTCCGCAGCAGAGGTGACTCTTGGTCTTCCTTTCCTGGGGTGGTCCACATTTGAGCCAGTTTCTTTGTAGCGCTTGATGGTTTTTGTGACTGCACTTGGGGACACTTTCAACGTTTTCCAAATTTTTCGGACTGACACTCGTTTTTCTTTACTTAGCTGCTTTTTCTTGCCATAATACAAATTCTAACAGTCTATTCAGTAGGACCATCAGCTGTGTATCCACCTGACTTCTGCACAACGCAACACAGTAATGCTTTGCACACTCTTGGAATTCTCTTGATGAGCTTCAAGAGGTAGTCACCTGAAATGGTTTTCGCTTCACAGGTGTGCCCTGTCAGGTTTAATTAGTGGGATTTCTTGCCTTATAAATGGGGTTGGGACCATCAGTTGCGTTGTGGAGAAGTCAGATACACAGCTGATAGTCCTACTGAATAGACTGTTAATATTTGTATTATGGCAAGAAAAAAGCAGCTAAGTAAAGAAAAACAAGTGGCCATCATTACTTTAAGAAATGAAGGTCAGTCAGTCCAAAAAATTGGGAAAACTTTGAAAGTGTCCCCAAGTGAAGTCACAAAAACCATCAAGCGCTACAAAGAAACTGGCTCACATGCGGACCGCCCCAGGAAAGGAGGATCAAGAGTAACCTCTGCTGTGGAGAATAAGTTCATCCGAGTCACCAGCCTCAGAAATCGCAGGTTAACAGCAGCTCAGATTAGAGACCAGGTCAATGACACACAGAGTTCTAGCAGCAGACACATCTCTAGAACAACTGTTAAGAGGAGACTGTGTGAATCAGGCCTTCATGGTAGAATATCTGCTAGAAAACCACTTCCAAGGACAGGCAACAAGCAGAAGAGACTTGTTTGTGCTAAAGAACACAAGAAATGGACATTAGACCAATGGAAATCTTTGCTTTGGTCTGATGAGTCCAAATTTGAGATCTTTGGTTCCAATCACCGTGTCTTTGTGCGACGCAGAAAAGGTGAACGGATGGACTCTACATGCCTAGTTCCCACCGGGAAGCATGGAAGAGGAGGTGTGATGGTGTGGGGGTGCTTTGCTGGTGACACTGTTGGGGATTTATTCAAAATTGAAGGCATACTGAACCAGCATGGCTACCACAGCATCTTGCAGCGGCATGCTATTCCATCCGGTTTGCGTTTAGTTGGACCGTCATTTATTTTTCAACAGGACAATGACCCCAAACACACCTCCAGGCTGTGTAAGGGCTATTTGACCATGAAGGAGAGTGATTGTCACCACCAGACATCTGAGAAGCTCTGACAAACGTTCTTCAGAACCTCCTCCTTGAGTTTCCTTTTGTTTTGCTTTCGTTTTCTCATCTCGTTAGCCTCTCTCAGCTGTCATGTAGTTGCACTGATTGCATCCCTTTAAATCCCCTCCCATACTGCATCACTTTGCGGTTTATACAACTTCCTGGAGTGTGTGCATGCTGGATGCTACTACTAAGTCTTCTACAGATAAGTTTTGTTCATTCATTTGTGTTTTCCTGTTTGCTGGATCCCAGGTGACCCTGACTCCCTCTGTATCAAGTGTAGGGAGCCGGTGGTCATATCCCCTCACTATTATAGGGTGTTCAGGTGTTATACAGTCGAGGAACGAGGATATGCGATCATCTACCATTGAGATTTTTGCATAGGCTGAGCAGTGAGGGAGAGAGCCAGGTCTGTTGCAGGGCTCTCCCTTTGGTTCCTTAGTTTTGGATCCAGTCAGTCGGATCTTCATTTTGTGTCTTCTAGTTTTCTGTACACCTTCCGTGACATTGATGGGGTGGTGCGCCAGATGACCTGGCCTCCACAGTCACCAGACCTGAACCCAATCGAGATGGTTTGAGGTGAGCTGGACTGCAGAGTGAAGGCAAAAGGGCCAACAAGTGCTAAGCATCTCTGGGAACTCCTTCAAGACTGTTGGAAGACCATTTCAGGTAACTACCTCTTAAAGCTCATCAAGAGAATCCCAAGAGTGTGCAAAGCAGTTATCAAAGCAAAAGGTGGCTACTTTGAAGAACCTAAAATATGACATATTTTCAGTTGTTTCACACTTTTTTGTTATGCATATAATTCCACTTGTGTTAATTCATAGTTTTGATGCCTTCAGTGTGAATCTACAATTTTCATAGTCATGAAAATAAAGAAAACTCTTTGAATGAGAAGGTGTATCCAAACTTTTGGTCTGTACTGTATGTGGTCACATGGATTGGTGAACCTCCAGGATCTTTTGCTGCATGTTAGTTTCTCAACTCTTGCTACAAGGACCTTTGGAGGTGTGATTTGAAAGTGTCTAGTGAGTCATGTGATCGGAGCCAGCTGACGTTGGGTGGTTACATCACATTGGGTGACTTGACATTGTTTTCTGACATGCGCAGTCCACACTGGAAGACGAGATATTCTCATGCTGGTTAGTAGTACCTACAACTTGCCCCTCTCCCCAATTATTGATTTTAACTATGTTCACATGGGTTTCCACAGATGTATGTGATTTGATAATTATGACACTTTAGTAATGTTGTCCGTATTAGGATCTTTGAACATTTTTATATTATAAATTCACTTTATGTATATCTTCATTGCATTTATTACACTTTTATTCTAAAGTTGTATATGCACATATATTGATCTTTTATGTTTTTTACACTGTTTTACATTGATTACCTTTGCTGTTTGATTGGTTTGTGGGTGTGTATATATGCCTCTATATGTGAGCATAATTTTCTCATCACCATTTGCTTGAGAAAGATCTCACTGAGAGGATTGAAACGTTGCTGTATGTCTGGTGAATAAACATTTTTGTTACTTTTTCTACCTCTAGATGTGCCGTGGAGTTTATAAATGTATATATATATATATATATATATATACAGTACAGACCAAAAGTTTGGACACACCTTCTCATTCAAAGAGTTTTCTTTATTTTCATGACCATGAAAATTGTAGATTCACACTGAAGGCATCAAAACTATGAATTAACACATGTGGAATTATATGCATAACAAAAAAGTGTGAAACAACTGAAAATATTTCATATTCTAGGTTCTTCAAAGTAGCCACCATTTGCTTTGATTACTGCTTTGCACACTCTTGGCATTCTCTTGATGAGCTTCAAGAGGTAGTCACCTGAAATGGTCTTTCAACAGTCTTGAAGGAGTTCCCAGAGATGCTTAGCACTTGTTGGCCATTTTGCCTTCACTCTGCGGTCCAGCCCACCCCAAACCATCTCGATTGGGTTCAGGTCCGGTGACTGTGGAGGCCAGGTCATCTGGCGCAGCACCCCATCACTCTCCTTCATGGTCAAATAGCCCTTACACAGCCTGGAGGTGTGTTTGGGGTCATTGTCCTGTTGAAAAATAAATGATGGTCCAACTAAACGCAAACCGGATGGAATAGAATGCGGCTGCAAGATGCTATGGTAGCCATGCTGGTTCAGTATGCCTTCAATTTTGAATAAATCCCCAACAGTGTCACCAGCAAAGCACCCCCACACCATCACACCTCCTCCTCCATGCTTCACGGTGGGAATTAGGCATGTAGAGTCCAACCGTTCACCTTTTCTGCGTCGCACAAAGACACGGTGGTTGGAACCAAAGATCTCAAATTTGGACTCATCAGACCAAAGCACAGATTTCCATTGGTCTAATTCCTTGTGTTCTTTAGCCCAAACAAGTCTCCTCTGCTTGTTGCCTGTCCTTGGAAGTGGTTTCCTAGCAGATATTCTACCATGAAGACCTGATTCACACAGTCTCCTCTTAACAGTTGTTCTAGAGATGTGTCTGCTGCTAGAACTCTGTGTGGCATTGACCTGGTCTCTAATCTGAGCTGCTGTTAACCTGCGATTTCTGAGGCTGGTGACTCGGATGGACTTATCCTCCGCAGCAGAGGTGACTCTTGGTCTTCCTTTCCTGGGGCGGTCCGCATTTGAGCCAGTTTCTTTGTAGCGCTTGATGGTTTTTGTGACTGCACTTGGGGACATTTTCAAAGTTTTCCCAATATTTTGGACTAACTGACCATCATTTCTCAAAGTGATGATGGCCACTTGTTTTTCGTTACTTAGCTGCTTTTTTCTTGCCATAATACAAATTCTAACAGTCTATTCAGTAGGACTATCAGCTGTGTATCCACCTGACTTCTCCACAACGCAACTGATAGTCCCAACCACATTTATAAGGCAAGAAATCCCACTTATTAAATGTGACAGGGCACACCTGTGAAGTGAAAACCATTTCAGGTGACTACCTCTTGAAGCTCATCAAGAGAATGCCAAGAGTGTGCAAAGCAGTAATCAAAGCAAAAGGTGGCTACTTTGAAGAACCTAGAATATGACATATTTTCTGTTGTTTCACAATTTTTTGTTATGTATATAATTCCACATGTGTTAATTCACAGTTTTGATGCCTTCAATGTGAATCTACAATTTTCATAGTCATGAAAATAAAGAAAACTCTTTGAATGAGAAGTTGTGTCCAAACTTTTGGTCTGTACTGTATATATACAGTAGTTTTTCAAATTGCAGAATAGAACCACAGTATCTAAAGTGTGTATCTCACACGTACAGATGCAGACTAGGCCGCAATTAAAGAATTTTGCCCAAAATGGGTGTTTTATTAATAGCAGAATAGAACCACAGTATGTAAAGGGTGTATCTCAAACGTATACAGCAAAATTGCAAATGCAAAATGCTAAATTGCGTGTTTTGCCCAAAATGGGTGTTTTATTAATAGTAGAATAGAACCACAGTATCTAAAGGGTGTATCTCACAATGAGATATGCAGCAAAGGCTGCAAAATAAAAAAAAAATTGCCCAAAATGGTAGTTTTTCAAATAGCAGAATAGAACCACAGTATCTAAAGTGTGTATCTCACACGTATAGATGCAGACTAAGCTGCAATGAAAGATTTTTGCCGAAAATGGGTGTTTTATTAATAGCAGAATAGAACCACAGTATGTAAATAGTGTATCTCACACGTACAGATGCAAACTAGGCTGCAATAAAATATTTTTGCCCAAAATGGGTGTTTTATTAAAATCAGAGTAGAACCACGTACAGATGCAAACTAGGCCACAATTAAAGATTTTTGCCCAAAATGGGTGTTTTATTAATAGCAGAATAGAACCACAGTATGTAAAGGGTGTATTTCAAACGTATGCAGCAAAATTGCAAATGCAAAATGCAAATTTACATTTTTTGCCCAAAATGGGTGTTTTATTAATAGTAGAATAGAACCACAGTATCTAAATGGTGTATCTCACAATGACATATGCAGCAAAGGCTGCAAAATTAAATTTTTTGCCCAAAATAGTACAGATGTAAACTAAGCTGCAATTAAAGATTTTTGCCCAAAACGGGTGTTTTATTAAAATCAGAGTAGAACCACAGTATCTAAAGGGTGTATCTCACACGTACAGATGCAAACTAGGCCGCAAATAAAGATTTTTTATAATAGCAGAAAAGAACCACAGTATCTAAAATTGCTATTATAAAAACTTAAGAAGCAACTTTTCCAATTTCCAATTCTCAAAACTTTTGGCCACGACTGTACATATGTATTTTTTCAGCCTTACAAACTATGTCATTATGATTATTTGTGACTTTTTAAGACATTGATTTCACTAATAACTGGTGTGAACTAACTAATAATCTGGATTCTGGACCTATATAAATTGTTTTTTTTTTGTTTTTTTTTCAATTGCAGGTTGACAAACTAGCTAGTCTGTATAATATTCACTTGCGTACTGGCTGTTTCTGCAACACTGGGGCCTGCCAAAAGCATTTGGGAATAAGCAACGCTGAAGTAATAAGCAACTTACAGGTTAGATAAGTGAATGTGTAATAAGTGATGTTAATGGGGTTGTCTGAGTTACATAAAAATGCAGGCAACCCTTGTAAATGGCTTAAAATAAATGAATCAATACTCAACAGTTTTCTTCCTTGTTTCTTCAAATGATGGGCCCTGGTGCTTCTGCTACTGTTATCTCATTCTTGGTTGCAGTGGTGACGTGTGCATGGAACATTACCACACCCGTTGGCCTCAGGCCAGTAATTGGCTGTAACAGTGACCTGAGTGCACAGAACATAACTGCTGCAGCCACAAAAAGTTTATATAACTCGTACTACCCCTTTAAAGGGCTTGTCGAGTTATGAAAAGAATGTATAGCACTGTAAATCTGATGGTCAGCAATATATAACTAAGCTAAGCAAGTTTTAGGCTGAAAAAATATCCTCATTTCCCTAGTTCTCTTCTGGCCCTTTATTTACCTGCAATAACAACAATCTGAGATGTTTTCCTCATGAATATTTGTGATTACCAAAAAAGACTTCCCCTTCTCCTGTTTTGCAAAGGGGGTCACTAGTGGGGTACCACAGGGGTCAGTATTGGGCCCTATTCTCTTCAATATATTTATTAATGATCTTGTAGAAGGCTTGCACAGTAAAATATAAATTTTTGCATCTGACACTAAACTGTGTTAAGTAATTGACACAGAAGAGGACAGTATACTGCTACAGATGTATCTGGATAGATTGGAGGCTTGGGCAGAGAAGTGGTGATGAGGTTTAACACTGACAAATGTAAGGTTATGCACATGGGAAGGAATAATGCAAGTCACCAGTACATACTAAATGGTAAAGCACTGGGTAACACTGACATGGAAAAGAACTTAGGAATTTTGGTGAACAGCAACCTAAGCTGTAGAAACCAGAGTCAGGCAGTTGCTGCCAAGGCCAATAAGATAATGGGTTGCATCAAAAGGGGAATAGATGCCCGTGATGAGAACATAGTGCAATCACTCTACAAATCCGTAGTCAAACAACACATGGAGCACTGTGTACAGTTCTGGGCTCCTGTGAGCAAGACAGGCATAGCAGAGCTGAAGAAGGTTCAGAGGAGGATAACTAAAGTTGAAAGATGATCTAATAAGGGGGAGATCTAATAACTATATATAAATATATCAGGGGTCAGTACAGAGATCTCTCCCATCATCTATTTATCCCCAGGACTGTGACTGTGACGAGGGGACATCCTCTGCAACTGGAGGAAAGAAGGTTTGTACACAAATATAGAAAAGGATTCTTTACAGTAAGAGCAGTGAGACTATGGAACTCTCTTCCTGAAACGGTGGTGATGGTGGTTCACTAAAAGAGTTCAAGAGGGGCCTGAATGTATTTATGGAGTGTAATAATTAGAGATGGAATTTGTTTAGAATTTCAAGAAAAATTTCATTCGCAATTAATGCAAATTTCCTTGCGCTTCGTAGTAACAAAGCGTATTTTTCCTAAAATGGCGGCTACACGTGTGAGGACTGAGGACATTGGGGCAAGAATCTCTGGAAAGGCGGGATCACGCTGATTAACATGCCTGTATGCAGCCAATCAGCAGCCAGCCAGCCCTGTGATTTCAAAGCCCTATAAATATGGGAGCCAGTTTAGATTCTGCCATTTTCCAGCGTTTATAGTGCAGGGACAGACGTGAGAAGGCGCTAGGGACAGCTATTGGAAAAATTATTGTGTAAAAAAAAGAGGATAGGGAGGAATCATTTCACAGCATCTTAGTGCAGGGAGAGACATCAGAAGGTGCTAGGGACATTGATAAAAAAAAAAGTGATTTACAACTGCAGGGAATGATCAATAGAAAGCTCTGTCATTCAAGCTTATGCCTTAGTATGTTATTCAGTACTACAAGAAAAATATGGTAAAAGCGTATAGGGGCTTATTTCAGTCCAACAATAAAAATATATACACACTGCACTGTTGCAGTTATTTCTGGTAAAGGCATATAGAGGCGTATTACAGTAAAAAAAAAAATATATATTCTCAGTGAATTTCTGCAGTTATTTCTGGTGAAAGCGTATAGAGGCGTATTAGAGTAAAAAAATAAAAATATATTCTCAGTGAATTTCTACAGTTAACTCTGGTGAAAGTGTAACACCCCAAGCACAAGCCGAGGACTGCTTATCACGGACGGTGTACAGGAAACAAGACAAAGCAACATGCATATATGACTGAGTGGATCCAAAGCTAAGGAACCAAAAGGGAGACCCCTGCACAAGACCTGAGACTTTCCCTGGCTGCTCAGCCTATGCAAAGATCCGAAAGGTGGAAGGTTGCATATCCACGTACCTCGACTATATAACCCCTGAACACCCTACAATAGTGAGGGGACACGACCACCGGCTCCCTACACCAGACACGGAGGGAGTCAGGGTCACCTGGGATCCAGCAAACAGAAAATAACAGATAAATGTTCAGCACTTAACTTAGTAGCAGACTGGAAAACAAGATCAGCATGCACACACACTCCAGGAAGTAGTATAAACCGCCCAGTGATGCATTATGGGGCGGAAGTTAAAGGGATGCAATCAGTCCAACTCCATGAGAGCTGAGAGAGGCTAACGAGATGAGAAACTGAACAGCACAACAAAGAGAACTCAAGGAGGAGGTTCTGAAAGGCCTCTGTCAGAGCTTCTCAGCTGTCTGGTTTTGACAGTACCCCTCCCTCTACAAGTGGACTCCGGACACTCAGAACCCACCTTCTCAGGATGGGACCTATGGAAAGTCATGATGAGACGAGAGGCCTTAATGTTCGTCACTGGGACCCACATCCTCTCCTCAGGACCATAACCCTCCCAATGAACAAGGTACTGAAGAGAACCGCGGACAAGACGAGAATCCACAATCCTAGAGACCTGAAATTCAAGATTCCCATCAACCATAATCGGAGGAGGACGCAAAGGCGAGGGTACAATGGGTTGAACATAAGGTTTCAATAAGGACTTATGAAAAACATTATGGATCTTCCAAGTCTGAGGAAGATCAAGACGGTAGGCAACAGGATTGATGACAGACAGGATTTTGTAAGGCCCAATAAACCTAGGACCCAACTTCCAGGAGGGAACCTTCAATTTGATATTCTTGGTAGACAACCACACCAGATCACCAACATTCAGGTCCGGACCAAGCACACGTCTCTTATCTGCCACACGCTTATATCTCTCACTCATGCTCTTTAGATTATCCTGACTCTTTTGCCAAATAGATGACAAAGACGAGGAGAATCTGTCCTCATCAGGTAAACCAGAAGACCCCTCTCCCGAGAAAGTCCCAAACTGCGGATGAAACCCATATGCACCAAAAAATGGTGACTTATCAGAGGACTCCTGACGACGGTTATTTAAAGCAAACTCAGCAAGGGACAAAAAAGAACACCAATCCTCTTGATTCTCCGCCACAAAACAGCGCAGATATGTCTCCAGATTCTGATTAACGCGCTCTGTCTGGCCATTCGACTGCGGGTGGAAAGCAGAAGAGAATAACAACCGAACCCCCAAGCGAGAACAGAAAGCCTTCCAGAATCTGGAAACAAACTGCGTGCCCCTATCAGAGACTATGTCTGAAGGAATACCATGCAATTTGACAATGTGATCAATAAATGCCTGCGCCAGCGTCTTAGCATTGGGCAAACCAGGAAAAGGGACGAAATGCACCATTTTGCTAAAACGGTCCACCACCACCAGAATCACAGTCTTCCCCGAGGAACGAGGCAGGTCCGTTATAAAGTCCATGGACAGATGTGTCCAAGGACGGGAAGGAATGGGTATTGGAAGGAGAGGACCTGATGGCCGTGAATGAGGGACTTTGGCACGAGCGCAAGTCTCGCAGGCTGCCACAAAACCCTCAACCGACTTACGAAGCGCAGGCCACCAGAATCTCCGAGCGATGAGATCCAGTGTGGTTCTTGCCCCCGGGTGCCCAGCAAGGTCCGTATCGTGGTGTTCCTTAAAACTCTTGTGTCTTAAAGCGAGAGGCACAAACAACCTCCCAGGAGGACAAAGATCAGGAGCCTCTGACTGGGCTGCCTGCACCTCTGCCTCCAATTCAGAAAAGAAAGCAGAGACCACCACACCTTCAGCCAAAATGGGACCCGGGTCTTCAAAATTCCCGCCTCCCGGAAAACAACGTGACAGGGCATCTGCCTTCACATTCTTAACTCCAGGGCGGAACGTGACCACAAAATTAAACCTAGAAAAGAAAAAAGACCATCTGGCCTGTCTCGGGTTCAGACGCTTGGCTGACTCCAAGTAGGCCAGATTTGTATGGTCAGTAAATACGGTAATAGGGTGTCTGGCTCCCTCTAGCCAATGGCGCCATTCCTCAAAAGCCAACTTGATGGCCAACAATTCCCTATCTCCCACATCGTAATTTCTCTCTGCGGAGGAGAGTTTTTTAGAGAAAAAGGCACACGGTCGCCATTTGGCAGGAGAGGAACCCTGAGACAAGACCGCCCCCACACCCACCTCAGAAGCATCAACCTCAACTATGAAGGGTAAAGAAATATCAGGTTGCACCAAGATGGGAGCGGAAGCAAAACTCTCCTTGATATTAGAAAAAGCCTTACGCGCCTCTACTGACCAAGAAGAAAAATCTACCCCCTTTCTGGTCATATCAGTGAGTGGTTTAACAATAGAGGAATAATTCAAAATAAACTTCCTGTAATAATTGGCAAAGCCCAAAAACCGCATCAGCGCCTTCTGATTCTCAGGAAGCTCCCACTCAAGCACAGCGCGGACCTTCTCGCGGTCCATGCGAAAACCAGAAGCGGAGAGAAGGAACCCCAGAAATTGAATTTCTGGAACCGCACATTTTTCCAGTTTCGCATATAATTTATTCTCCCGCAGGATGAGCAAGACTTGACGTAAATGTTCCTTATGAGTTTTGAAATCAGGAGAAAAAATTAAAATGTCATCCAAATACACTAATACAAATTTTCCAATCAAATAATAAAAAATGCTGTTCACGAAATGCTGAAAAACGGCTGGGGCATTCATCAAACCAAAAGGCATAACCAAATTCTCAAAATGGCCCTCAGGGGTATTTAAGGCCGTCTTCCATTCGTCTCCTTCTCTGACCCTGACCAGGTTGTATGCCCCTCTTAGATCTAATTTGGAAAAGACTTTAGCCCCAACAACCTGGTTAAACAGGTCCGGGATCAGAGGAAGCGGATAAGGGTCACGAATAGTGATACTGTTCAGCTCCCTGAAATCCAGACAAGGTCTTAAAGAACCATCTTTGTTAAGAAAAAAGAACCATCTTTTTTCTTAACAAAGAAAAAACCAGCGGCAACAGGTGACTTCGAGGGTTGTATGTGTCCTTTTCTCAGACTCTCAGAGATATAAGCACGCATAGCGATCCTCTCAGTTTGGGAAATATTGTATAAACGAGATTTAGGCAGTTTGGCGCCTGGGATGAGATTAATAGGGCAATCGTACTCCCTGTGCGGGGGCAAATCCCGAACTCCACTCTCAGAGAAGACATCCGAAAATTCAGAGAGAAAAGATGGTACAGTCTTAGTAGCAACCTCAGAAACAGATGTCATGAGGCAATTCTCTCTGCAAAAGTCACTCCAACCATTTATGTGCCTCGCTTGCCAATCAATGGTGGGGTTATGTTTAGTGAGCCAGGGTAGCCCCAACACTAGAGGAGTAGGCAAACCGCTAAGGACGAAACATGACACATCCTCAACATGAGCATCACTCACAATTAAACGGATATTGTGAACTATGCCCTTTAATGATTTCTGAGAAAGTGGAGCGGAATCAATAGCAAAAACAGGAATATCCTTTCCCAAAGTGCGCACCTGGAAACCATGAGTTATCGCAAATTGATTATCAATGAGATTGACCGCTGCTCCACTATCCACAAAAATCTCACAAAAAATGTTCTTGCTCTCTAGCGCCACCCTAGCCGGCAGGAAAAAACGGGAACTACAAGCAAACGGAAAACCTTCAATTTCCGCCTCAACCCTGCCAATAGTAACAGACGGAACATTTTTAAAAGATTTTTTCCTGTTTGTTTCTTTATTACTCCCAGAAAACTGCCTGAATCTCCTAGAGGGACAAATATTTGCCAAATGATTTATGCCTCCACAACAAAAACAAACCCTTCCATGCGAGCTGAATCTTCTATTGTCAGAAGCAATCAACCCCAGCTGCATGGGCTCCTGCTCAGAAGGGGCTGACAGCGACTGAGACCCCTGCGCACAGAATGGGACCGCTGCACTGTCCTGGGACAGGAAGGGGACAGGAAGGGGACATCTCTCCTCTCTCTCTAAGACGCCTGTCAATACGAACGGCCTGAGACATAGCAGAGTCCAAAGAAATAGGCCTCTCATGAAAGGCAAATGAATCTTTCAATCCCTCTGAAAGACCATGGCAAAATTGACTTCGGAGTGCAGCATCATTCCAACCAGTATCAACTGCCCATCTCCGAAATTCTGAGCAGTATATCTCTGCGGATTGTTTACCCTGGCATAATAGACGTAGTCTAGACTCAGCCAGAGCAATACGATCCGGATCATCATATATCTGACCCAGGGCTAAAAAGAATTCATCCACTGAACGGAGAGGCCGTGCCCCCTCCGGCAGCGAAAAGGCCCAGGACTAAGCGTTACCCCTGAGCAGCGATATAATGATCCCCACCCTCCGTTCCTCATCACCAGAGGAATGGGGAAGAAGGCGAAAATGGAGTTTGCAAGCCTCTCTAAAACGCACAACATTCTCACTACCCCCGGAGAACGTATCCGGGAGCGAGATCTTAGGCTCAGAACAAACTCCATGAACGCAAGCTGAACCGGTCACTTGAAGCTGAGAAAAAGTCTTACGGAGATCAGCTACCTCCAATGAAAGACCCTGAAGGCATTCAGCCAAAAGTGAAACCGGATCCATGCTTGAGACGGTTTTGGCGGCTTATAATGTCATGGACGGTGTGCAGGAAACAAGACAAAGCAACATGCATATATGACTGAGTGGATCCAAAGCTAAGGAACCAAAAGGGAGACCCCTGCACAAGACCTGAGACTTTCCCTGGCTGCTCAGCCTATGCAAAGATCCGAAAGGTGGAAGGTTGCATATCCACGTACCTCGACTATATAACCCCTGAACACCCTACAATAGTGAGGGGACACGACCACCGGCTCCCTACACCAGACACGGAGGGAGTCAGGGTCACCTGGGATCCAGCAAACAGAAAATAACAGATAAATGTTCAGCACTTAACTTAGTAGCAGACTGGAAAACAAGATCAACATGCACACACACTCCAGGAAGTAGTATAAGCCGCCCAGTAATGCATTATGGGGCGGAATTTAAAGGGATGCAATCAGTCCAACTCCATGACAGCTGAGAGAGGCTAACGAGATGAGGAACTGAACAGAACAACAAAGAGAACTCAAGGAGGAGGTTCTGAAAGGCCTCTGTCAGAGCTTCTCAGCTGTCTGGTTGTGACACTGCTTGATTCAAAGTAAGGAATGTAACACCCCAGAGTTGAGTTACTAAACGCTTTTACCACGCTAAGAGCATTAATATGGTCATTTGATGTGATTTCCCTCATGTCATTCACAACTGTGCAGTTGAAATCATTTTAAATTTGATATTTTCATTGTAATGTTTCAGGTCTACCAGCAGGTGGCAGCATCGTTGGTAGGAATAGTTTTAATGTTATGGCCATTCAGAATGGAACGTTCCTGTTCTGTTTTGCCCCCCTGCTTAAGGGAAGTGGAGTTTCCCACATCCTGCAGCAAGGGAGGAGAAAACCAGTTAGAGACAGTTCTAGCTCTCCCTGCATGGGGAAGGCTGTGTGTGTAGGAGCTCCCAGATATAGGGATCCAAAGCCAGGATCTTGTCTCGGCTGAGACAATTGATCATCATTCCCAGTCTGAGCCTTGCAGCCTCAGCTGGTAGAAGCAAGCAGCCACCTCCAGAACTCCAGGAAGAACCATACCGTGTGAGCACAACTGTGAGTACCGTCCAGAGACCAGGAGAAGCCAAATTCCTCCTCAGCTAGTCAGTCCCAAGACAGCAGAAGATAAATTCCTGCCACATTACAGAGCTACTAAGCAGACGTCCTTTTCCTGCAAAAGCTCCAGGCACATGATAGAGCACAAGCCAGATTCCTGCCACACATTGCCAATTCCTGCTGGGTCCAAAGACTATTGCTGTATCTCACTTGGATGAATGCTGCATCTAGTAAAGACAAGTTTGAACTTTATTCCAAGTCTGGATCTCAATTATTGCTGCAAATCCCTCAATTACTCCTACTATCAACCCACTCATTTTATTGAAAGTGAGCCAGGATCCAGGAGTCCAGCTGTACCCAGGTAGGAGACACCGTTGACACCATTACCACTAAATACAGAGAGATTACACCACTCTGGCATTCCTAACCTGGTACGTGAGTTACAAAATCTTAAAGGGCCCTGTGTTAGTACCCTGCGCACACTGCAATTGACGTCACAAACAAAAAATAGACTATTATACACATATCCTGACCCACTGCATAATTTGGCATCTGTTTCAATGTGCCCATCTGTTTTAATGTGCCCACGGTCCGGCTCACTGTTTTAATGTGCCCACGGTCCGGCTCATTTAAGTGGCGTCACTGGAACAGGATCGGATTGAATTATGTGCCTGTCCCTGCATAACTTCATCAAATTGTGTGCCTTAACCGGATTTACCTTTGTGCCTTACTGCATGTACTTATTGCTGAAGAGTGTGGGCTTACATCAGCTGCAGCACGGTGGCAGCGCAGGGGTTAAGCAACTATCCCAGATATCTCCACCCAGCAGAGGGGAGGGAACCAAACAGCCTGCCTTCATACGCGTTTCGGAGGCTAGGGCTCCTTCTTCAGTGGTGAGAAGAAGGAGCCCTAGCCTCCAAAACGCATATGGTAATGAATCCCATGACATACAGATCTGAAGACCAATAAGCGCTTTAAAGAAGGGATCGGTGAATTTGTATTTTACGGCAAAGAAAAATTGAATATCCGTCTTCATGTTGAGTCCTCTATTTCCTGGCGAAAGTTAACCCTGCACACTGTGAACAAACGACGCAGAGGGTATATACTTCCAGGCGACCTCTGAGACGGCGCAGCCAATTTACAATCACCGAGGATCCCATAAGTCTACACTTCATCTATTTATTCTTTGCCGCAGCCTATAAAAGACTTTCACTGTACGTGGGACGCCACGAGTGATATGGAAACCGACACCATCTAAAATAGTGAGTAAAAACCACTCCGGTAGAAGTCTTGAATTTGGGCAGCGTTTTATCTGCGGCACTACCACGGTTCAGTGTTAAATCACACAGATATAAAGTGACTTTTTATATAAATATCGAAACTAACTACTGGATTGAACTGTATTCTTCAAGACATTATATTGAAGCTATTATCTCATAAGAAAGACTACAGCCGTAGCCGAACTTTTATTAACCTTTATTGATGACTATATTTTAGTATTTATATTTTAGTAATTTTATTATATTTGATTGTACTTTATATGTTCTAAACAGTTTATGTTATAATAAATATCCGTGTGACATCAAATGGTGGTGTGCCCTACTATTCTTACCTCTTTTTGAAATTTTCTAAAGGATTGGGTGAATCCTTTTGTAGGTGCACCCTTTCACTGCCTGAGCAGCAGGTGAGCCCTCTCTAAGTATTTGAATTTTCTGCATTGAGTGTTGGAGAACCGTCTGCTCTTGGATCTGAGTGAGTACTATTGTGCAAATAACCTTTCTAAAGACTGTTACTAGTTGTTATCTGTCTGCCAGAGCACCATATTTCCCGAAATTGAGCAGTTGCAGCGACTCTTAAAGGAGCCACGCACCAATTCTGCTGCAGTCATCCACAGCAACCTGGATCTAAAATTGCATTGTAGCCAGTACTAATTCCTCTAATCTGGTACTGGGCATCAAGGGACATGTCTGACAATGAAGATAGCACCCACTTGGACCGCAGCGATCCACCAGCAGCGACAGACACCTGCATTATGCCTCTCACTATGCAATACTATTTTGGGGCACCCTGGCTCCCAAGTTACTCAGGAGAACTCCATTCACTCAGGGAATTCCATTATAAAATGCTAGCCACGTTTAAGCTATATCCAGTATCACAGGATCAGAAAGTGGAAATCCTGATTGGCCAGTTACAGGGAGCTGCGCTCCGAGAGGTCAAATCCTGGCCCAAGCTACAGTGGAAAACCGCTGAGCAGATCCTAGACCGACTCAGTACCACTTTTGAGCCTCTGAGCTTAAAATGCGCTTCTTTGGAAAGCGGCAGCAGTCAAAGGAGACCTTGAGAGACTTTACCCTGTCTATTATTCAGATTGATCCCCATGAAGCTGAGGGACAGCATCACACCCTCAGGGAACAGTTTTTTGAAGGTGTCCTTTATGAATGCCTCAAACGTCAGCTGAAGATGCTTTCAGATCAGCACCCAGATACCCCTTTCTTGGACTTTAAGGAACTTGCTATTGACATTCTAGGGGAAAGTCACCAAGCTGAACCTCCTGAAAACAAGAAGGCAGGGCCCACACTACGGCCTGCTACTCTCAGTCAAATAGCTGAACATGGGGCTCAGGTGCCTGTTCCAGATACTGTAGCAGCTCTGACCGCTCAAGTCTCCCTCTTAGCTGATAATATGGAGAGGATGAGGAAACAGCTAGAGCGACTGGAACAGCAACCCAAGGTTGGGAAAGTGACTTCGGCCAACACAGACCTCCCTACACCCGGTCCACAAGAATATCGGCGTCAGCCAGTCAGTAGGTTGTCAGACCCCAGTTATCAAAACATTTGGAAGCAGCGATGCTTGCTTTGTCAGAGGTATGGACACACTGAAAAGGACTGCCATCAGTTAAACAGGTATCCCCTGAGGTCGAGGACCGCCCCTCAGGAGGAAGAATACTAGGTCCAAAGATAACAGCCTTTATGCCTAGGTATGTGGGCGTCCGCCCTGTAGTTGAAGTTGACATCAACAGAGTGAAATTTCCTGCTTTAATTGATACCGTATCTCAAGTAGCTACCATCCGCCAAGCAGCATTTGACACATGGTGAAATGGAGCCCAACTGATGCAACCTCCTGAATCTTGGCTCTGCATCATAGCTACCAATGGCAAACCAGTGCCTATACTAGGTTATTGGGAACCTATCTTACAGATTATGGCTAGACTCGCTTAATACAGAACACCATTCCAACCGGCACTCATCCTCCAATCAAAGAGAGATACCGACCAATCGCTCCTGCCATGTAGCAGGTGAAGAAGATGGTGCAGGATATGAAGACAGCTAATGTCATTCAGGATAGTCACAGTTCCCTGGACTGCCTCCTTAGTTCTGGTAAAAAAGAAGGATGGAACCATCCGTTTTTGTGTGGACTAACGTAAGATCAACAACATTACACACAAGGATGCGTACCCCCTGCCACAAATTTGAAGAATCTATGGCAGCTCTGGGATCTGCTGCTTACTTTTGAACTTTGGATCTAACCAGTGGCTATTGGCAAGTTCCCATGGCACCAGAAGATAAAGAAAAAAACAGCTTTTGTCACCCCAATGGGTCTGTTTGAGTTCAACAACATGTCATTCAGGCTATGCAACACCCCTGGGACATTTCAGAGACTCATGGAAAGATGTCTTGGACACAAAAACTTTGAGACTGTGTTGTTGTACCTGGATGATGTGATCATCTACTCTAAGACCTACGAAGAGCATTTACAGCACCTGGCGGAAGTGTTCCAGACTTTGACCCAACATGGACTGAAAGTGAAGCCTTCAAAGTGTCACTTACTGAACCCCCAAGTGAAATATCTGGGACATGTTGTGAGTGCGGAAGGCATGAGACCAGACCCTGACAAGATAGCTGTAGTACAAAGCTTGCCAGCTCCCAAAACAGTCAAAGAGGTCAAGAGCTTCCTCAAATTTGCAAGTTACTATCGGAGATTTATCCCGCACTGTGCTCAGATTGCGGAACCTATCCAGGAGCTTGTGAAAGGTCACACTAAAGGATGCCAGAATTCCAAGATACCGGTAGAGTGGAATGAAGAGAGAGAAGCTGCTTTCCAACTGTTGAAAGAAAAACTTACAGAACCTCCAGTCCTGGGTTATTCTGACTAAAGCCTACCATTTTGCCTCTATACTGATGCAAGTAAGAAAGGTTTGGGAGCTGTACTATGTCAGACACAAGCTGGAACTGAAAGAGTCATCGCCTATGCCAGCAGATCTTTAAGAGAGCCAAAGCGGAATGACCATAACTACAGCTCATTCAAACTGGAGTTCTTAGCCTTGGTCTGGGCTGTAACTGAGAAATTCAAGGACTACCTAGCTGCTACACCTTTCACGGTCTACACCGACAATAATTTGCTAGCTCACTTTAACACTGCCCGTCTGGGAGCTCTAGAACAAAGATGGGCCTCTAGACTGGCGAACTTCAACTTCACCATTAAGTACCGGACTGAAAAATCCAATGCTAGTGCTTTATTTTATCTAGGCTACCTGCCCAGAAAGAACCAATTTCTACCGATGATCAGTGGGAAGATGTGGAGATGCCAATATTCTACTCCCGATTTGCCCGTCGGGAGGCCCTACACACTAGGCGCCCTCTAAAGTCACTTGTTTTCCACATACCTGTGTCCCCTCACTTCCAGATAAGAAAGAGCTCTGGATTAAACTACAATTAGAGAGCAGAGCCATTGGAGAACTGTTGGAATATTTTTACAGCTGGCTCATACCAGAGAGAATCCAAAAGTGGAGAGCTGACTCAGAGCTAGTTCGCCTCTGGCGACAGCTGAAACTACTCTTCCTACAAAGAGACCTACTTCTCAGGAGAACGCTTGATCCAGTCATCTGTGAGCCCCTCCACCAGATCGTGGTGCCTCGAAGAGATTCCAAGATAGTGATGGACATGTACCATAACCGGTCTGGTCACTTTGGAATCCAAAAAATGGAAGCCACCATCAGACAACGTTTCTACTGGATTGACATGAGAAGTGACATTGAAATCTGCTGTTGACAGTGTCCCACCTGTGCAGGTGCGAAAGGGGAAAGACATGATCAGCGAGTCCCCCTTCATCCAATAGTGAGTAAAGGTCCTCTTGAAATCGTGGCAATCGACCATGTGAAATTAGAACCCAACAGATCCGGGTATGTCTATGCTATGACAATCATAGACCACTATACCAAGTTCATTGTGGCTGTACCTGTAAAGGACTTAACTTCAAAAACAACAGCTCCTGCCATGAGGAAGAGCTTCATTCTGCTGTATGGGTGTCCTGACAAAATACTCACTGATCAGGGATCTGAATTCGAGTCTCAGTTATTCTATGAACTTTGTGCCTTGTACAACTGCAAAAAACTGAGAACTACCGCGTACCACCCTCAGGGAAACGGACTGTGCGAAAAAATGAACCAGACACTGATCAACATGCTTAAGGCTGTGCCGCCTCACAAGAGGGCCAAATGTCCGTTACTCCTCCCTGAACTAGTGTACCTATACAACAATACAACTCATTGCTCCACTGGGTACACTCCATACTACCTTATGTTCGGAAGACATGGAAGATCTACCTGCAGATCTTACCCTTGACGTCCCTGTACCAGACGCTAAACCACTCCTTCCCCAATCTGAGTGGGTCAAAGAGCATCAGAAGCGCCTGGAGGACGCCAAAGAAATAGTGGACTCTAAAATACAGAAGGCTCAACAAAAACAAAAACAGGACTTTGATATGCATGCACATGTTGAGCCCTTACAGCCTGGAGACCAGGTCTGGCTAAAAAGCAATCACCCTGTAAGCAAACTGGATAGTCGCTGGGAGCGTGAGTTATATACAATAGTGGCCATTCCCTCATCAGAGGTCTACGAAATCCAGAGAGAGGATAAAGGTACTCAGCAAGTCCATCGTAACCGGCTCAAGAAATGTCTACAGGAACCTGTTCTAGAGCGGCCAAGAGAAGAGGATACATTACCTGAGCTGCCATTGTCTTCAGAAAGTAAGACTCCAACAGAGTTGCCTTCCATGCTAGACCCCCTTCAGTGGTTACTCCAGCCTCAAATTTGAGTCCTGATGCCAGTTGCTGAGACTACTCTAAGACTCTACCTCTACCCTTGGAGACTCAGAACTGTCCCAACGGACCAATAAAGGTAAACCACCTGCCCGTTATCGGGAATTCTTTGAAACTAGTGTTTAGCTACAGAGACAATAAGAGCAAAGCCATTGACACATTTTAACTGGTAAGAAATATTGCCTACTATTTATCGTTGACATTTTTGGCCTTTTTTGTCTCACCCTTTTGTGCCTGGACTTAATAGACTCCATCTATCAGTTAAACCATACTTCATGTTGGATTACAAATTATTTTAGATTTTTGTGTTTTTCTTCCCTACTTGTTTCAAGTTATGCAACGTTACTGTCACAACCAGACAGCTGAGAAGCTCTGACAGAAGCCTTTCAGAACCTCCTCCTTGAGTTTCTTTGTTGTGATATTCAGTTCCTCATCTCGTTAGCCTCTCTCAGCTGTCATGTAGTTGGACTGATTGCATCCCTTTAAATTCCGCCCCATAATGCATCACTGGGCGGCTTTTACTACTTCCTGGAGTGTGTGTGCATGCTGATCTTGTTTTCCAGTCTGCTACAAAGTTAAGTGCTTAACATTTATCTGTTATTTTCTGTTTGCTGGATCCCAGGTTACCCTGACTCCCTCCGTGTCTGGTGTAGGGAGCCGGTGGTCGTGTCCCCTCACTATTGTAGGGTGTTTAGGGGTTATATAGTCGAGGTACGTGGCTATGCAACCATCCACCTCTGGGATCGTTGCATAGGCTGAGCAGCCAGGGAAAGTCTCAGGTCTTGTGCAGGGGTCTCCCTTATGGTTCCTTAGCTTTGGATCCAGTGAGTCATATATGCATGTTGCTTTGTCTTGTTTCCTGTAAACCGTCTGTGACAGTTACAAGCTTGCACCCAAAGAAGTACTCAAACGTATACCTGAGCTCTTTGAGACTTATACTGTTCTAATCTTGCACTAATTTTGCTTAAAGGGCTTCTGTCACCCCACTAAAGTCTTTTTTTTTGGGGGGGGGCGCAAAAAACCGCCCCCTCGCACCTGCACCGATGACATCACCAAAAGAGAAGACGTCATCGGCGCAGGCGATGAGGGAGTGCTAAGGAGGCGAGCCTCCTCATCTGAGAGCGCCTGCGCCGAATGAACACAGGCACGCGATTTTTGAAATGCTGACAGGGCCGGCCGGAGGAGGAGATCGCGGCTGGCCCTGTCAATCAACAGGACGAGGGGCGTTTTTTTGCGGCGGCTACCAGCAAGTAGACGCCCTACTTGCTGGTAGAGACCTAATTTACATATTAGAAAAGTTCATTTTTAGAAGAAACTGCTGAAGGAAAGTAAGTAAGACCATTATATTTTCATATATCGCAGTATAAGGAATTTAACTAGCCCCCCCCCCCAAAAAAAAGACTTTAGTGGGGTGACAGAAACCCTTTAAATGTTTACAGGTTGAGCAACGTTCAAGTACTCATGCCCATTGTATGGACTCTTTTACAGATGCCGCAATGTGAATTTATGCACTATTTGTGAAATTGCACTTTTGCCTTAAGCTAGCTCAGTAGCGCCTTACTTTTGTGTGCCTTGATTTATAGCTCTGTTCTCTTTACACGGACTGCCTATCTGGATGCTTAATACTAATGGCCTACACCCGGTGTTATATATCCTAGGTACCCAGGGTAGGACCAAGTGGTAAGTCCCAAGCAGGTCCAGCAAGGCTAACCCCGATGCTTCAGGAATGGTTAGAAGTCATAGACCCCTCCTTCCCACTTGTTATATGTGCCAGGAATGGTAATGGAACTGCTAAACTCCCATCCTGGAGTGTCTTCTAGGAGTTCCATGGGATTATCATACCCTCCTCCTGTGATACTGCCAGAAGTACATGGAGACGCTAATACCTCCCCTTCTGAGACTTTACCTAAGGTATTGTACCTCAAGCCTCCGCGCCTTTTAGCTACCCATAGTCACCATAGTGATCATGCTATAAGCCTTATTTTTCTGACTTTGGTGCAGGAAAGGGAATACAGGATAACGCCACCCTTCCATTTGCCAGTATTTCATTACACCATGGTAGCATTACAGAGTAAGGACACCCCCATGCTTTCTTTGGTGTTTACCGAGCTAAGAACACTTCGAAGTCAGTCAGTAGTGAATGCTTAGTGCAGACCTTGGTTCACTGGTTATACAGAGAGGGAAACTGTTAATTAGGACACCCTACTCATGCGGGCAGGAACCTTAGGGTAGCCGTTTTATTCTTGTCTTTGTTTGTCTTATGTGTATTTCAGGCAGCCCTTTGTATTAATTTGGGTACCCCAGAGCTCATTCCTCTTATCCCAAGCACAAGCCGAGGACTGCTTGATTCAAAGTAAGGAATGTAAAACCCCAGAGTTGAGTTACTAAACGCTTTTACCCCGCTACAATCTGCTAAGAGCATTAACATGGTCATTTGATGTGATTTCCCTCATGTCATTCACAACTGTTCAGATGAAACCATTTTAAATGTGATATTTTCCTTGTAATGTTTCAGGTCTACCAGCAGGTGGCAGCATCGTTGGTAGGAATAGTTTTAATGTTATGGCCATTCAGAATGGAACGTTCCTGTTCTGTTCTGCCCCCCTGCTTAAGGGAAGTGGAGTTTCCCACATCCTGCAGCAAGGGAGGAGAAAACCAGTTAGAGACAGTTCTAGCTCTCCCTGCATGGGGAAGGCTGTGTGTGTAGGAGCTCCCAGATATAGGGATCCAAAGCCAGGATCTTGTCTCGGCTGAGACAATTGATCATCATTCCCAGTCTGAGCCTTGCAGCCTCAGCTAGTAGAAGCAAGCAGCCACCTCAAGAACTCCAGGAAGAACCATACCGTGTGAGCACAACTGTGAGTACCGTCCAGAGACCAGGAGAAGCCAAATTCCTCCTCAGCTAGTCAGTCCCAAGACAGCAGAAGATAAATTCCTGCCACATTACAGAGCTACTAAGCAGACGTCCTTTTCCTGCAAAAGCTCCAGGCACATGATAGAGCACAAGCCAGATTCCTGCCACACATTGCCAATTCCTGCTGGGACCAAAGACTATTGCTGTATCTCACTTGGATAAATGCTGCATCTAGTAAAGACAAGTTTGAACTTTATTCCAAGTCTGGATCTCAATTATTGCTGCAAATCCCTCAGTTACTCCTACTACTATTAACACACTCATTTTATTGCAAGTGAGCCAGGATCCAGGAGTCCAACTGTACCCAAGTAGGAGACACCGTTGATACCATTACCACTAAATACAGAGACATTACACCACTCTGGAATTCCTAACCTGGTACGTGAGTTACAATACCTTAAAAGGCCCTGTGTTAGTACCCTGCACACACCGCAATTGGCATCACAAATAGGGATGAGCGAACTCGAACTGTATAGTTCGGGTTCGTACCGAATTTTGGGGTGTCCGTGACACGGACCCGAACCCGGACATTTTCGTAAAAGTCCGGGTTCGGGTTCGGTGTTCGTCGCTTTCTTCGCGCTTTTGTGACGCTTTCTTGGCGCTTTTTGAAAGGCTGCAAAGCAGCCAATCAACAAGCGTCATACTACTTGCCCCAAGAGGCCATCACAGCCATGCCTACTATTGGCATGGCTGTGATTGGCCAGAGCACCATGTGACCCAGCCTCTATTTAAGCTGGAGTCACATAGCGCCGCCCGTCACTCTGCTCTGATTAGCGTAGGGAGAGGTTGCGGCTGCGACAGTAGGGCGAGATTAGGCAGATTAACTCCTCCAAAGGACTTGATTAACTGATCGATCTGCAGCTGTGGATCATTGAGCTGCTGATCCTCAATTGCTCACTGTTTTTAGGCTGCCCAGACCGTTTGTCAGTCACATTTTTCTGGGGTGATCGGCGGCCATTTTGTGTCTTGTGGTGCGCCAGCACAAGCTGCGACCAAGTGCATTTAACCCTCAATGGTGTGGTTGTTTTTTGGCTAAAGCCTACATCAGGGTGAAGCTGTCACACCAAGTGCATTTAACCAGCAATAGTCTGTTCATTTTTTGGCCATATACAAAATCAGGGGCAAGCTGCGCCTGTCACCAAGTGCATTTAACCCTCAATGGTGTGGTTGTTTTTTGGCTAAAGCCTACATCAGGGTGAAGCTGTCACACCAAGTGCATTTAACCAGCAATAGTCTGTTCATTTTTTGGCCATATACTAAATCAGGGGCAAGCTGCGCCTGTCACCAAGTGCATTTAACCCTCAATGGTGTGGTTGTTTTTTGGCTAAAGCCTACATCAGGGTGAAGCTGTCACACCAAGTGCATTTAACCAGCAATAGTCTGTTTATTTTTTGGCCATATCCCAGTCTAATTCTGTCACTAAATCCATACCGGTCACCCAGCGCCTAAATACTAGGCCTCAAATTTATATCCCGCTAAATCTGTCCTTAGTGCTGTAGCTGGGCGAGTTATTTAGTGTCCGTTCAAGCACATTTCTTGTTCTGGGTTGAAATACAATTCCCAATTTAGCAATTTCATAATTTAGTGGTTTCTGCTATATCAGAGCTATTTGAAATCTATCCCTAAAAGGGTATATAATATTCAAGGTGCACATTGGGTCATTCAGAATAACTTCACACACACCCGCTACTGTGTATTTCCAAGTCTAATTCTGGCACTAAACCCATACCTGTCACCCAGCGCCTAAATACTAGGCCTCAAATTTATATCCAGCTAAATCTGTCCCTAGTGCTGTAGCTGGGCGAGTTATTTAGTGTCCGTTCAAGCACATTTCTTGTTCTGGGTTGAAATACAATTCCCAATTTAGCAATTTCATAATTTAGTGGTTTCTGCTATATCAGAGCTATTTGAAATCTATCCCTAAAAGGGTATATAATATTCAAGGTGCACATTGGGTCATTCAGAATAACTTCACACACACCCGCTACTGTGTATTTCCAAGTCTAATTCTGGCACTAAACCCATACCTGTCACCCAGCGCCTAAATACTAGGCCTCAAATTTATATCCCGCTAAATCTGTCCCTAGTGCTGTAGCTGGGCGAGTTATTTAGTGTCCGTTCAAGCACATTTCTTGTTCTGGGTTGAAATACAATTCCCAATTTAGCAATTTCATAATTTAGTGGTTTCTGCTATATCAGAGCTATTTGAAATCTATCCCTAAAAGGGTATATAATATTCAAGGTGCACATTGGGTCATTCAGAATAACTTCACACACACCCGCTACTGTGTATTTCCAAGTCTAATTCTGGCACTAAACCCATACCTGTCACCCAGCGCCTAAATACTAGGCCTCAAATTTATATCCCGCTAAATCTGTCCCTAGTGCTGTAGCTGGGCGAGTTATTTAGTGTCCGTTCAAGCACATTTCTTGTTCTGGGTTGAAATACAATTCCCAATTTAGCAATTTCATAATTTAGTGGTTTCTGCTATATCAGAGCTATTTGAAATCTATCCCTAAAAGGGTATATAATATTCAAGGTGCACATTGGGTCATTCAGAATAACTTCACACACACCCGCTACTGTGTATTTCCAAGTCTAATTCTGGCACTAAACCCATACCTGTCACCCAGCGCCTAAATACTAGGCCTCAAATTTATATCCAGCTAAATCTGTCCTCTAGTGCTGTAGCTGGGCGAGTTATTTAGTGTCCGTTCAAGCACATTTCTTGTTCTGGGTTGAAATACAATTCCCAATTTAGCAATTTCATAATTTAGTCGTTTCTGCTATATCAGAGCTATTTGAAATCTATCCCTAAAAGGGTATATAATATTCAAGGTGCACATTGGGTCATTCAGAATAACTTCACACACACCCGCTACTGTGTATTTCCAAGTCTAATTCTGGCACTAAACCCATACCTGTCACCCAGCGCCTAAATACTAGGCCTCAAATTTATATCCCGCTAAATCTGTCCTTAGTGCTGTAGCTGGGCGAGTTATTTAGTGTCCGTTCAAGCACATTTCTTGTTCTGGGTTGAAATACAATTCCCAATTTAGCAATTTCATAATTTAGTGGTTTCTGCTATATCAGAGCTATTTGAAATCTATCCCTAAAAGGGTATATAATATTCAAGGTGCACATTGGGTCATTCAGAATAACTTCACACACACCCGCTACTGTGTATTTCCAAGTCTAATTCTGGTACTAAACCCATACCTGTCACCCAGCGCCTAAATACTAGGCCTCAAATTTATATCCCGCTAAATCTGTCCCTAGTGCTGTAGCTGGGCGAGTTATTTAGTGTCCGTTCAAGCACATTTCTTGTTCTGGGTTGAAATACAATTCCCAATTTAGCAATTTCATAATTTAGTGGTTTCTGCTATATCAGAGCTATTTGAAATCTATCCCTAAAAGGGTATATAATATTCAAGGTGCACATTGGGTCATTCAGAATAACTTCACACACACCCGCTACTGTGTATTTCCAAGTCTAATTCTGTCACTAAATCCATACCGGTCACCCAGCGCCTAAATACTAGGCCTCAAATTTATATCCCGCTGAATTTGAATACAATACATTGTGCCAAATAATATATTTGTTGTTGTGGTGAACCATAACAATGAGAAAAACATCTAGTAAGGGACGCGGACGTGGACATGGTCGTGGTGGTGTTAGTGGACCCTCTGGTGCTGGGAGAGGACGTGGCCGTTCTGCCACATCCACACGTCCTAGTGTACCAACTACCTCAGGTCCCAGTAGCCGCCAGAATTTACAGCGATATATGGTGGGGCCCAATGCCGTTCTAAGGATGGTAAGGCCTGAGCAGGTACAGGCATTAGTCAATTGGGTGGCCGACAGTGGATCCAGCACGTTCACATTATCTCCCACCCAGTCTTCTGCAGAAAGCGCACAGATGGCGCCTGAAAACCAACCCCATCAGTCTGTCACATCACCCCCATGCATACCAGGGAAACTGTCTCAGCCTCAAGTTATGCAGCAGTCTCTTATGCTGTTTGAAGACTCCGCTGGCAGGGTTTCCCAAGGGCATCCACCTAGCCCTTCCCCAGCGGTGAAAGACATAGAATGCACTGACGCACAACCATTTATGTTTCCTGATGATGAGGACATGGGAATACCACCTCAGCATGTCTCTGATGATGACGAAACACAGGTGCCAACTGCTGCGTCTTTCTGCAGTGTGCAGACTGAACAGGAGGTCAGGGATCAAGACTGGGTGGAAGACGATGCAGGGGACGATGAGGTCCTAGACCCCACATGGAATGAAGGTCGTGCCACTGACTTTCACAGTTCGGAGGAAGAGGCAGTGGTGAGACCGAGCCAACAGCGTAGCAAAAGAGGGAGCAGTGGGCAAAAGCAGAACACCCGCCGCCAAGAGACTCCGCCTGCTACTGACCGCCGCCATCTGGGACCGAGCACCCCAAAGGCAGCTTCAAGGAGTTCCCTGGCATGGCACTTCTTCAAACAATGTGCTGACGACAAGACCCGAGTGGTTTGCACGCTGTGCCATCAGAGCCTGAAGCGAGGCATTAACGTTCTGAACCTGAGCACAACCTGCATGACCAGGCACCTGCATGCAAAGCATGAACTGCAGTGGAGTAAACACCTTAAAACCAAGGAAGTCACTCAGGCTCCCCCTGCTACCTCTTCTGCTGCTGCCGCCTCGGCCTATTCTGCTGCTGCCGCCTCGGCCTCTTCCTCCGCCTCTGGAGGAACGTTGGCACCTGCCGCCCAGCAAACAGGGGATGTACCACCAACACCACCACCACCACCTCCGTCACCAAGCGTCTCAACCATGTCACACGCCAGCGTTCAGCTCTCCATCTCACAAACATTTGATAGAAAGCGTAAATTCCCACCTAGCCACCCTCGATCCCTGGCCCTGAATGCCAGCATTTCTAAACTACTGGCCTATGAAATGCTGTCATTTAGGCTGGTGGACACAGACAGCTTCAAACAGCTCATGTCGCTTGCTGTCCCACAGTATGTTGTTCCCAGCCGGCACTACTTCTCCAAGAGAGCCGTGCCTTCCCTGCACAACCAAGTATCCGATAAAATCAAGTGTGCACTGCGCAACGCCATCTGTGGCAAGGTCCACCTAACCACAGATACGTGGACCAGTAAGCACGGCCAGGGACGCTATATCTCCCTAACTGCACACTGGGTAAATGTAGTGGCAGCTGGGCCCCAGGCGGAGAGCTGTTTGGCGCACGTCCTTCCGCCGCCAAGGATCGCAGGGCAACATTCTTTGCCTCCTGTTGCCACCTCCTCCTTCTCGGCTTCCTCCTCCTCTTCTTCCACCTGCTCATCCAGTCAGCCACACACCTTCACCACCAACTTCAGCACAGCCCGGGGTAAACGTCAGCAGGCCATTCTGAAACTCATATGTTTGGGGGACAGGCCCCACACCGCACAGGAGTTGTGGCGGGGTATAGAACAACAGACCGACGAGTGGTTGCTGCCGGTGAGCCTCAAGCCCGGCCTGGTGGTGTGTGATAATGGGCGAAATCTCGTTGCAGCTCTGGGACTAGCCAATTTGACGCACATCCCTTGCTTGGCACATGTGCTGAATTTGGTGGTGCAGAAGTTCATTCACAACTACCCCGACATGTCAGAGCTGCTGCATAAAGTGCGGGCCGTCTGTTCGCGCTTCCGGCGTTCACATCCTGCTGCTGCTCGCCTGTCTGCGCTACAGCGTAACTTCGGCCTTCCCGCTCACCGCCTCATATGCGACGTGCCCACCAGGTGGAACTCCACCTTGCACATGCTGGACAGACTGTGCGAGCAGCAGCAGGCCATAGTGGAGTTTCAGCTGCAGCACGCACGGGTCAGTCGCACTACAGAACAGCACCACTTCACCACCAATGACTGGGCCTCCATGCGAGACCTGTGTGCCCTGTTGCGCTGTTTCGAGTACTCCACCAACATGGCCAGTGGCGATGACACCGTTATCAGCGTTACAATACCACTTCTATGTCTCCTTGAGAAAACACTTAGGGCGATGATGGAAGAGGAGGTGGCCCAGGAGGAGGAGGAGGAGGAGGAGGAAGAGGGGTCATTTTTAGCACTTTCAGGTCAGTCTCTTCGAAGTGACTCAGAGGGAGGTTTTTGGCAACAGCAGAGGCCAGGTACAAATGTGGCCAGCCAGGGCCCACTACTGGAGGACGAGGAGGACGAGGATGAGGAGGAGGTGGAGGAGGATGAGGATGAAGCATGGTCACAGCGGGGTGGCACCCAACGCAGCTCGGGTCCATCACTGGTGCGTGGCTGGGGGGAAAGGCAGGACGATGACGATACGCCTCCCACAGAGGACAGCTTGTCCTTACCCCTGGGCAGCCTGGCACACATGAGCGACTACATGCTGCAGTGCCTGCGCAACGACAGCAGAGTTGCCCACATTTTAACCTGTGCGGACTACTGGGTTGCCACCCTGCTGGATCCACGCTACAAAGACAATGTGCCCACCTTACTTCCTGCACTGGAGCGTGATAGGAAGATGCGCGAGTACAAGCGCACGTTGGTAGACGCGCTACTGAGAGCATTCCCAAATGTCACAGGGGAACAAGTGGAAGCCCAAGGCCAAGGCAGAGGAGGAGCAAGAGGTCGCCAAGGCAGCTGTGTCACGGCCAGCTCCTCTGAGGGCAGGGTTAGCATGGCAGAGATGTGGAAAACTTTTGTCAACACGCCACAGCTAACTGCACCACCACCTGATACGCAACGTGTTAGCAGGAGGCAACATTTCACTAACATGGTGGAACAGTACGTGTGCACACCCCTCCACGTACTGACTGATGGTTCGGCCCCATTCAACTTCTGGGTCTCTAAATTGTCCACGTGGCCAGAGCTAGCCTTTTATGCCTTGGAGGTGCTGGCCTGCCCGGCAGCCAGCGTTTTGTCTGAACGTGTATTCAGCACGGCAGGGGGCGTCATTACAGACAAACGCAGCCGCCTGTCTACAGCCAATGTGGACAAGCTGACGTTCATAAAAATGAACCAGGCATGGATCCCACAGGACCTGTCCGTCCCTTGTCCAGATTAGACATTAACTACCTCCCCATAACCATATATTATTGGACTCCAGGGCACTTCCTCATTCAATCCTATTTTTATTTTCATTTTACCATTATATTGCGAGGCTACCCAAAGTTGAATGAACCTCTCCTCTGCCTGTGTGCTAGGCCTAAATATATGCCAATGGACTGTTGCAGTGGTGGCTGACGTGAAGCCTCATTCTCTGCTATGACATGCAGACTGATTCTCTGCTGACATGAAGACAGATTCTCTGTTACGGGACCTCCCTCCTCTGCCTGGGTGCTGGGCCTAAATATATGCCAATGGACTGTTGCAGTGGTGGCTGACATGAAGCCTGATTCTCTGCTATGACATGCAGACTAATTCTCTGCTGACATGAAGCCAGATTGTCTGTTACGGGACCTCTCTCCTCTGCCTGGGTGCTGGGCCTAAATTTATGACAATGGACTGTTGCAGTGGTGGCTGACGTGAAGCCTGATTCTCTGCTATGACATGCAGACTGATTCTCTGCTGACATGAAGCCAGATTGTCTGTTACGGGACCTCTCTGCTCTGCCTGTGTGCTAGGCCTAAATATATGCCAATGGACTGTTGCAGTGGTGGCTGACGTGAAGCCTCATTCTCTGCTATGACATGCAGACTGATTCTCTGCTGACATGAAGCCAGATTGTCTGTTACGGGACCTCTCTGCTCTGCCTGTGTGCTAGGCCTAAATATATGCCAATGGACTGTTGCAGTGGTGGCTGACGTGAAGCCTGATTCTCTGCTATGACATGCAGACTGATTCTCTGCTGACATGAAGCCAGATCGTCTGTTACGGGACCTCTCTGCTCTGCCTGTGTGCTAGGCCTAAATATATGCCAATGGACTGTTGCAGTGGTGGGTGACGTGAAGCCTCATTCTCTGCTATGACATGCAGACTGATTCTCTGCTGTCATGAAGCCAGATTGTCTGTTACGGGACCTCTCTGCTCTGCCTGTGTGCTAGGCCTAAATATATGCCAATGGACTGTTGCAGTGGTGGCTGACGTGAAGCCTCATTCTCTGCTATGACATGCAGACTGATTCTCTGCTGTCATGAAGCCAGATTGTCTGTTACGGGACCTCTCTGCTCTGCCTGTGTGCTAGGCCTAAATATATGCCAATGGACTGTTGCAGTGGTGGGTGACGTGAAGCCTCATTCTCTGCTATGACATGCAGACTGATTCTCTGCTGACATGAAGCCAGATTGTCTGTTACGGGACCTCTCTGCTCTGCCTGTGTGCTAGGCCTAAATATATGCCAATGGACTGTTGCAGTGGTGGGTGACGTGAAGCCTCATTCTCTGCTATGACATGCAGACTGATTCTCTGCTGACATGAAGCCAGATTCTCTGTTACTGGACCTCTCTCCTCTGCCTGTGTGTGTGCTGGGCCTAAATATATGCCAATGGACTGTTGCAGTGGTGGCTGACGTGAAGCCTCATTCTCTGCTATGACATGCAGACTGATTCTCTGCTGACATGAAGCCAGATTGTCTGTTACGGGACCTCTCTGCTCTGCCTGTGTGCTAGGCCTAAATATATGCCAATGGACTGTTGCAGTGGTGGCTGACGTGAAGCCTCATTCTCTGCTATGACATGCAGACTGATTCTCTGCTGTCATGAAGCCAGATTGTCTGTTACGGGACCTCTCTGCTCTGCCTGTGTGCTAGGCCTAAATATATGCCAATGGACTGTTGCAGTGGTGGGTGACGTGAAGCCTCATTCTCTGCTATGACATGCAGACTGATTCTCTGCTGACATGAAGCCAGATTGTCTGTTACGGGACCTCTCTGCTCTGCCTGTGTGCTAGGCCTAAATATATGCCAATGGACTGTTGCAGTGGTGGGTGACGTGAAGCCTCATTCTCTGCTATGACATGCAGACTGATTCTCTGCTGACATGAAGCCAGATTCTCTGTTACTGGACCTCTCTCCTCTGCCTGTGTGTGTGCTGGGCCTAAATATATGCCAATGGACTGTTGCAGTGGTGGCTGACATGAAGCCTCATTCTCTGCTATGACATGCAGACTGATTCTCTGCTGACATGAAGCCAGATTCTCTGTTACGGGACCTCTCTCCTCTGCCTGTGTGTGTGCTGGGCCTAAATATATGCCATGGACTGTTGCAGTGGTGGCTGACGTGAAGCCTCATTCTCTGCTATGACATGCAGACTGATTCTCTGCTGACATGAAGCCAGATTCTCTGTTACGGGACCTCTCTCCTCTGCCTGTGTGTGTGCTGGGCCTAAATATATGCCAATGGACTGTTGCAGTGGTGGCTGACGTGAAGCCTCATTCTCTGCTATGACATGCAGACTAATTCTCTGCTGACATGAAGACAGATTCTCTGTTACGGGACCTCTCTCCTCTGCCTGGGTGCCGGGGCCTAAATATCTGAGAATGGACTGTTCCAGTGGTGGGTGACGGGAAGCCAGATTCTCTGCTATGGAACCTCTCTCCAATTGATTTTGGTTAATTTTTATTTATTTAATTTTTATTTTAATTCATTTCCCTATCCACATTTGTTTGCAGGGGATTTACCTACATGTTGCTGCCTTTTGCAGCCCTCTAGCTCTTTCCTGGGCTGTTTTACAGCCTTTTTAGTGCCGAAAAGTTCGGGTCCCCATTGACTTCAATGGGGTTCGGGTTCGGGACGAAGTTCGGATCGGGTTCGGATCCCGAACCCGAACATTTCCGGGATGTTCGGCCGAACTTCTCGAACCCGAACATCCAGGTGTTCGCTCAACTCTAATCACAAACAAACAATAGACTATTATACACATATCCTGACCCACTGCATAATTTGGCGTCTGTGTAAATGTGCCCACGGTCCGGCTCATTGCAAAAGCATATAGGGGTGTATTTTCAGTAAACTTAAAATGAACATAAAATGAAAATATAAAAAAAAAAATTAGTCTCAAACCACAATTTTGCTTGAAGCGTAAGGTAGGTTCAAGTTCACTCTTAGTCCTAAATGTTATGTAAAAGACCACGCCGCTCCTGAACCATCAATGAAAGTGTCAGTATTCAAAGGCACGCAGACAATATATTTCCAATACGGTGGATCACTGGGTTAAAATCCAGACTTCCACTTCAGTCGATCTCTTTGTCTCCTTCACTCTGGACTCCAACTCCTGGAAGGAAGTAGGACCAGCCCTCTACCTCACCTAATGGAAGCAGTCAGCAGGACACTGGAAGCTGCTGATGTCCTCTTCTAATGGAAAGTGTAAGGAGCCATCAGCAGGAGCAGACGAAGAAGTGCTGGAGCTTCTACAACCCTGCAGAAAGGAGACCTCACATACGCACTGCACTGTTGCAGCTATTTCTGGTGAAAGTGTATAGGGGCGTATTTCAGTAAAATGAGAAAAATATATACGCACTGCACTATTTAATTGTTTTCTGGTTAAAGCATATAGTGGTCTATTTCATTCCAACAAGAAATATATATTCTCAGGTCACTTCTGCAGTTATTTCTGGTGAAAGCATATAGGGCATATTTCATTAAAAAATAAAAAAAACATGTACGCACTGCATTATTTCTGTTAAAAGCGTATAGGAGCATATTACAGTAAAAAAATAAAAAAATAATTAAATATAATAATATATATATACTGTGGCAGTGGAGCTGCCAGAGGGCCATATGAAGGCCATTGAAATCGTGTATCTCACCTAGAGAAGCCTGGGTGAGAAAAGGACAGGCTAGGAAAATAGTTTTTTCCCACTTTCTTCAGCAGCTAGGCTGGTAATGAAGCAAATTAGCAGCCAGCTGAGGAACTCAGGTAAATGTGGGTTGAGTTCCTCAATCAGTCTGGGGAAGGAGCAGGCTGCGCCAAGGTCTGTGGGAGCCGGGACCCTCTAACCCTGTGTGGGGCAAGCACTGTGGTGTTTTAGGGAGCGGGGTGGTAGACCCAGATCCTGATAGAGAGGGAAAATACTGTATAGTCAGTGTCTAGACAGCCGAGGATTTATGTTTATGCTTTATGTTTTGGTCTGCTGTAAAAAGTGATAACAAAGGTGGTCGTGGCCAGTTTGCACCCAAATCTTCAGTGCTGGAGTGACCTCTTGAGTTGTGCCAACCGTCTAGGCAGAGAAGACGGCGATCCTGGAGAGCTAAGTGACCCCGAGTTGTCACAATACACACTGCACTGTTGCAGTTATTTCTGTTGAAAGCGTATAGGGGCGTATTTCAGTAAAAAAAACAACACAAATATATACGCACTGCACGGTTGCAGTTATTTCTGGTGAAAGCGTTTTGGGGTAGCATTTTTCAGTAAAATAAGAAAAATATATTCTCAGTGCATTTCTGCAGTTAATTCTGGTGTAAGCGTATAGGGGCGTATTTCAGTCCAACAAGAGAAATATATGCTCAGTTCACTTCTGCAGTTATTTCTGTTGAAAGCGTATAGGGGCATATTACAGTAAAAAAGAAAATATATACACATTTCACTGGTGCATTTATTTGTGGCAAAAGCGTTCAGTGGCTTATTTCAGTACAGAAAGAAAAATATATACGCACTTCACTGGTGCTTTTATTTCTGCTGAAAGTGTTTACTGGCCTATTTCAGTACAAAAAGAAAAATATATTCTCAGTTCATGTCGGCGGTTATATCTGTTAATAGCATGGCTGGGAGTCAGCAGGGTGGTAGCAGCGGGAGGTTGGGAGCCAAACGTGCCCAGGGTAGAGCACCTGCTTCGCAGCAGCCTACCTGCCCGATAAGTAGTGGTGCAGGGGTTCACAGAAGTAGTGGCTGTAGCAGTCAGTCATGCAGTGTTTATATGTGTTATTTTGTATTTAAGTAGAAAAAAAATACATTCTCAGTTCATGGCGGCGGCAGTTATATGTGTTGAAAGCGTTTAGTGGCCTGTATTTCAGTACAAACAGAAAAATACAATCTCAGTTCACGTTGGTGGTTATATGTGTTGAAAGCATGGCTGGGATTCAGCAGTGGGAGGTTGGGAACCAAACGTGCCCGGGGTAGAGCACCTGCTTCGCAGCAGCCTACCTACCCGGGAAGTAGCAGGGGTTCACGGAAGTAGCGGCAGTGGCAGTCAGTTAGTGCGGCGGTTAATGTGGTAAAATCTTTTTTGAAGTATTTTGGTCGAAAATCTAAATTTATTCAGCGATCAGCGCTGTGATTATATGCGGTTAAATCTTCATGATGTCTCCATGATAAATCTGCAGAGTGGGGGGCCGTGTTGCTTCGACACACTTTAAAAATAATCCTTCAGTGGAGCGAATAGATGCCACATGACCGGGACGCTCCATGACCTTCCCAGGAGCTGCTGTCGGGAGCAGCGGTTCATTTCTGAGACGTCTGTATAGTGCGGGGGGAATCCAAAGACCCTTTCCATCTAAGTGCTCCGTTATATGTGGTAAAATCTTTATTGAAGTATTTTGGTGGAAAAACTAATTACATTCAGCGTTCAGCGCTGCAGTTATATGTGGTGTGGTAAGGTGAACAGAAAAGTGTATGGTAAAGTCATGGAAGAGGTGTATATCCCACCCAGCTTCCTCAACTGGGTTAGGTAAATAAAATCCAGGACAGGTTTTCCCCTAGCCTGAGGGATCCCAGCTGAAGCCAACTGGGATCATCAAGGGGAAATAAAGCACAGTCCAGGCTGTCAGTCTGAGGAGAGGAATGCCTGGAGAAAGCCTGGGAAGCTGGCTGCCCTGCTGGCTAGAGAAGCTGAGTGCTCTGTGTGACCTGTGTTCAATAGGTGAGCTAGGATCCTTACTGTATTAGCCAGAGCCCAGACGGGCAGGTGTTTATTTTAGTTTGGTTTATGTTTTGTGGTGCTGGACCTTCACCTTACCCAGTGAATTATAACTGGGGCTGCCTGTATTGCTGGAGGGTGATAAATAAAGCAGCATTTGGACTTTAACCCCGTGGTCTGCAAGATAATCTGTCACCGCCGCCCAACCTGAGAGCGTAACCCCTTACAGTGGTAAAATCTTCAACGTTAGGCGCTGCACTTATATGCAATAAAATCTTTTGTGAATTATTTCAGTTGAAAAACAAATTTCCACCTCCTCCATTAACTTTCTCCTCTATTCATTCTCATCCTCAACACACACACTGACTTGACTCCCCCCACAGCTATATATATAAGTGGTGCCAGCACCACCTAGGGGCGAATAAAGGTAAATTACACTGCCAGCCTGTTAAAGGGAATTACAGCATAATACCATAATATATTTGATATGACATTTAGCAACAGTTTACAGTGCCCACATATAGCACATAGTGAGAAACTGCATCAAGATAATTCAAGCGTGGATCAGCCAGGTTTTCCACACACCAATGCCTGATGCATCAGACTAGATCATCCATGGTGTGACACCAATAATTTGACAAAAGAGACTGATTTCTTCTGGCTACCTGCCTTAGCTACTATTCTGATGCTGCAACCAGCCTGATGCCACACATCTGATGCCAAGTGCTCCTTCTTGCACCCACCTTCATCTGCTGTTACTGGTATTGCCACCCACTGCCCCACTCTGTTACCGGGTCACTTTGTGGTCTAATGATACAGCTACTGCTGCCATCTCCAAACTATGTCATTTTGCCACTCTGTGGTATCCTGCTGCCACCACCTACATCTATGTCACCCTGCTACTCTGTGGTATCCTGCTGCTGCTACAGCCATCTCCACATTATTTCACCTTGCCACTCCGTGGTCTCCTCATGCTGCTGCCATCTCCACACTATGTCACCTTGCCACTCTGTGGTCTCCAGATGCTGCCACCACCTCCAAACTATGTCACCTTGCCACTCGGTGGCCTCATCATACTGCTGCCATCGACAGACTCTGTCATTGTGCCACTCTTTCAAAGTGTTTTTTCGATAAAAATGATGGGTGACTGAAAAACTCCTTTTGCTGTATGGACCAAATGACGTTGTGTGACATCTGAAAGTGTGAGGAAAATACATATTATGAAACAAAAAGTACATGAAAACAATGACAACCTCCTGATGCGGCTGCTACCTCCAGACTCAGTCATTGTGCCACTCGGTGGCCTCCTCATACTGCCACCACCTCTAGACTCTGTTATTGTACTTCTCAGTGGCCTCCTCATACTGCTGCCAACTCCAGACCCTGTCATTGGGCCACTCTGTGGTATCCTCATGCTGCTTCCACCTCACCACTATGTCATAGGTCCACTCTGTGGATTTCTCATGCTTTTCACACCCTCCCCACTTCATGACTTGTCCACTATTTTGCCTTTCGGCCTTACTGACATCATCATTTATTTAATCCTTTCTTCTGATCTGTCAGAAGGAAGGAAAAATGAGACGCACAACGGATCCTGTCTGTGTAGCAGCTGTAAGGCCTGTATGGTCCTATCAGAATTGGCTTGTAATTTGGTACCCAAAAGCAGGAGTGGGTAGAAAACACAGAAGACATGCAAATATTCCATTCACGTGTCATCTCTGTTCGGGGGGGCTCTACTTGTATGCGCATTTAGTAGAACAGGTTCTAATAACATCTATGTGGAATCAGCTGGCGTCGGTGTAAAACAAGTGCGCTTCTTCTTGGCACTGACATTGACCTGTAAGGCTGAGTTCATACTTGAGTTTATTTGGTCAGTTTTGGCCCTGTGACTGCCCTAATATGTGAAGTGTGCAGTGATTCTAAGAGCAACGCCTGTCATCTGCATGTCATACGGACTCACAGTATTATTTCACTGCCAAAGCAGACTCCCTATGCGTATTACTACAAGGCACAGTGTTCTACACCACTATAAAGGTTCTCAACAGCCAGGAAATAGATGTTTTTGACGCGATTCACCGTACATAAATTTGGATAAAAGCAAATTTTCCCGAAAAATTCGGCGAATCCATTTTTTTTTTTAATCGCTCATCTCTAGTAATAATATTACAGGCTATAGCTACTAGAGATGGGTTGTTGATCCAGGGAGTTATTCTGATTGCCAGATTGGAGTCAGGAAGGATTTTTTTCCCCCTTAAGTCGGGAAAATAGGCTTTTACCTCACAAGTTTTTTTTGCCTTCCTCTGGATCAATTTGCAGGATACCAGGCCGAACTGGATGGACAGATGTCTTTTTTAGGCCTTAGAAACTATGGTACTATATTACTATGTATATAAGAGAAGAGTGATTTGTGTCTGAAAACACACAATAGGGTACCTCTTTGGCACACAGGGACGACCACAGTTTCAAGGTTTTTTGGTATAAATTATATTTTATTGTTCAGTTGACAACGCGTTTCGGAGTTTATAACTCCTTTATCAAGTCTTAGGGGCGCCAATAGCAATGGGCAACAGGCAGAAGAAGGCCGGGTGGCTGGGGACTCCTGCTGTAGTAGCTGATGCTGCATCTGCTACTACAGCAGGAGTCCCCAGCCACCCGGCCATCTTCTGCCTGTTGTCCCTTGCTGTTGGCGCCCCTAAGACTTGATAAAGGAGTTATAAACTCCGAAACGCGTTGTCAACTGAACAATAAATATTATTTATACCAAAATATCTTGAAACTGTGGTCTTCCCTGTGCACCAAAGAGGTACCCTATCGTGTGTTTTCAGCACAAATCACTCCTCTCGCCCTCAACAATTCCAAGGAGTTTTTGGCACCTCCATCCAAAGGGATTGAACGGGTACCGGCAGCACGGACCTCCCACACCCTCCCGTCCTATTGTGTGTCTAAACCTGTTGTGAGCGAACACCTGCGCAACACCCAAAGGTGAGCACACTCAATCCATCACGTTTATCTGCGTATCATCGCTTACTACCCTATGAGCGCCTCTCCATTTTTCTATCTTGCCATAATTACTATGTATATAAGGGCTGCCTTGAGTGAGATGTCTGACTGCTGGGATACTCAGCAGCATATTGAATGTGTAGGACTACAAGTCCCAGCTGTACAATGACACTGCTGATACACACAGGATCTTCCCCCTACCTGTTCTTTGCAATGCTCTGCAGACCTCCTCCAGTCTGTCAGCTCTGTGTCTGCAGGATGAGGAGGGAAGATCCTGAGCATGTCTCTTCACTGCCTGCAGCTGCTCAGCAAAGCCTCCAGCCCTGAGTCTGTGTTGCTGATAGTAGAAGGAGCTAATCTTTCTTGAAAAATCCAGTGGGGGGCAGACACAGGGCAGACAGTAGCAGACGGTGTGTGGCCAGCACAATGATGTCTTGTGCACAGACACAGAACTGCTCCCTCAGTCTTGTACACAAAACATCATCAGAGCAGGGGGAGAAGCTGACATAACATCTGATAAAAGGTCCACTGCAGATGAAGTAAGTAAATTGAAAACCCCTTATATTTCACTAGTTAGAAACATACAAAGAACAAAAAAATAACTCAGACAAGCCCTTTCAGTTACCTTTTATACAATTGCTTTTTCCTTATAAAGTTACAGGTAAATGCAGTCAGGTCCATAAATATTGGGACATCGACATAATTGTAATTTTTTTGGCTCTATACACCACCACAATGGATTTGAAATGAGACTAACAAGATATGCTTTAACTGCAGAACGTCAGCTTTAATTTGAGGGTATTTACTTCCAAATCAGGTGAATGGTGTAGGAATTACAACAGTTTGCATATGTGCCTCCCACTTGTTAATGAACCAAAAGTAATGGGACAATTGGCTTTTCAGCTGTTCCATGTGCGTTATTCCCTCATTATCCCAATTACAATGAGCAGTTAAAGGATTCAGAGTTCATTTTAAGTGTGCTATTTGCATTTAGAATCTGTTGCTGTCAACTCTCAAGCTTAGATCCAAAGAGCTGCCACTATCAGTGAAGCAAGCCATAATTAGGCTGAAAAAACCCAAAACAAACCCATCAGAGAGATAGCAAAAACATTAGGCGTGGCCAAAACAACTGTTTGGGACATTTTTAAAAAGAAGGAACGCACCGGTGAGCTCAACAACACCAAAAGACCCGGAAGACCACGGCAAACAACTGTGGTGGATGACCGAAGAATTATTTCCCTGGTGAAGAAAACACCCTTCACAACAGTTGGCCAGATCAAGAACACTCTCCAGGAGGTAGGCATATGTGTGTCAAAGTCAACAATCAAGAGAAGACTTCACCAGAGTGAATACAGAGGTTTCACCACAAGATGTAAACCATTGGTGAGCCTCAAAAACAGAAAGGCCAGATTAGAGTTTGCCAAACGACATCTAAAAAAGCCTTAACAGTTCTAGAACAACATCCTATGGACAGGTGTTCCAGACTTCAGGTTGTAATTGACTGCAAAGGATTTGCAACCAAGTATTAAAAAGTGAAAGTTTGATTTATGATTATTATTCTGTCCCATTACTTTTGGTTCCTTAAAAAGTGGGAGGCACATATGCAAACTGTTGTAATTCCTACACCGTTCACCTGATTTTAATGTAAATGCCCTCAAATTAAAGCTGACAGTCTACAGTTAAAGCACATCTTGTTCATTTCATTGCAAATCCATTGTGGTGGTGTATAGAGCCAAAAATGTTAGAATTGTGTTGATGTCCCAATATTTATGGACCTGGCTGTATGTTGTTTCTGCCTGTCTAGAAGCAATACTTGCAAATGGTACTGTTCTGCTTTATCCATGTATTACAAAGATTTACATGATTACAGATACAGAAATATTGTTAACTAGCTTGGAAAAAATGTGCAAACTTAAACGTATCTTATTTTTTTGTTTTTACAAAGGCTGGGCACGTATGTGGAGATAACATGGATCTAATTGATGGGCGACCTACTGGCTCTGTGAGAATATCATTTGGATTTATGTCTACATTTGAGGATGCCAAAGCATTTTTAACCTTTATTGTAGAAACTTTCATAAAAAAGTCATCACAAAGAACTGTACAAAAAATGGACTATGAAACGTTTCCGATAATCAGTCTGCCACAGTCAGAAAGCAGTGAAGAGAAAGGTATTAATTCCAGTGGAAAAATCACAGGCAGCACAAGGGTCACCCAAAGCCAAATATTGTCCAATCTATCTACACTAGAACGTGCTTGCAAATGCAAAGTTAGAAAAACCATGACAACAAATAAGGCAATCACGCTCAGTCACATCTACATTTATCCAATCAAGTCATGTGCAGCATTTCAGGTAAGACTTTGCATCAAGACTTTTAAATCTGATATTCTGAATTATAGTTAGCATCTTTTCAGTTTTTAACCCCTTAACGCCCAGGTCTATTTAGCGCTTATCAGGATGAGCGAATTTCATATTTTGAAATTAGTTCACGCTTCGTTTGGTGCAGAATTGCGTTATGGATTACATTACCACAGACCATAACGCAATGCTATGACAGCATGCATAACGGAATGCCTTTAGAGGCATTCCGTTATTCATTCAGTCATAATAGAAGTCTATGGGCTGCGAAACGAATCCATCCCATTTCCGTTATGCAGGGGAATCCTCTCTTCTGCATAACGGAAATGCCAGGCGATGTATACTTTTCATTGATAACTGGGGCGTGTACGGCTTTTTGATCAGTTTTTATTTAATATTTTGTGCCAGGAAAAGTCACCAAAAAATGGCAAATCGTCCATTTTGACGCTTTTTTGTTGTTTTGCCTTTTTTCCATATGGGATTAATACTTTTTTATTCTAATTTTGTGGGGGTGATTTGAACTTTCATTTTTTTTTTTTTTTTTTGTAAAAACTTTCTAATTATTTTTTTTAAACACTTTTTATAGTTCCCATAGGGAGCTATAACAATCAATCATTTGATTGCTATTATCATAGACTTGTGTTGGAGTCCATGATGATTTTACTACTTTCCTTTGGAGCCCTACTATAGGCAAGGACTCCATATAAAAGACTGTGCAGCAGCCTTGTGTCATAGACTATGACAGGGGCTGCAGCACCCAAGCTCCGGCTTCTGCGATCACCGCACGGGGGAGCCGGAGCATAACTGGTTTTCAGCTCGCTCAGATGCCATGGTCAGGTTTGACCATAGCATCTGAGGGGTTGAATATCTGTGATCGGCATTACAGCTGGTCGCAGACAGTAGCCACCAGTGTCTGCTGTAGGAAACAGCAAAGTGCCATCTTTAAAGACCCAAAATGTGACGTAACAGTAAGTTCATGTTGGGAAGGGGTTAATGATGGGCATTATACCAAGGGACTGGCACAAACCAAATGTGGTGCCCATTTTCTGTTACTTTTCTTTCCATCACAGGATGCGGAGCAAGACGGATCCATCATGACTAGTGTTGAGCAAACCCGAACTGTAAAGTTTGGGTTTGAGTTTGGTGTTCGGGCATTTAATGAAGCTTGTTGAAAGGCTGCAGGGCACTTAGAAGCAATCACAGCCATGACTAGCAATGGCATGGCTGTGATTGGCCGGTGCATCATGTGACCCAGCTTCTATAAAAGCTGGATCACGTGTAGCACCGCATATCAGCTCTGAGTAGTGCAGGGACAGGAAGCAGGCAGCTGAAGTGAGGGACTTCACCGAAATAATTTCACCACTAAGTATATCGTTCTATACCACAAAAGAAGGTGTACATTCACCCATACATTTTCCAAAAAAGAGCCAGTGTCACATTTCATTGCAAAAAGGGCTTCACCCCATAAAACTGCACGCATAAAACTGCACGCTGAACGGCAAGAAGGCCCTAAATTGAGAGGGGTCGCACATGGCTTGCATACAATACATGCCTCCGACATAATTTTTGGAGATCTACATGAAAATAATGTATTTGATGTAAATCGCGAGTGGGGCATTGCTGGAGACGGTGACTTCACAAGACATGGAAACGGTGACTTCCCGGACATACAGAGCAGCGGAGTTCAGCCACCTCTATTTGCTTCCCGCTGTTTACTGCTCCTGAATTAAAATTGGGGCAACCAGCTTCAGCTATCTCTGATGTGTATGCCTATGGAGTCCTTTTGTTAGGGCTTTGCAGAGGGAGCAAAATTGTTACACACAATTCTAATGGAATTCGAGAATCTGGACTTGGACTCCAAGGCAGAGGCTCTCCTTCATGTCTTGTGTGCTATGGAGATCGAATGCAGATGGAGCAGATAAAAACACATGAATGTTTTCCACTTAGTGAAGCTGCTTGATTTAATTGGGAATAGATGGTAGAGGGAAAGTCTGCTGGTGTGTTGTCATCGGCGTTTTCATTATGTTTACTGCAGGACCCACGACAAAATAATTCGGGAAATAGGAGGTGTACAATCACCCATACAGAAGAAAGTCTACTATCATCTAATTTTCTCAAAAACAGCCTGTATCACATAAAAAATTTCACCATTACGTAATTCGGTCCATCCCGAGAAAAGTGCTTCACCGCATATAACTGCACTAATTTTTTAATACTTTTACACAAAAGGCTTTTAAAAAAATAAGTGCAATGATGAAAGATGAATATACCGTATTTTTCGCCCTACAACACACACTTTCCCACCCCCAAAAGTGGGGGAAATATAATAGTGCGTCTTATGGGGTGAATGCTGCATTTTTCTGAATTTTCAATGATGTGACGCTATGCCACGCGGCGGGTGTATCAGCTGAGAGGGAGGGGGAGCTGGGGGCCGGCATCTGCTTTTATAATGACAGCGGGGCCCGTGCAGTGACTGTATTCTACTACACGGGCCCCACTCACTGTTTATGAATGAAGCAGGCGGCTTGGGCGCATGACGTAGTGACAAATGCTGCCAGTGCCTATCCTCCCGGCCTGCTTCCTCTCTGCTACGAGCTCTTGTAAGTACAGTATACAGGCGCTGATTACCTTGAACTTTTATATATATACTTTTATATATATTTTATATATTAACAATGCCTACAATTATAGAGATTATATACAGTGAGTGGGGCCCGTGTAGTAGAATACAGTCACTGCACGGCCCCTGCTGTCATTATAAAACCAGATGCGACCCCCACCCCCTGTATTGGGGGTCATTCACACCGCAGGGACACTATTATGGGGGGATCTGTGGATGACACAATATGTCATCCACAGATCCCCCCATAACAGTGTCACCCACAGATCCCCCATAACAGTGTCACCCAAAGGTCCCCCATAACAGTGTCACCCACAGGTCCCCCATAACAGTGTCACCCACAAGTCCCCCATAACAGTGTCACCCACGGATCTCCCATAACAGTGCGCCATCTACAGACCCCCATAACAGTGTGTCATCCACAGATCCTCCATAATAATGTCATCCACAGACCACCATTAGTTCAAAACCCACCAAAAGCACACCTTTTGGTTCAAAATATTTTTTTCTTATTTTCCTCCTCAAAAACCTAAGTGCGTCTTATGGCCCGGTGCGTCTTAAAGGGCGAAAAATACAGTAGTTGTAGTTTGTCAGTAATACACGGCAAACTGGGCTGAAAAATATCTCACTGCACCGCTGAAAGACAATTAGGCCCAATTTTTTTTCTATTTTTACACAAAAGGCTTTCCAACAGATAAGTGCAAACATGAACGGCAAATATATTTGTATTTCACCAGTAATGCACGGCTAACTGGGCTTTAAAATATCTCACTGCACCGCTGAGCGGCAAATATATTTTACTTTTGCCACTAATACACAAAGGGCTGTAATTTTTTCACTTCACCACACAATGGCTAATAAGCCCTTTCTTCTCCACTAATAATAGGCAAAAAATAAAAAAAATGCTTTAGAACTTATAACTGCACCACAATAGAGCAAATAACATTTTGAAATATTTACTTGTAATAAACCCTCTTAATGCCTGTATCAAATAGCACTTGCACACTAATAAGAACGGTATGCTGGAATTACAGAGCTGTTTAATGGCAATTTGTATCGCCAGTCAGTGTAGCAAAGTGTAATCTGATTGTTACTATTAACCAGGCTGTCACCTCCCCGACTGAACCCTGTACAACATAAATGCAGTGGAATTATTCCTCCCTATCCTTTCCCTACACCTTGAATAATGTTTCCCTGCACTTTTTTTTTTTTTTTTTTAGCACAATAACGATTTTTCTATCATTGTGCCTAGTGCCTGCAAACACATCTCTTCCTGCACTAAGTACTCTGGTCAATGGCAGAATCTAAGATGGCTGCTGGATTTATACGGCTGTGACATCACAGGGCTGGCTGCTGATTAGCTGCATTCATGTCAATATGGGTGATCCCGCCTTCGCAGAGTTCCTTTCTCCATGTCCTCACACATGCAGCCTCCATTTTAAGAAAAATAAGATTTGTTACTATGAAGCGCGAGGAAATTTGCATTTGGTGCAAATCAAATTTTTACTGAAATTCGTAACGAATGCCACTTCATCAGCTTCGATTCGCTCATCTCTAATATACAAATATATACAAAGCATTGGTACGGCCACACCTTGCATACGCAGTTCAGTTCTGGGCAACAGTTCATAAAAAGGATGCCCTGGAGTTTTAAAAAGTGCAAAGGAAAGCAACTAAACTCATAAAGGGCCTGGAAGATCTTAGCTATGAGCAAATATTAAAAGATCTGAATTTGCTAAGTCTTGAAAAAAGACGTTCTAAAGAGGGACTTGATTAACCTATACAAATATATAAATGGACCATACAAAAAATATCGAGAGAAGCTATTCTATGTTGAACCCCCTCAAAAACAAGGGGCCACTCCCTATCCCTGGAGAAAAAAAGATTCAGTCACCAGAAGTGACAAGTATTATTTACAGTAAGGGCTGTGAATGTCTGGAATAGCCTGCCGCTGGAGCTGGTCACAGGAAATTCAGTAGATGGATTCAAAAAAGGTTTATGGTACTTTCACACTTGCGGCAAAGTGATCCGGCAAGCAGTTCCGTCTACGGAACTGCCTGCCGGATCCTGCAAAACGTATGCAAACCGATGGCCTTTGTAAGACTGATCAGGATCCTGAATTTTTTTCTCCTTTTTTTTTCACATTTTTTTCGGTCGGATCCGGCATTCCGGTATTTTGAATGCCGGATCCAGCACTAATACATTCCTATGGAATTAGGCAAGTCTTCAGTTTTTGGGCCGGAGATAAAACCATAGCATGCTGCGGCTTTATCTTTTGCCTGATCAGTCAAAAAGACTGAACTGAAGACATCCTGATGCATCCTGAATGGATAGCTCTCCATTAAGAATGTATGGGGATATAACTGATCAGTTCTTTTCCAGCATTGAGCCCTTTTGACGGAACTCAGTGGCGGGGAAAAAAAACGCAAGTGTGAAAGTACCCTTAGATGACTTAATTATTTGAAAAAACCATTGAGGCTTATTACAATGTATAGAAATCATGTTCTATACACCCTTTCTCTTTGGCTTACCCTTCCTTAAAAGAAAGATGGATTTGTTCTCATTGCCACATGGGTAAGGATTTTTTTTTTACCCTCTCCCTCTCTGCAAAACACATGACTGTGTCGCTATTGTTGTAGCGAAAGACATACAGTAAGATACAGTTGGACATTTTTGGGAAAAAATGTGGTTTGATACGAATTTATTAACATAGTAACATAGTAACATAGTACATAAGGCCGAAAAAAGACATTTGTCCATCCAGTTCGGCCTGTTATCCCGCAAGTTGATCCAGAGGAAGACCCCTCTCTAGTAGCTATAGCCTGTAATATTATTAAGCTCCAGAAATACGTCCAGGCCCCTATTTCCTGGCTAGGGAGAGCCTTTATAGTGCTGTAACACGCATAGGGAGTCTGCTTTGGTTGTGGAATAATACTGTCAGTCCGTACGACATGCAGATGACATGTGTCAATCTTAGAATCACTGCACACTTCAATTATTTGGGCAGTCATGAGGCCAAAACTTACCAAATAACTCAGCCTTACAGGTCGATGTTAGATCCAAGAAGAAGCGCACTCCTTTTACACTGTCATCAGCTAATTCCACATAGATGTCTACAGAACTTGTTCTATTAAACACTTAAACAATTAAAGCCCACCGACAGAGTGGCAAAGGTGTCAGCAGTAAGTTTGTGTTGATGTCACAGATTTTCTTTTTTGCCATTCCTCTGACCCATCAGAACAATAACCCAGAAAAAACAGATCCGCCTTTACTCGGTCAGCATTTGATCAGTAATACATCAGTATTGCTAATGCCAAAAAAACAGGAGTGGATCCAAAACAGAGATGACACGTGAACAGAATATTTGCATGTCTTCTGTGTTTTGTACCCACTCCTGCTTTTGGCTGCCAAATCATAAGACAATTCTGATGGAATCATACAGGCCTTACAGCTGCTATACAGACAGGATCTGTTGTGCGTCTAATTTTTCCTTCCTTCTGACAGATCAGAAGAAGGGTCAAATAAATGATCATGTCAGCCAAGCCAAAAAGGCTAAATAGTGGCCCAGTCATGAAGTGAGGAGGGTGAGAACAGCATGAGAAGTCCACTGAGTGGCTGTATGACACAGTGGTGAGGTGGAAGCAGCATGAGGAGACCACAGAATGGCCCAATGACAGAGTCTGGAGGTGACAGCAGCATCAGGAAGAGGCAACAGAGTGGCACGATGACGAGAGATTGTGGAGGTGGCAGCAGCATAAGGAGGCCAGAGTAGCACGACGACGAGAGATTGTAGAGGTCTCAGCAGCATGAGGAGGCCACACAGAGTAGCACAACAACGAGAGATTGTGGAGGTGGCAGCAGCATGAGGAGGCCACAGAGTGGCACAACAACCAGAGATTGTTGAGGTTTCAGCAGCATGAGGAGGCCAGAGTAGCAGGATGATGAGAGATTGTGGAGGTGGAAGCAGCAGCAGGAGGCCACAGAGTAGCACAATGACGAGAGATTGTGGAGTTTGCAATAGCATGAGGGGGCCACAGAGTGGTATGACAACCAGAGATTGAGGAGGCGGCAGCAGCATGAGGAGGCCATCTCAGCTTAGCACAATTTAATAATACACCTTCTCCAGCACAAAAGGCTTGGCAAATTGATTGTCTGGGAATTTCCATTGAAAATTGGGATAATATATTGGCGAATTTAAGTTTAGTTTCTTATCATTTTTATCAAGTTTTGGTTCCATTTTAATATTAAATATTTAATAAATGTAATTAAAAAAATTAAGTGTTGCCTAAGACAGGAGAGAATCAGCCAGTCTTCTGGTTATTCGATGACGTTGTTGCGATGGAGAAAGCATTCCAAAAAACGATTTCTCTCCACCTGGAGACGAATCCTTTCCAAGATTGATGCAAGTGTGGTATCAGCTTCTCATTGAGACGCCACTCTCCTCATTACTACTTGCCCGCCTAGTGGAGGCAGGTTGAGGACAGGTGAGGGCACAGGCCCTGCTCCCGCGCCAGGCCAACTAAGGGTTGTGTCTGACAAACCTATTGACTCTTGGCTGGGGGTCTCTGATGTAAGTTGCGACAAAGTCGAAGTTCGAGTCAACAATTCAAGAACCGCTGGGTTGTTGGTCACAATAGGACCACTAGCTGACACTGGGAGCTTAGGCCTCTCGAAGTGACCCCTGCTGCCACGGCTCCTTACTTTGCTGCGACCTCTGCCTGCACCAGTAACATTTAGTCCTCAGCTACTCCCCTGTGCAGAGCCTGCCACTTCTCTGCCTGACATATTGTTAAATCAAATAACCAAATGTTAGATCAAATATTTTTTATTTTGCCACTAATACACAGCAAACAGTGCTTTAGAATATATCACTGCACCACTAAACGGAAAATAGGCCCAATTTTTTTTCAATTTTTCCACAAAAGGCTTTTCAACAAATAACTGCAACAATGAAAGGCAAATATATGCCGCACCTACTGTGTCCTTCTCCCATACCATGTAGATTGTAAGCCCTCATGGGCAGGGCCCTCTCAACTTCTGTACCAGTTTGTAACTCGTCTTGTCTAAGATTAGTGCAATTTGTCTGTATTATGTATGTATGCCTCTTCTCATATGTACAGCGCTATGGAATGAATGGCAATTTAATAATATATAATAATAATTATATATTTGTATTTCGCCAGTAATACAGGGCAAACTGGGCTGTAAAATATCTCACGGTAATAAGGCCCAAGTTTTTAGCTATTTTTCCACAAAAGACTTTTCAACAAATAACTGCAACAATGAAAGGCAAATATATTTGTATTTCACCAGTAATACACGGCAAACTGGGCTGTAAAATTTCTCACTGCACCGCTGAGCGGCAAAGATATTTTTCCTTTTTCCACTAATACACACCAGAAAGGGCTTTAAAACAGATAACTGCACCGCTAGGCGGCAAAGATATTTTTGCCACTAATACACGACAAATAGGGCTTTAATTTTCACACTTCTCTACACAATGGCTAATAAGCCCCTTTTTCCCACTAATAAAAGCCAAATAAAGCATTTGCTTTAGAACACATAACTGCACTGCACTAGGGCAAATAAAACGTAGAAATATTTCATTGTAATAAACCCTCTTAATGCCTGCATCAAACAGCAAAACAGCACCCTAAGGCCTCATGCACACGACAGTTTTTTTTCGCGGTCCGCAAAAACGGGGTCCGTAGGTCCGTGATCCGTGACCGTTTTTTCGTCCGTGGGTCTTCCTTGATTTTTGGAGGATCCACGGACATGAAAAAAAAGTCGTTTTGGTATCCGCCTGGCCGTGCGGAGCCAAAAGGATCCGTCCTGAATTACAATGCAAGTCAATGAGGACGGATCCGTTTGACGTTGACACAATATGGTGCCATTTCAAACGGATCCGTCCCCATTGACTTTCAATGTTCTGGAGTTCTTTTATACCATCGGATTGGAGTTTTCTCCAATCCGATGGTATATTTTAACTTGAAGCGTCCCCATCACCATGGGAACACCTCTATGTTAGAATATACTGTCGGATATGAGCTACATTGTAAAACTCGGATCCGACAGTATATTCTAACACAGAGGCATTCCCATGGTGATGGGGACGCTTCAGGTTAGAATATACTGAAAAACGGTGTACATGACTGCCCCCTGCTGCCTGGGGGAGGGAGGGGAGAGGGCCCACTGGCCACCAACGAGTTATCTACAGCGGAGGGAGGGGGGGCCCACTGGACACCAATGAGTTAACTACAGGGGAGGGAGGGGGGCCCACTGGACACCAATGAGTTAACTACAGGGGAGGGAGGGGGGGCCCACTGGACAGCAATGAGTTAACTTCAGGGGAGGGAGGGGGGGCCCACTAGACACCAATGAGTTAACTACAGGGGAGGGAGGGGGGGGCCGCACTGGCCACCAATGAGTTAAAAACAGGGGGCAGTCATGTACACAGTTTTTCAGTATATTCTAACCTGAAGCGTCTCTGTGTTAGAATATACTGTCGGATCTGAGTGAAAACTCACCTCTGAAAAAGCTTTTATGCAGACGGATCTTCGGATCCGTCTGTGTGAAAGTAACCTACGGCCACGGATCACGGACACGGATGCCAATCTTGTGTGCATCCGTGTTCTTTCACGGACCCATTGACTTGACAGGTCATATTTTTTTTGACGGACAGGAAACACGGATCACGGTCTCGGCTGCAAAACGGTGCATTTTCCAATTTTTCCACGGACCCATTGACGGAAAACGGCACAACGGCCACGGATGCACACAACGGTCGTGTGCATGAGGCTTAATAAGAACGGTTTGCTGGAATTACAGAGCTGTATAATGGCAATTTGTATAGTCGGTGCTACAAGGTGTAATAAGATTGTTCCTATTAACCAGGCTGTCACCTCCCCGACTGAACCCTGTTCAACAGAAATGCAGTGGAATAATTGCCCCCTATCCTTTCCCTACACCTTGAATAATCTTTCCCTGCACTTGTAATTAATTAATTAATTTATTTTTTAACACAATGACGATTTTTCTATCAGTGTTCCTAGCGCCTGCAGACACGTCTCTCCCTGCACTATGTACACTGGTGAATGGCAGAATATAACATGGCTGGCGGATTTATACGACTGTGACATCACAGGACTGGCTGGCTGCTGATTGGCTGCATGCATTTCAGTATGGGTGATCCCGCCTTCCCAGATATTCTTTCTCCATGTCCTCACATGTGCAGCAGCCATTTTGGGAAAAATGTTATTCATTACTATGAAGCTCGAGGAAATTCGTATTCAGTGCAAATCACATTTGTGCATAGTTCTATTGCCCACATAATAAGTATAAGGTAGATGTACACCATTCTATGCTATCTTCTGCAGATGACATGTACATGTATGTCATTAGGATTAAGGGATTAAAGTGTATCTCCAGTCAAAAACCTAAAAGGCATCTGTCAGGAGATGTATACCTGTGACACTGGCTGACTTGTTACACGTGCTCTTTGCAGCTGAATGCATCCATGTTGGTCCCATGTTTATATGTGCCCGCACTGCTGAGAAAAATTATGTTTTAATATATGCAAATAAGCGTATTAGAGCTGCAGGTTCTATGTTGGCAAGCAGGTGGCAGGCCAACATAGGATAACAGCAATTGGAACTTGCATTGTAGTTCTATGGAAATACAGTATAATCCATAAAAAAGATAATTAGTGGATATTGTAGCCCCCTAGAAGGACTACAAAAAAGTTAAAAAAAAATAATAGTTATATAGGTAATATAAAAAAAGTTAATCACTCCCCTTTCGCTGGAATAAAAAAAAAACATACACTAAAAAAATATAAACATCATTGGCATCGATGCATCTGAAAAAGCCAGTACTATTAAATTATAAAAATATTTATTCCATATGGTAAATTACATAATGAAAAAAATATCAAAATGGCTGATTTGCCATTTTTTCAGCGATTCTCCTACCCCCAAAAAATGTATAACGTGATGAAAAAGTCACACACTACAAAATGGTATCAATAAAAACTACATATCGTCCCACAAAAACATTTTCAGAATTAAAACAAAAAACACCCTACACATGTGTTGATATTGTTGTAATTGTACTGACCCAGAGAATGAAGGGCACAGGTCAGTTTTTCCGAGAATGCTGTAGGGACAAAACCCATAAAACTGTGGCAGAATCATTTTTTTTTTCCAATTCCACCCCATTTGGAATATTTTTCAAACTTCCCACTAGATTGTATGCCATATTAAATGGTGGCATTAGAAAGTACAACTTGTCCTTCAAGAAATAAGCCCTCATACGGTTATTTGAAAAGTTATGACTCTGAAAACCAGGGAAGAAAAATGAAAATGCAAAAACAAAAAAAACCTCCGGTATCCAAGGGGTTAATGATGATGAATGGAAAAGCATACCTCCCAACTTTTGAAAAACACAGAGACAATATGTGTGGGACCCACATTATGCCCCTCACAGTAGTTATGCCCACATTGTGATCCTCAAAGTAGTTATGCCCACGTGTGCCCCTTTCACAGTAGTAATACTCACATGTCCTCTCTTCAGTCATAATTCCAGCATGTGCCCGCTTCACAGTAGTTATGCCCATATTTTTCCCCACACAGTAGTTATACCCACATTGAGCCATTCACAGTAGTAATGCCCACATTGTGCCCCCTTCACAATAGTAATACCCACATTGCACCCCCTTCACAGTAGTTATGCCCACATTGTGCCCCTCACATTAGTTATGTCCACATTGCGCCCCTCACATCAGTTATGCCCAGATGTCCCCCCTTCGGTCATAATGCAAACATGTGCCCACTTCACAGTAGTTATGCTGATATTTTGCCTCACATAGAAGTTATGCCCACATTGTGCCCTTCACACTAGTAATGCCCACATTGTGCCTCCCTTGCAGTAGTTATGTCCACATTGTACCCATCATTAGTTATGTCCACATTGTACCCCCTTCACAGTATTAATTCCTACATTGTGCCACCTTTACAATAGTTATTTCCACATTGTGACCCTTCCACAGTAGTTATGCCCATATTGTGCCCTTCTTATTAGTTATGCCCCTCATAACCAATAAGTAGTTATGCCCAGATGTGTCCCCTTCACAGTAATGCTCACATGACATGTGCCCCTAACAGTAGCTATGACCAGATGTTCCCCCATTCACAGTTGCTATGTCCATATATGTGCCCCCCTCACAGTAGTTTTGCCCAGGTATGTGCCCCCTCACAGTAGTTATGATCATATATGTGCCTCCTCATAGTAGTTATGTGACCCCTCAGTGTAGTTATGTGAGATATGTACCCCCCATAGTAGTTCTGGCCAGATATGTGCCCCGTCACAGTGTTTAGGCAAAATATGTCCCCTCCCAGTGCATATGGCCACATATGTGTCCCCTCACAGTAGTTATGGCCAGATATGTGCCCCGTTCAAAGTAGTTATGTTTGTATCGGTGCCCCCTCACAGTAGTTGTGGCCACATATGTGCCCCCTCACAGTAGTTATGGCCAGACATTTGTCCCCTTAAAGTAGTTACGGACAGATACGTTCCCCCTCACAGTAGTTATGGCCAGATATTTGCCCCCTTACAGTAGTTATGCCAGATATGTGCCCCCTCACAGTACATGGTTACGGACAGATATATGCCTCCTCACAGGAGTTGAGCTGACACCTGGAAGTTCAGGTTCGGCCGAACTTCACAAAAAAGTTCGAGTTCGGGACCCGAACTTTACCCCGAATCCTATTGAAGTCAATGGAAAGGGCTAGAGGGCTGCAAATGGCAGCGAAGTGTGGTTAAGAGCGTGTCAAGTGCTCTGCAAACAAATGTGGATAAGGAAATTACTTCAAATAACATAAAATACATAACAATAAAAAATAATAATCTTGATCTAGGATGAGGAGGTCCATATGGAGTAGGAGGTTGAGGAGGCGGTGGATGTGGCAGTGTAGGTGGAAGCAGCAGTGGAGGAGGTAGCCAACACTGGTTTTTGGTTTAGTTTAGTTTTTTTTAGTTTTTTAGTTCAAATTTGGGTAGACCCCAAAACATTGGTAAATATAAAAAATATAACAAAGAGAAAGTGCGCTGGAGTACAACAATGGCTGGGTGAGGCCGGTATACATGCCTATTCTGCACAAGGTACGGACAAGTCCTGTGGGATCCCTGCCTGGATTTTTTTAATGAACGTGAGCTTGTCCACATTGGCTGTGGACAGGCAGCTGCTCTTGTCTGTGATAACGCCCCCCTGCCGTGCTAAACACACGTTCAGACAATACACTGGCTACAGGGCAGGACAGTACCTCCAAGGCATAAAGGGCAAACTCAGGCCATGTGCCATATTTGGAGACCCAGAAGTTGAAGGGGGCAGACCCATCAGTCAGGACTTGTAGGTGTGTGCACACATACTGCTCCACCATGTTGGTGAAATGCTGCTGCTGCCTCCTGCTAAGACATTCCATATCAGCTGGTGGTGCTGGTTGTTGTGGTGTGCTGACAAAGCTTTTCCACATATCGGCAATGCTAACCCTGCCTTCTGAGGTGTCGGCGGTGCCCCAGCTGCCTTGGCGACCTCTTCCTCCTCCTCTGCCTTCGCCTTATGCGTCCACTCTGCCCCCGCTGTCCGGTGGGAATGTCACCAGCAGCGTGTTGACCAGCGTGATCTTGTACTCGCGCATCTTACGATCACGATCCAGTGATGTAAATAAGGACGGTACGTTGTCCTTGTAATAGGGATCCAGCAGCGTGGCCACCCAGTAATCATCACAAGTTAGAATGTGGCCAACTCGGCGGTTGTTGTTGAGACACTGCAGCATGCAATCGCTCATGTGTGCCAGGCTGCCCAGAGGCAACAACAACATGTCCTCTGTGGGAGGCATATCGTCTGTGTCTTCGGTTTCCCCCCAGGCACGCACCAGTGATGACCATGAGCTGGTTTGGGTGCCACCCTGCTGTGAACACGGTTCCTCCTCTTCCATCTCCTTCGCCTCGTCATCTTCCAGAACTGTGCCCTGGCTGGACAATTGTGTACCTGGCCTATGTAGGTGCAGGAACCCACCCTCAGAGCCACTTGTGAATGACTGGCCTGAAACCCTTGTAAATGATCCCTCTTCCTCCTCTTCCTGTACCACATCCTCTTCCATTATCGCCCGAAGCGATGTTGATGGAGTACTCAAAACAGCGCAACAAGACACACAGGTCTCGCATGGAGGCCCAATCATTGGTGGTGAAGTGGTGCTGTTCCGCAGAGCGACTCACCCGTGCGTGCTGCAGCTGAAACTCCACTATCGCATGCTGCTGCTCGCACAGTCTGGCCCGCATGTGCAAGGTGGAGTTCCACCTTGTGGGCACGTTGCATATGAGGCAGTGAGCAGGAAGGCCGAAGTTATGCTGCAGCGCAGGCAGGCGAGCAGCAGCAGGGTGAGAATGCTAAAAGTGTGAACAGACGGCTCGCACTTTCTGCAGCAGCTCTGACATATTGGGGTAATTTTTCAGGAATTTTTGCACGACCAATCTCAGCACATGCGCCAGGCAAGGGATGTGCGTCAAACTAGCTAGGCCCATAGCTGCTACAAGATTTTACTCATTATCGCACACCACCAGGCCGGGCTTGAGGCTCACTGGCACCAACCACTTATTGGTCTGTTGTTCCATGCCCGTCCACAGCTCCTGCGCGATGTGGGGTTTGTCCCCCAAACAGATAAGTTTCAAAACTGCCTGCTGTTGTTTACCCCTGGCTGTGCTGAAGTTGATGGTGAAGGTGTTATGCTGATTGGATGAGGAGGCGGTAGAGTATGAGGAAGCAGAGTAGGAGGAGGAAGCAACAGGAGGCAAAAAGAAATGCCCTGCAATCCTCGGTGGTGGAAGGACATGCGCCAAACTGCTTTCCACCTTAGGCCCAGCCGCCACTGCATTTACCCAGTGTGCTGATATAATGTCCCTGACCAAGCTTACTGGTCCACATATCCATAGTTTGGTGGACCTTGCCACAGATGACATTGCACAGTGCACACCTGATTTTGTCCCCCATTTGGTTGTGCAGGGAAGTGATGGCTCGCCTGGAAAAGTAGTGGCGGCTGGGCACAACGTACTGTGGGACAGCCACCACCATCAGATTCTTAAAACTGTCCATGTCCACCAGACGGAATGACAGCATTTCAAAGGCCAGTAATTTGGAAATGCTGGCATTCAGGGCCAGGGATTGAGGGTGGGTAGGGGGGTACTTCCTCTTTCGTTCCAGTGTTTGAGAGATAGACAGCTGAACGCTTACATGGGACATTGTGGAGATGCTTGTTGACCGAGGTGGTGGCGTTGATGGCTCATCCTCTGTTTGTTGCGGGATGGCAGGTGCCACTGTCACTCCAGAGGTGGATGAAGAGACTGAGACTGCAGCAGAAGAGGAAGCAGGAGAAGCCAGAGACCTTTCCTGGCTTTTGAAGTGTCTACTCCACTGCAGCTTGTGCTTTGTACTTAGATGCCTGGTCATGCAGGTTGTGCTCAGGTTTAGAACGTTTATGCCTTGCTTCAGGCTCTGATTGCATAGCTTGCAACCCACTCGTGTCTTGTCATCAGCACATTGTCTGAAGAACTGCTGTGCCAGGGAACTCCTTGGAGCTTGCTTTGGTGTGCTCGGTCCTTTGCTGTGGTGGGCAGTAGCAGGCGTACTGTCTAGGGGACGGACGTTCTGCTTTTGCACCCTGCTCCCACTTTTGCTGTGCTTGTGGCTCTGTGCGACCACCGACTCTTCCTCCAAACTACACAGTTCAGTCGCTTGACCTTGATTCCATGTAGGGGTCGAGGACCTCATCGTCCACCGAATCATCTTCCACCCATTCTTCACGCCTGCCCTCCTTGTCGATCTTGCACACTGCAGAAAGCCACAGCAGTTGGTACCTGTGTTTTGTCATCATCCGAGACGTGCTGTGGTGGTCCTCCCATGTACTTATCCTGAAAAATAAGTGGTTGTGCATCGGTGCACTCAATCTTTTCCACTTCTGGGGCAAGGCTATGTGGATGGTTCTGGGAAACCCTGCTAGCAGAGTCATCAAAAAGCAGAAGAGACTGCTGCATGACTTGGGGTCCAGACTGCTTGGCTGATTTGCAAGGGGGTGAAGTGAAAGACTGATGGCCATGGGCTGCAGGTGCCAACTCTGATCTTTCAGCAGGGGACTGGGTGGGAGACTAGTGATGAGCGGCAGGGGTCATATTCGAATTTGTGATATTTCGCAAATATTTTTCGAATATTCGTCTAATATTCGTTATATTCTACGATTTTTTTACAAAAAATTTCGGCAAGGTAATAATTGTGTGATATACAAATTTTCGCAATTCAAACTATTAGACAAAGAAGATTATAGCACTATATTAGCTAAATTGTTCTATATTATTTATTTTTTTCCGAATATTCGCTATATTGCTATAACTTCATTTTTTCGAATATTCGTAATATTCTAAAACAAGAATATATAGCAATATAGCGAATATTCGAAAAAAAAGAATATAGAGCAAAATTTGCAAACACTACTACTCCTAAAGTCAAGTATATTGCAGCCTTCTTATTGGCCCACAAGCTAGAAGCAGGGAGGGATCATGTGTACTGATTTAAAAAAAAAAAAAAATCTAATAAAAAAGGGGAAAAAATTCAAATATTCGAAATTACGAATATATATAACTATATTCGAAATATTCACGAATTTTCGAAGTACCTATAACCGCGATAAAGCTAGAAGCAGGGAGGGATCATGTGTACTGATTTAAAAAAAAAAAAATTGAATAAAAAAAGGGAAAAAAAATTCAAATATTCGAAATTACAAATATATATAACTATATTCGAAATATATTTGAAATTCGAATATTCGTGATCAACACTATAGGAGACAATGTGAAGGAACTGGAGGCACTGTCAGCCACCCAATCTACTATCGCCTGTACCTGTTCTGGCCTCATCATTCGTAGAGCGGCAATCGGCCCTACCAAATAACGCTGAAGGTTCTGTCGCTTACTTTCACCTGGGCGTGTAGCTGGAACAAATCGACCATGTTCTCTCCCTGCAACAGGAGGTCCACCAACAAAAGCAGCAACACGGCTAGGGCCATGTCCCTTGTTTGAACCTCTCCACCGAAGTAACAGGTGTTTTAACTAAATTAAGTTCCTTGTGAACAATGCAGAGCGGGGTTTTTTTGATGGCCAAAATGGGTTAATGTCACCCAACAATGGAACAGACAATTTTAGAAATTTAGGTCCATGTCACCTAGGCAGAGCATTTTTATTTTTTTTACGGGAAAAATGGGTTAATGTCACCCAACAATGGAACAGATGGATTTAACTGTATTTCTTTAACTACCAGAAATGCAGCACAAATAAAACAAAAGTTTTTTTTTTTTTAACCCTAAATGAAACAGATGGATTTACCTGTGATTATATTTCACTCTCACAAATGAAGCACATTCACTTATTTGGGCAGTCACGGGGCGAAAACCGACTAAATAACTGTATTATAAACTCAGTCTTGCAGGTCAATGTTAGGGCCAAGATGAAGCGCACTCCTTTTACACTGTCATTAGCTGATTCCACATAGATGCCTACAAAACCTGTTGTATTAAACGCTTATACAAGTAGAGCCCCCCCTCCCCCCCCCCCATAGAGTGGAGAGGGGTTCAGCAGTAAGTTTGTGTCGACGTCACTGATTATTTTGTCATTCCTCTGATCCATCTCAACACTAACCCCTAAGAAACTGATCCTGTCTGTGGAGCATCCGCCTTCACTCGGTGAACATTTGGTCAGTAATCCATCAGTATTGCTAATGCAAAAAAAGGAGTGGATCCTTAACAGAGATGACACGTGAACTGAATATTTGCATGTCTTCTGTGTTTTGTACCCACTCCTGCTTTTGGATATCAAATCATTCGCCAATTCTGATGCAAATCAGGGAACATGTCATAAAGGCCTTACAGCTGCTACATAGACAGGAGCATAAGGAGACCACAGAGTGGTGATGTGTCAGCAGCATGAGGAGACCATGGAGTGGTGATGTGGTAGCAGTATGAGCAGACCACAGAGTGGAGAAGTGGCAGCAGAATGAGGAGATCACTGAGTGGCCCAGTAAAAAAAAGTGTTGAGGTAGCAGCAGAATGAGGAGACCACAGAGTAGTGATGTGACAGCAGCATAAGGCCCCATGCACACGGCCGTTGTTCACAGCCGTGTGCGGGCCGTGGAACCGCAGGACTGGATCCCTCCTGAGAGCAGGAGCGCACGGCATTACTGGTTGCTATGACGCCGTGCGCTCCCTGCTGCCGCCGCAATACAGTGGTACACTGGTACACGGCCGTGTGCATGGGGCCTAAGGAAACCACAGAGTGGCCTAGTGACAGAGTGGGGGGTAATGTGTATATATATATATATATATATATATATATATATAGCTGATATATAGAAGCTGTATATATATATATATATATATATATATATATATATATAGAAGGCCTTAATCAGTTGTTGGTTGAAGCTGGTATATCACCCTCAAGCATAAATTTTGTTGACACAGGTATATGGAAAACCTCTATCACTATTTAGTCCATGCTAATATATGGCAGACCTCAATCAGATGTTAGTTGAAGCAGGTATATCAAAACCCGCAATCTGTATTTTGTTGACACAGGTTTATGGAAAACCTCTATCACTATTTTGTGGAAGCTGCTCTATGGCAGGCCTCAATCAGTTGTTAGTTGAAGCTGGTATATCACCCTCAAGTAGTAATTTTGCGCACGCAGGTATATGGAAAACCTCTATCACGATTTTGTGGAAGCTGATATTTGGCAGGCCTTAATCAGTTGTTGGTTAAGGCTGGTATATCACCCACAAGCAGTAAGTTTGTGGACGCAGATATATGGAAAACCTACGTCAATATTTTGTGGAAGCTGATATATGGCAGGCCTCAATCAGTTGTTAGTTGAAGCAGGTATATCAAAACCCGCAATCTGTATTTTGCAAATGAAGGTACAAACCGGATTCCCAAAAAGTTGGGACACTATACAAATCGTGAATGAAAACTGAATGCAATGATGTGGAGGTGCCAACTTCTAATATTTTATTCAGAATAGAACATAAATCACGGAACAAAAGTTTAAACTGAGAAAATGTACCATTTTAAGAGAAAAATATGTTGAATCAGAATTTCATGGTGTCAACAAATCCCCAAAAAGTTGGGACAAGGCCATTTTCCCCACTGTGTGGCATCTCCCCTTCTTCTTACAACACTCAACAGACGTCTGGGGACCGAGGAGACCAGTTTCTCAAGTTTAGAAATAGGAATGCTCTCCCATTCTTGTCAAACACAGGCCTCTAACTGTTCAATCGTCTTGGGCCTTCTTTGTTGCACCTTCCTCTTTATGATGCGCCAAATGTTCTCTATACGTGAAAGATCTGGACTGCAGACTGGCCATTTCAGTACCCGGATCCTTCTCCTACGCAGCCATGCTGTTATGATTGATGCAGAATGTGGTCTGGCATTATCTTGTTGAAAAATGTAGGGTCTTCCCTGAAAGAGATGACGTCTGGATGGGAGCATATGTTGTTCTAGAATCTGAATATATTTTTCTACATTGATGGTGCCTTTCCAGACATGCAAGCTGCCCATGCCACACGCACTCATGCAACCCCATACCATCAGAGATGCAGGCTTCTGAACTGAGCGTTGATAACAACTTGGGTTGTCCTTGTCCTCTTTGGTCTGGATGACATGGCGTCCCAGATTTCCAAAAAGAACTTTGAATCGTGACTCATCTGACCACAGAACAGTCTTCCATTTTGCCACACTCCATTTTAAATGATCCCTGGCCCAATGAAAATGCCTGAGCTTGTGGATTTTGCTTAGAAATGGCTTCTTCTTTGCACTGTAGAGTTTCAGCTGGCAACGGCGGATGGCACGGTGGACTGTGTTCACTGACAATGGTTTCTGGCAGTATTCCTGAGCCCATTCTGTGATTTCCTTTACAGTAGCATTCCTGTTTGTGGTGCAGTGTCGTTTAAGGGCCCGGATATCACGGGTATCCAGTATGGTTTTACGGCCTTGACCCTTACGCACAGAGATTGTTCCAGATTCTCTGAATCTTCAGATGATGTTATGCACAGTTGATGATGATAGATGCAAAGTCTTTGCAATTTTTCGCTGGGTAACACCTTTCTGATATTGCTCCACTATCTTTCTGCGCAACATTGTGGGAATTGGTGATCCTCTACCCATCTTGGCTTCTGAGAGACACTGCCACTCTGAGAAGCTCTTTTTATACCCAATCATGTTGCCAATTGACCTAATTAGTGTTAATTGGTCTTCCAGCTCTTCGTTATGCTCAAATTTACTTTTTCCAGCCTCTTATTGCTACTTGTCCCAACTTTTTTGGGATTTGTTGACACCGTGAAAATTTGAATCAACGTATTTTTCCTTTAAAATGATAAATTTACTCGGATTAAACATTTGATATGTCATCTACGTTCTATTACAAATAAAATATTGACATTTGCCATCTATACATCATTGCATTTAGTTTTTATTCACAATTTGTTTAGTGTCCCAACTTTTTTTAGAATCCGGTTTGTATATGGAAAACCTCTATCACTATTTTGTGGAAGCTGATATATGGCAGGCCTCAATCAGTTGTTAGTTAACCCCTTAGTGACCACCCATACGCCTTTTTACGGCGGTCACTAAGGGGCCTTAGGCTGCTCACTCTAAGCGCTGCACGGCTCCCCCGTGCAGCGGGGAGAGCGGACCCGGCTCTCACATGAGAGCCGGGGCTCTGTTCTAACAGCCCTGACCGGCAGAAGTGCCGATCCGTGCTGTTTAACCCTTTACATGCCGGGCGCAATGGCGCCCGCTGCATGTAAAGTGGTGACAGAGGGAGCGGACTCCCTCTGTCTCCCATCAGCACCCCGAAAATAAGATCGCGGGGTGCTGATGTGTTGTGAAGCTTACTTCGCTTCTGATCAGGGCCCAGAGCCTGTCTGCAGTTCTCTCCAGCAGGCTGTGCCTCTCTGGCGCAGCCTGCTGGTCAATCTTTGAATAGCATTGCTATTGAAATGTAATGCATTATAGAGATAATGCATTACATTTTAAAAGCAATCAAAATACTGTATATTATAGTCCCCTTATGGGACTTTTAAGTAGTAAAAAAAATAGAAAAAAAATACACATTTATTAAATAAAAATATCCATAAAATAAAAAAATATGCTTTTTTTCATTGAAAATACGCTTTTTAATGAGAAAAATTACAAAAAGAAAATATCCCCCATATGTTTTGTATTGCCGCATCCATAATGACCCGGACTACATAAATATTACATAAATTATCCCCTATGGTGAACACCGTAAAAAAAAAAAAAAAAAAAAGAATTTCTAATTTATTCTTAGTTTCCACAGAAAAAAATGTAATATCAAGCGATCAAAAAGCGGCATTTACTCCAAAATGATACCAATGAAAAATGCAAGTTGTCCCTCAAAAATCAAGCCCTCACACAACTCTATAGAAAAAAATAAAATAAAGTTTTGGGTCTTGTGAAGTGGCAATGCAAAATCATTTTTTGGGTTAATAAAAGGGGTTTTATTGGAAAAAAAAACGTTGTAAAACGTAAAAAAAATGTATAAGTATTTAGTATCACTGTAATCATACTGACCCAGAGAATAAATATATTATGTTGTTTGTACCGAAAAATGAACGCCGTAAAATTTATAATGTAAAAACGCAGTGGCAGTATTGCTATTTTTCCCCATCTCCCTCCCAGAAAGAGTTAATAAAAGTTAAACAGAAAGTTATGTGGTCATAAAGGCCCAAACAGGCTTGGTCACTAAGGGGTTAAAGCTGGTATATCACACTCAGGAAGTAATTTTGTGGATGCAGGTATATGGAAAACCTCTATCACTACTTTGTGGATACTGGTATATGGCAGGCCTCAATCAGTTGTTAGTTGAAGCTGGTATATCACCCTCAAGCAGTAATTTTGCAGACGCAGGTATATGGTAAACCTCTATCACTATTTTATGGAAGCTGATACATGGCAGGCCTTAATTCGTTTTTAGTTGAAGCTGGTAGATCACCCTCAAGCAGTAATATTGTGGACGTAGGTATATGGAAAACCTCTATCACTATTTTGTGGAATCTGATATTTGGCAGGCCTTAATCAGCTGTTAGTTGAAGCCGCAGGTATATGAAAAACCTCTATCACTATTTTGTGGAAGCTGATATACAGTACAGACCAAAAGTTTGGACACACCTTCTCATACAAAGAGTTTTCTTTATTTTCATGACTATGAAAATTGTAGATTCACACTGAAGGCATCAAAACTATGAATTAACACATGTGGAATTATATACATAACAAAATAGTGTGAAACAACTGAAAATATGTCATATTCTAGGTTCTTCAAAGTAGCCACCTTTTGCTTTGATTACTGCTTTGCACACTCTTGGCATTCTCTTGATGAGCTTCAAGAGGTAGTCTCCTGAAATGGTCTTCCAACAGTCTTGAAGGAGTTGGCCCTTTTGCCTTCACTCTGCAGTCCAGCTCACCCCAAACCATCTCGATTGGGTTCAGGTCCGGTGACTGTGGAGGCCAGGTCATCTGGTGCAGCACCCCATCACTCTCCTTCATGGTCAAATAGCCCTTACACAGCCTGGAGGTGTGTTTGGGGTCATTGTCCTGTTGAAAAATAAATGATGGTCCAACTAAACGCAAATCGGATGGAATAGCATGCCGCTGCAAGATGCTGTGGTAGCCATGCTGGTTCAGTATGCCTTCAATTTTGAATAAATCCCCAACAGTGTCACCAGCAAAGCACCCCCACACCATCACACCTCCTCCTCCATGCTTCACGGTGGGAACTAGGCATGTAGAGTCCATCCGTTTACCTTTTCTGCGTCGCACAAAGACACGGTGGTTGGAACCAAAGATCTCAAATTTGGACTCATCAGACCAAAGCACAGATTTCCACTGGTCTAGTGTCCATTCCTTGTGTTCTTTAGCCCAAACAAGTCTCTTCTGCTTGTTGCCTGTCCTTAGCAGTGGTTTCCTAGCAGATATTCTACCATGAAGGCCTGATTCACACAGTCTCTGCTTAACAGTTGTTCTAGAGATGTGTCTGCTGCTAGAACTCTGTGTGGCATTGACCTGGTCTCTAATCTGAGCTGCTGTTAACCTGCGATTTCTGAGGCTGGTGACTCGGATGAACTTATCCTCCGCAGCAGAGGTGACTCTTGGTCTTCCTTTCCTGGGGCGGTCCGCATGTGAGCCAGTTTCTTTGTAGCGCTTGATGGTTTTTGTGACTGCACTTGGGGACACTTTCAAGTTTTCCCAATTTTTCAGACTGACTGACCTTCATTCCTTAAAGTAATGATGGCCACTCGTTTTTCTTTACTTAGCTGCTTTTTTCTTGCCATAATACAAATTCTAACAGTCTATTCAGTAGGACTATCAGCTGTGTATCCACCTGACTTCTCCTCAACGCAACTAATGGTCCCAACCCCATTTATAAGGCAATAAATCCCACTTATTAAACCTGACAGGGCACACCTGTGAAGTGAAAACCATTTCAGGTGACTACCTCTTGAAGCTCATTAAGAGAATGCCAAGAGAGTGTGCAAAGCAGTAATCAAAGCAAAAGGTGGCTATTTTGAAGAACCTAGAATATGACATATTTTCAGTTGTTTTACACTTTTTTGTTATGTATATAATTCCACATGTGTTAGTTCATAGTTTTGATGCCTTCAGTGTGAATCCACAATTTTCATAGTCATGAAAATAAAGAAAACTCTTTGAATGAGAAGGTGTGTCCAAACTTTTGGTCTGTACTGTATGCCAGGCCTCAATCAGTTGTTAGTTGAAGCTGGTATATCACTCTCAGGCAGTAATTTTGTGGATGCAGGTATATGGAAAACCTCTATCACTATTTTGTGGAAGCTGATATATAGCAGGTCTCAATCAGTTGTTAGTTGAAGCTGGTATATCAAAACCCGCAATCTGTATTTTGTGGACGCAGGTGTAAGGAAAACCTCTATCTATATTTTGTGGAAACTGATGTATGGCAGGCTTCAATCAGTTGTTAGTTGAAGCAAGTATTTTAAAATCTGCAATCTGTATTTTGTGGATGCAGGTATTTGGAAAACCTCTATCACTATTTTGTGGAAGCTTATACATTTCAGGCCTCAATCAGTTGTTGGTTGAAGCTGGTATATCACCCTCAAGCTGTAATTTTGTGGACACAGGTATATGGAAAATCTTTGTCATTATTTTGTGCAAGCAGATGTATGGCAGGCCTCAATCAGTTGATAGTTGAAGCTGTTTTTTTTTATAGATCACAGCCCTCAATTAGTTTATTCTGGAAGCATACAAATGCACTATAATATACTTTCTATGTTAGAAAGTATATTATAAGTATATCACACCCCTCTGTGTATCACACCCAGGGCCGGCGTCATAACCCGGCATCCCCGGGCAAGTGCCGGGGGCCAATGCTCCTGGGGGGGCCCACTGAGCTGGTATGAGCACTTCCATCAATACAGATGGGAGCTCTCACTGCTGTCATTTCAGTTACGCAGTACCCCTTTGGTGGGGCCCCCTGAGCTGCAGAGACTCAGACACGCCCCCTCTACACAGGACACATGCTGCCTGAGGAGAGAGACCGGAGGGCTGGAGCTGTGAGTGAGTCTGCACTGTGACTGTCTCTTGTCTGTGGGACAGAAGGGGGGGAATCTCCGATCTGCTGCTGCTTCATTCTATTTAGTTGTATTACTGTTTCATTAAGCAGTTTGCCTCCATGATACCTGCCCCCCCCCATATCCTGTCCTATCTCATCCTCATGGGGCCCCTGCTGTCTCCTTTCCTCCCTCATGTATCCAGAGCTCCTGTTTCACCCTCCTATCTCCTGTTGCTGCCCTGCAAAGACCTCCTGCCCCTACTTCTTGTATGAATCCCCCTCAGAGCCCCTTCAACCTACTTGCTGTGTCCACCCCTCCTGTCCACCCCGGGCCCCTGTCTCACTCCTCATGCCTCTCTATGGTGGCATCTGAACAGCATTCACCATAAGGACCTTCTAACGTCACAGGGTCATGTGACGGTGCCCCCCACCCCGTACAGTGCCCACTTATACCCTGCATTGTGCCCTCTTACCACACCCTGTGCAGTGCCCATAGTCATTCCCTGCACTGTGCCCTCTTATACCCTTTTATCCGGTCACTGTATGGTGGTTTTATCATTGTATGGCGGTGTTATCACTATATGGCGGTGGTATCCAATAACTGTATGGCCATAACTGTATCCCCTTCCCTGCCCACGCCATCCTTTTTTAGACCTGGCATGAGCGGGAAAAGATACAGATTGCGGTGCTAAGGACCTTTGTGCCACAATCTGTGTCAGAAATACGCCAAAGGCTACTTTCACACCTGCGTTTAGGTGCGGATCCATCTGGTATCTGCACAGACAGATCCGCACCTATAATGCAAACGCTTACATCCGTTCAGAACGGATACGTTTGCATGATAATGCAAACAGATCCGTTAAGACTTTACATTGAAAGTCAATGGGGGACGGATCCGTTTGAAAATTGAGCCATATTGTGTCAACTTCAAACGGATCCGTCCCCATTGACTTACATTGTAAGTCTGGACGGATCCGTTTGCCTCCGCACGGCCAGGCAGACACCTGAACACTGCAAGCAGCGTTCGGGCGTCCGCCTGCTGAGCGGAGCGGAGGTCAAACGCTGCCAGACTGATGCATTCTGAGCGGATCCGCATCCACTCAGAATGCATAAGGGCAGTACGGATCCGTTCGGGGCCGCTTGTGAGAGCCTTCAAACGGAACTCACAAGCGGACACCCGAACGCTAGTGTGAAAGTAGCCTAACATAGACGTATTTCTATATAATAAATGACCCCCTAATTGTATTATTATTCGGGGGTAGGGCTAATATCATTATATTATATAGATTCTAGTGTATTATACTGTGCCCTGTATTTCCCAGTAGAAAATGATCCTTGTGAAGCACAGTCCTCACCCCTGACCACCAGGACCAGGCAGCGCTCTGTCAGTACATGGCGGCCTCCCTCTCCGCCACGCTGCTCCGCTGTGTACTGAGGCTTATTCTGACACTGGGGCTGGGTTCACATCCCATTTGTGCCATCCATTTAATGTATACTAAAAATATATGCGTTAACAGATGCCTCAGACTGATGCCGCACAGTGGCGTCCGTTCACCATACAGTTCCATTGTAAAAAAACATATACGTTAACGTATGCATTTTTTACTTGACTCTGCAGGATACAAAAACGTGGAGTGCTGCACATTTGTATACATCAAACCGATAGGAAAAACGTGATGTGAACACACATTGGGGGGGAGGGGGGCGTACTAAAATTTGCTGTGGGGCCCAGTAAGTTGTAGCTACATCACTGCACATCTCCTTCTCTCCTCCAGGCCTGGCTCACTGCTGCAGCGGGCCGCCGGAGAGAAGGAGCGCAGGGAGCTGCGGTTAGTGATGGACAGGACCACCAGCTCCCCTGCAATGATAAGTATGTGAGGGGGCCACTGGGGGGTCATTCATCACACTGTGAGGGCCCCTTACACAGTATAATGACTCCCAGTGCCCCCCATTTAGCATAATGATCCCCATTGACCCTCCATTTAGCATAATGACCACCAGAGCCCCCATTAAATATAATAACCCCTCGTGCCCCCTCCATACAGTATAGCCCCCAGTGTTGGGGCGATTGGGGGTCATTATTCTGAATGGAGGGTCACTGTGGGGTCATTATACTGTGAGGGCCCTTTACATAATATAATGACCCCCAGTGTCCCCCATTTAGTATAATAACCCCCAGAGCCCCCTCCATACAGTATTCCCCCAGTGTGGGGGCTACTGGGGGTCATTATTCTGAATGCAGGGCCACAGGTGGTCATAATACAGTGGGGGGGGGGAATTGGGGGTTCATTATACTGTGTGAAGGGCCACTAGTAGTCATTATATTGTATAGGGGCCACTGGGGGTCATTATACCGTGTGGGAGCCACAGGGGGACATGTCAATGTAAAAAAATGCCTCATGGGGGCTCACTGGGATTTATCGCCCAAGGGCCCACATGAACCTGGAGCCGGCCCTGATCACACCTATCGATAGCACAAAGTTACCAGTCCTTAAAAGGTCTTTTGTGGCCCTATTAGCTAGCGTTTGATGACCCTAAGTTTCTAACAGCCTGTCCCTGCTCCAAAATGCAACCTCTCCCGACAAAAAACACATAATGTGAAATAGCTGCCAGATCAGGTTCTGTTATAGGGTTGGGTGTGTGCTTGTGCTGAAATGTTTCAATTGGCTGTCCTGTCTAGTGTTGAGCGCAAATATTCGAAAAGCACATTTTTATCTTGAATATCGCAACTTTGAGAACTCCCAAATTTTTAGAATATAGTTCTGTATATATTCGTCATTTTTTCCATGTGAACACATGATTCCTTCTTGCTTGTGGGCCAGTGAGTCATTGGCCCACAGCAACTTAATCAGGGAGGAATTATGACTCCAGATGAAAAAAAAAAAAGACGAATATTCTAAAAAACAAATATATAGCACTATATTGAATATAGTGCTATATATTCGTTTTTTAGAATGTTCAAAAATGTTTTCAATCTGAATTGAACACTGAACACAATGCAAAAGAATATGGCGCACGGACATCGCCATATGTTTGCATGTTCGGCAGATTGCGAACGCACAAATTTCACTGCGAACCGACCGCTAGGCGAACCGCAAGGCCATCACTACTGGAGATGTGGCTCCTGGATCTCATGGCCTATCATCTGCATGTCATACTGACTCGCAGTGTTATTTCACCACTACAGCAGACTCCCTATGCGTATTACTGCAAGGCACAGTGTTCTACACCACTATAAAGGCTTTCTGCGGCCAGGAAATAGCGTTTTTTTTAACACTATTCAGGGCAAATAAATCAAATTTTAAAAAAATTTACTCATCTCTATTCATTAACTATGTAAAACCATGCCTTTACCCATAGCTATGTATGTCAGTGTCACTCAGACATGATTAACTATTGCTTTCATTGTGTTCAAGAGCTTGGTGAGGGGGGAAGAGGGTGAAAAAGCAAAAATTCATTACAAAAATGGACAAAAAGAAATAGTCTTAGGAGACTTGGGGGCATTATATACCAATTTTCAGGGCAAATGGAGCCAATTTGGATTGATCCGAACTGATTTGGGTCCGAGCCAAACTTTTAGGTGAACCTGAACCAAACTTTGAGTGGTTCACTCACCTCTAACATACACACATACATATATAGAAGATTATATTCTGGTACAAATAAATTCACTAAAATTGAAAGTTCTCAATAGTGATGGACGGACATCGGCCAGGACGGTTTGCGAACGCGATCAAATGTGGAGTACAGGCCAGTGGAGTACATTTATTCAATGTATAGAAAAGAACAAGCTTTGTCTTCTTCTCATTGCCTGTCGCTAGTAGAGGCCTAAGCATGTCAGGCAGGTTCCCCCAGAAGTATCTTGCTGGATGAGCAGCCAATACTGCACTTGCATTTTGACAGGATTCGACTCCAGTTGTATAACAATAGTTTTTTTGGAATGCTTTCTCTATCGTAACACCCTCCACGTCGTGAAGACAGGCCGATTCTCTCCTAAGAAAAAAAATCATAGTTATTATAAAATTTTGTTATGAAATGTATTTTATATTATAAAAATATATAAATATAAATATATATTTTTTTATATTATAAAATTTGGTGTCTCCATGATCAATCTGAGCATGGGGGTCCCACACGGGTTCTACACACTTCCAAAATAAAGTGGGGCGAATTGACGATAGATGATCAGGACGCTCCATCTGTAACACCCCAGAGTTGTGTTACTAAACTCTTTTACCCCATTACAATCTCATTATATCCTCACAACTGTGTGTTATAAACCATGTTAAATGTATATTGCTGTAATTTCCATGTTCACCAGCAGATGGCAGCAATGTTCTGGCAAGGACCTAAGTTCAGTTTAGTGTTTCTAAGCTGGAATAGTTCATTCCAGTTTAGCTACCCCTCTGTGAGAGGAGTGAGCTGTGCCCATATCCTGCAGCATGAGGAGAGAAGGAAGTTAGAAAGAAGTGTAGCCCACCCCCTGCTAGTGGTAGGGTATGCATGTTAGGAGCTCCCTAAGATAGAAAGAAAAGCCAGGATCTTGTCTCGGCTGAGACATTGATCATCATCCCCAGCCTGAGCCCTGCAGCCTCAGCTGGACGAAGTAAGCAGACAGACTCCAGTTCCAGGAAGCAAACATACCCTGAGACGATAACTGTGAGTAAAGACCAAAGACCCAGGAGAAGCCATATTCCTCCTCAGATAGTTAGTCCCCATACAGCAGAAGATAGAGAGTGCAGAAGCCAAATTCCTAGCACAGTATAGAGCTACAAAGCAGACGTTCTTTCCTGCAAGCTCCAGGTTGATAGAGCAGAAGATAAATTCCTGCCAACCATTGCCAATACCTGCTGGGACCTAAGACTAAAGCTGTATCTTGCTTGGATGAAAGTTACCATCAGTAAAGACAAGTTTGAACTTTACCAAAGGACTGGATCTCAATTTCTGCAGCAAATTCCTCTATTACTCCTACTAGCACTACACTCAATTTATTGCAAGTGAGCCAGGATCCAGGAGTCCAGTCGTACCCAATTAGGAGACACCATTGACACCATTGCCACTACTATACAGAGACACACTCTGGCATTCCTAACCTGGGGAATGAGTTATAACACCTTAAAGGGCCCTGTGACAGTACCCTGCGCACGCTGCAATTGGCTTCACGAACAAACTATAGACTATCACCTACACCTGACACCAAAAAATTGATGAAAAATCGCAACACTCCCAGTCTTGAATCAAATTTTCTGTTTATTAACACCAAAAAAAAAATAGCAAAGTTTTCTCAGAGCAAAGTCGTTTTCAAGCTATAAAAACTTGAAATAGACTTTGCTGTCAAAACGTTGCTATTTTTTTCGATGCTAATAAACACAAAATTGGATTCAAGACTGGGAGTGCTGCAGTTTTTCATCTATTTTTGGGGCTACCAAGGGGGCCCTCAGGTCGGGGCCTGGCACTGCGAGCACCGCCGCCATTTTACACAGAAATCGACTAACAAGTGGTGCTGTCCTGTCTTCACTTTGACGACTACACCTGACCCAGCCATTGCATAATTTGCCGTCAGAGTTCATACCCCGGTCCAGTTCATTGCTCATCATCTTCCCAGGAGCTGCTTTTGGGAGCCACGGTTCATTTCTGAGACGTCTGTGTGGGAATCTGAAGACCATCTCCGTGAACCACAGGATGTCCTCCTCCTCTTGTGTTAGGAATAATTAAATTTTTATTATAAAGTGTATTAATCATTTTAATAATTTTATTATTAAATGTATTAAATATAATAAGGATGCCCTCCTTTCCATTCCATTAAGACTGGGAACCCCTGTCGAAGAGACTGGGTCCTGGTTGGTTTGAATCTTGATTAAATTTGCAACTCTTCCGGGCTCCAAGCAATCTTGAAGCTTTGTCTTCTTCTCATTGTCTGCTGCTAGTAGAGGCATGCCAGGCAGGTTCCCCCAGAAGTATCTTGCTGGATGAGCATCAATCTTGAAAGGATTTGGCTCCAGGTGGAGAGTATTTTTTGGGGGGAATGCTTTCTCCATTGCAACACCACGTCGTTGAATAAACAGAAGGCTGGCTGATTCTCCCCTGTCTTACGCAACATTTAATTTTTATTATTAAATGTTTTATTTCATTAAACCAAAACTTGATTAAAATTATAAGAAAGTATACCTAAATTTGCCAAACCTGGCCTAATAACTCAAGTATGAAATCTGCCTTATAGGTCGATGTTAGTGTCAAGAAGTGCACTCCTTTTACACCCTTTTCAGCGGATACCACATAGATGTCTACAGAACCTGTTCTATTACACACTTATACAAGTAGAGCGCCCCTGACAGAGTGGAGAGGATGTCAGCAGTAAGTTTGTGTTGACATCACTGATTAATTTGCCCTTCCTCTGATCCGTCAGAACAATAAACCCACAAAAAAAGGATTGTGTCTTTGGAGCATAATCCTTTACTCAGTCAGCATTTGCTCAGTATCGCTAATGCCAATAAAAACAAGAGTGAATGACATGTGAATGGAATATTTGCATGTCTTCTATGTTTTGTACCCACTCCTGCTTTTGTCTACCAAATCATAAGCCAATTCTGATGGGACCATACAGGCCTTACAGCTGCTACACAGACAGGATCTGTTGTGCGTCTCATTTGTCCTTCCTTCTGACAGATCAGAAGAAAGGTCAAATAAATGATGATGTCAGCCAGGCTGAAAGCCAAAATAGTGGACCAGTCATGAAGTGGGGAGGGTGTGAACAGCATATAGTCCACAGATTGTCCCTATGACAGAGTGGTGAGGTGGAGGCAGCATGATGAGACCACACAGTGGCCCAATGACAGGGTCTGGAGATGGTGGCAGCATCAGAAGCCCACAGAGCAGAGAGGCACAATGACAGTGTGGAGGTAGCAGGAGTATGAGGAGACCATTGAGTGGCACAATCACAGAGTATGTAGTTGGCAGCGGTATGTGGAGGCCAGCGAGTGGCCAGGTTACATAGTGTGGAGATGGCGGCAGCAGCAGCAGCAGCAGCATGATACAACAGAGTGGCAGGGTGACATAGTGTAGATATGGCAGCACAAGGAGGCCACAGAGTGGCAAGGTGACAGGGTGGAGGTGGGTGGCAATACTAATACTCGTTGAAGATGGTGGGTGAAAGAAGGAACACTTGGAATCAGATGTTTGGCATCAGGCGGGTAACAGCATCAGAATAGTAGCTGAGGCAGGTAGCCATAATAATCGTTTGTCAAAATGTTGGTGTGGCACCATGGATGATCTAGTCTGATGCATCAGGCATTGGCGTGTCGAAATCCTGGCTGATCCACGCCTGATTCATCTTGATGCAGTGTCCCACTATGTGCTATATGTGGGCACTTTAAACTCTTGCTAAATGTCATATCAAATATATGTGGTATCATGCTGTAGTTCCCTTTAACAGGCAGGCAGGCAGTATCATTTACCTTTATTCGCTCCTAGGTGGTGCAGGAATCACTTAGATATATAGCTGGGGGGTGGGGTTAAAGTTAATGTGTCCGATGTTAATGGAGAGATGAGAAAGTAAATAGAGGAAATGGACATTTTTAATTTCCACCAAAATAATTCACAAAAGATTTTACCGTGTATAAGTGCAGCGGTTAACGCTGATTACACTATTTTTGCCACCCAAATATTTCAAAAGAGATTTTAGCGCATATCAGTGCAGCGCCTAACACCGAATACAAGTTTTTTTTAACAACCAAAATATTTTAAAAAATATTTTAGCACATATTGGTGCAGCGTTTAGCGCAGAATACAAGATTTTTTCTGAAGTGAACGGGACGTGGCGGAGGAAGTAGGTCCACGCTGTAAGAGCGAGACTCGGACCTCGTGCGTAGTGTGTGCAGTGTGTGAAACGTAAATACAACATTTTAACACAACTTTATTCAGTCCATACCGCAAAAAGGACTTTCCCACATAACTGCAGCAATGAACGTTGAATATATCTTGATTTTTGTACAGAAATACGCCACTAAAGGCTTTACCTCATATAACTGCAACAGTGAAAGCTGAATATATTTTAATTTTTCTACTGATATACGTCAATAAATGTTTTTCAAGATATAAGTGCAGCAGCGAATGGCGAATGTATATTTCTTTTCTACTGCTATACGCCAGTAAAAGCTTTACCAGATATAACTGCAACAGTTAACTGAGAATATATTTTTCTTGTAGTACTGAAATATGCCCCTATATGCTTTCACCAGAAATAACAGCAGAAGAGACCTGAGAATATATATTTCTTGTTGGACTCAAATAGGCCACTATACACTTTCAACAAAAATAACTGCAGAAGTAAACTGAAAATGTATTTTTCTTGTTGGACTGAAATAGGCCACTATACAAATAGATACAATAACACTAGTGGGCAAGCACTCAAAACATCATGGAGCTGACAATGTGAATGGAGCTATCAATATTCAATACTGCATCAATAAAACAAACAAAAATAATAAGCACAATAAAAATGCAATACAATACCAATATAGTCACGATCAATATGGCACAATATCAAGAAAATAATCGTATTGAGGCTTCGGAAGCAAGGAATTGTTCAAGGTCATGTCCTTATTTGCGCATCTGGTGATTCCACTAATTTCGTGGCAACCTGTATATAGCAGCTTAATTCGGTGGTGGCCTATATATATATACATATACCGTGGCGGAAATGATTATTTGACCCCTCACTGATTTTGTAAGTTTGTCCAATGACAAAGAAATGAAAAGTCTCAGAACAGTATCATTTCAATGGTAGGTTTATTGTAACAGTGGCAGATAGCACATCAAAAGGAAAATCGAAAAAATAACTTTAAATAAAAGATAGCAACTGATTTGCATTTCATTGAGTGAAATAAGTATTTGAACCCCTACCAACCATTAAGAGTTCTGGCTCCCACAGAGTGGTTAGACACTTCTACTCAATTAGTCACCCTCATTAAGGACACCTGTCTTAACTAGTCACCTGTATAAAAGACACCTGTCCACAGAATCAATCAATCAATCAAGCAGACTCCAAACTCTCCAACATGGGAAAGACCAAAGAGCTGTCCAAGGATGTCAGAGACAAAATTGCAGACCTGCACAAGGCTGGAATGGGCTACAAAACCATTAGCAAGAAGCTGGGAGAGAAGGTGACAACTGTTGGTGCGATTGTTCGAAAATGGAAGGAGCACAAAATGACCATCAATTGACCTCGCTCTGGGGCTCCACGCAAGATCTCACCTCGTGGGGTGTCAATGGTTCTGAGAAAGGTGAAAAAGCATCCTAGAACTACACGGGAGGAGTTAGTTAATGACCTCAAATTAGCAGGGACCACAGTCACCAAGAAAACCATTGGAAACACATTACACCGCAATGGATTAAAATCCTGCAGGGCTCGCAAGGTCCCCCTGCTCAGGAAGGCACATGTGCAGGCCCGTCTGAAGTTTGCCAATGAACACCTGAATGATTCAGAGAGTGACTGGGAGAAGGTGCTGTGGTCTGATGAGACCAAAATAGAGCTCTTTGGCATTAACTCAACTCGCTGTGTTTGGAGGAAGAAAAATGCTGCCTATGACCCCCAAAACACCGTCCCCACCGTCAAGCATGGGGGTGGAAACATTTTGCTTTGGGGGTGTTTTTCTGCTAAGGGCACAGGACAACTTATTCGCATAAACGGGAAAATGGACGGAGCCATGTATCGTGAAATCCTGAGCGACAACCTCCTTCCCTCTGCCAGGAAACTGAAAATGGGTCGTGGATGGGTGTTCCAGCACGACAATGACCCAAAACATACAGCAAAGGCAACAAAGGAGTGGCTCAAGAAGAAGCACATTAAGGTCATGGAGTGGCCTAGTCAGTCTCCGGACCTTAATCCAATCGAAAACCTATGGAGGGAGCTCAAGCTCAGAGTTGCACAGAGACAGCCTCGAAACCTTAGGGATTTAGAGATGATCTGCAAAGAGGAGTGGACCAACATTCCTCCTAAAATGTGCGCAAACTTGGTCATCAATTACAAGAAACGTTTGACCTCTGTGCTTGCAAACAAGGGTTTTTCCACCAAGTATTAAGTCTTTTTTTGTTAGAGGGTTCAAATACTTATTTCACTCAATGAAATGCAAATCAGTTGCTATCTTTTATTTCAAGTTATTTTTTCGATTTTCCTTTTGATGTGCTATCTGCCACTGTTACAATAAACCTACCATTGAAATGATACTGTTCTGAGACTTTTCATTTCTTTGTCATTGGACAAACTTACAAAATCAGTGAGGGGTCAAATAATTATTTCCTCCACTGTATATCTGCTCATGCAAGCTATGGTCTAGCGTTGCAATTTGAATGTGAATTGTCTCAGAACTGTAGCCGCCATAAAATGTCAACGTGCGGATAATTAAATCTTGCTCACTGAGAACTCACCCCACCTCACAAACGATCTTCACGCTGGCTGGTGTGCATTCAGTGTGCACAAACTTGAAGCAGGTCTATGACCTGTGATGAGATCCAGCTGGCGTGTAGTTGTTCAAACTGCTCTGTGTATGGCTCCGTATGCAATTCCCGCGAGAACTTGGATACAAAATCACGGCCCGAATTTCTTCTCACGTGATGTTCAAGTGGAGCTGAAAGATCGTTTCATAAATCACTGAACTCGTTCATAGAGTATTTCAATCGCATGGCCATGCTTAATGGAGTCTTTCAAAGCATCAGTATATCCCAGACGCGTTTCGAGATCTTGATGACCTCTTCCTCAGTGGTTATACTCCATATGCCTAGACTCCATTATTTATACTCTATTCAGTAGTAGATAAATTCTGGAGAAACGGATCTCAAAGCAAAAACTGTGGTAGAAGATACGTCCTGGAGCAGCGGATTTCAAAGGAACAAATTCAATCGAATGCGATTTAAATGCGTTTTTTAATGCGATTTTTTTCGCAGATGCGTTTTTATGGCCAAAGCTGCTAGATTGAAGAAACAAAATTATTTCAATGTTCCAAAAGTTCATTCATACCTTGAGCATTCCAAAATAGATAAACAATATGATTTAAATGAACGACACAATGTTAAAATTAATTAAAATGACTAAATGAATAAATGCGATTAAAATTGTATGAAAACAAATATGGGGGTTTGAGATTTCTATAGAATAACAAATTATCAATAAAATACACTTTTTCAGAAGATAGCTTGCAGGTGTATTGGGATGGGGGCTTGCCTCCAAAGGGACACTGCGGTGCAAGAATTATCACCGCGATCTCCCGTTAGAGGCAGGTGCCCACCCCCCTCACAAAAAGCCGAAGATCTCTAATTCTGCATTGAGATCCGCTGGGAGCAAGCTCCCAAATTCATAAATCCGTCGATCCACCTTCCCCAGTGCTGCAAATGTCAGTTCGGTAGGGTCTTTATTGTCGACTTCCCTAAAGTGTCTCGACAAAGAGTCTTTGTCAAACCCATTTTTAATCTTAGTCACGTGTTCAGATATTCTAGTTTTTAATGGTCGTTTTGTACGTCCAATATACTGTTTCTGACATGGACACTGGATGATGTAGATGACACTGGAGGAGTTGCAAGACAAGCTATCCCTAATCTTCCAGGAGAACAAATTCTGTGCGGATGACACTTCTAATGTTCTTCTAGAAAATGTTGTATTTTTTACATGCAGTGGTGCACACCTAAAGAAACCATTCATATTTGTCCAATTTTGGAACATAGAAATAGTCTTCCTCTTTTGTTGTTTGATAGAAGGCGCTATCTTGATGCCTAAATTGGGCACTTTTGTAAAAGATATCAAAGTTGAGTTTGGTAGTAGGTGTCCTATTGTTTTGTCGTCCAGTATATAGTGCCAGTGTTGTTTCAATATGTATTGGACTTTTTTTTATACTGTGCATTGAATGGTAGGATAACTCTCAATTCTGGTTCTTTTTGTGTAATATTTTCATTTTTATTTTTATCCGAACTCTCAGAAGAAAGTCTGTCTTTCTAAACTCTTAACCCGATCCAATGCACTATTAACAATTTCCTCAGGATACTCTTTACTCATAAATTGATCCTTCATTCTTATGGCCTCTTCTTCAAATTTAATATTTTCCGTACAGTTCCTTTTTATCCGGAACTGCACTGTTTATTAGCCATCTTGGCAAGTGGCAGCTAGAAAAGAGTATGAAACTATTTTTGGATGTTGGTTTCTGGAAGGTGCTCTAAATATATTTATTATCCTGTCTAGAAATGTGTAAGTCTAAAAATTCTGTATATGTCTTATTGACATTTGATGTGGAAATAAAATGTTGTGTGTTATTTATTTATTTCAAAAAGTCCCCCAAACTATCTTCTGTACCTCTCCAAATAAATATTACATCATCTATGTAGCACCGCTAGTTGGGGGCCAACCTGGTCCCCATGGCGGTGCCTTGTTTCTGGAGAAAGTATTCCCTCTAAAAATAAAAATAATTATGATTTAAAATGTAATCTATCCCTTCCACTAGGAAGTCAATTTGGGATGACTCCAGTGAACCGTCGAATATCAATTGGGATTTGATCGCCTCCATCCCTTGTTGGTGATCTATGATTGTATACAGGGACTGGATGTCCAATGTTCCTATAATCCAGTCTGTTTCAATTTCCAAATTTTCAAGGGTCTGTATTATATGCGTTGTATCCTTAATGTAGGAACTCATCTTCTTACCTATGGGTTGTACAAGGGTATCAATATACTTTGAGAGATTAGACATTAACAAGCCTATCTCTGATATTATGGGACGGCCGGGGGTTCCTTCAAATTTTTGTGGATCTTGGACAGGCAATAGAAGATGGGGAGTCTTCGTTGCATGCCCAAGATAAAATCATATTCTTGTTTTGATATTATATTAGTTTCTAGACCCCGGCGACAGTATTCCATCAAAGTCCAGTGGAAATCCTCCAAAAGATCCCTTTTAAGTTTCAAATATATATTACTGTCAGACAGTTGACTATAGCATTCCTTATTATAATAGGCTGTATCGAGGATCACCACTGCCCCTCCCTTATCTGCCGGACGTATAGTAATCTATTCTTGTTTTTGGAACTGTTTAATGGCCTGTATTTCTCTGTTACTTAAATTTTTCTTCTTAGTATATCCTTTTATTTTTTTTAAATCATTTTCAACGCTCTTTTGAAATAATGTAGCTATTTCATAGCTAATTTCGTTTCTTGGAAATTTCATAGATTTATTCTATAGATTAGTGTGTTTTATAGACTTTTTTAGTGTTGTCTATTTGAGTGGATTTTTTAGAAGGAACTTTTTTAAACAGAGTTTCTGAATAAACTTCTGAATACCAACATATGTATCAAACTTATTTATTTTCTCAGTGGGGACAAACTTTAGACCTTTGTTAAGGAGTTTTATCTGTGCATCTGTGAGTAAAATAGATCTGATATTTACTATTGAACCATGATCTTTTCCTAATAACGTCGTCTGTGTTGTGTTTTTCTTCCTTTTTCCTCTTCTCGTCTTTTTAATTCTGGGTTGTGATAATTGTATGTTTCTGTGAAAAAGTGATCGAGAGTGAATTCCTGTTGTCGATTCCATTCTTGTGTTGTCCTGTTGTGTATTTTTTCTGGAGTAAGTTGGTGATGAATATTTTTCTGTCTCAAATTGTATGTGTGTGCTGGAACTTTCTGCTTCTGATAATTTGTTTCTGGTGTTCTGTATCTCGGGCGTGACCTGTGGTGTGGCGGAGTTCGGTCTAAAAAATGATGTTCAGAAAGTGACTCATTTATTGTTGACTGGTATAGGATATTTGCCAAATCCATCAACCTTTTATTTACTTTGTGTAGAGGGTTCCCCTTTTTGTATGTTCTCTTCATGTGCCAGTATACGATATTCGTTTTTCTGTGTATATAAATGTTTTTTGTTTTTTTATTGATAATGTCAGATTAAATCTTATCTAAACTTTTGCAAAGTTTTTCCTGCCATGATTCAAATTCACTATTTTTGGGTAATTTGTCTACTAAATCCTTTATTTTTTCTATTCTATTTGTTAGGCCAACTAGAATATGGGATCTTCTTTTAATTACTAATTGGATCAGTGTTATGGATTGGTTAAATAGTAGGTCATTCAATTCTTTATCAAACTCCTTTGACTATAAATCTTGTGCTGGAGTCTTGTTAATCAAAAGACCCTTTGGTATTTTCCCCAATTCAATACACTGTTAGTGAACTGATTTCCCAATGCTGTCTTAATTGTTTGTGCAGGAGTCCCTCTAATTCTCTGAATATTTCTGTCATAGATTTTTCTCCTTCAATGTGTGAAATAAAAAAATAAAGTGTTAAAAAAATAAAATAAAAAAAGGTTTCACATGTAAAAAGGAATTAAAATGTTTTTTTAAAAATAGATTTTTTTAAATAAAATAGGCATATTTGGTATTGCCGCGTCCCTGATAGTCTGCTCTATAAATATATCACATGATCGACCCAGTCCGATAAACACCATAAAAAAAAGCAACATTACAAAAAAAAGTGCAACACCAAGTGATCAAAAAGGCGTATGTCCCACAAAATGCTACAAATAAAACAGTCACCTCATTACACAAAAAATGAGCCTAAGAAAATGGCTCCAAAAAAAAAAAAAAAAAAACTATAGCTCTCAGAACATGGAGGCACTAAAACATAATTTTATTGGTTTCAAAAATGCTATTAGTGTTAAAGTGAAGTTTATAAAAAAAAGTATACAAATTAGGTATCGCCACGTCCGTAACAACCAGCTCTATAAAAAAAGACACTTGACCGAACCCCTCAAGTGAGAACACTGTAAAAATAAATAAATAAATAAAAACTGTGCTAAAACAACCAATTTTTTGGTCACCTTGCCCCATAAAGTATTATAATGAATGATCAAAAAATCATATGTACCCAAAAATAGCACCAATAAAACTGGCACCTTATCCCCAAGTTTTAAAAATGGGGTCAATTCTTGGGAGTTTCTACTGTAAGGGTGCAGGAAGGGGGCTTCAAATGGGACATAGCATCTAAAAACCATGTGTTGCTCCTTTTCTTCTGTGCCCTGCCGTGTGCCCATACAGCAGTTTATGTTTCTGTAAACCGCAGAATCTGGGTAATAAATATTGAGTTTTGTTTGGCTGTTAACTCTTGATGTGTTAAAGAAAAAATTGGATTCAAATGGAAAATCTGCCCAAAAAGTGAAATTAAAAAATGTGATCTCCATTTTCCTTTAATTCTTGTGGAAAGCCTAAAGGGTTAACAAAGTTTGTAAAATCGGTTTTAAGTAACTTGAGGGGTGTAGTTTCTACAATGGGGTCATTTATTGGGTATCCACTATGTAGGCCCCACTAAGTTACTTCAGACCTGAACTGGTCCTTAACCGCCTCCCGACCGCCTAACGCTCGGATGTGTCCGGGAGGCGGTTGATTTATTCCTCCTGGACGCATCCGTGCATCATCTCGCGAGATGCATGCGCATCGCAGGCCGGCAAAATTACAAGCACCATTTCGTCACCAGCCTGCCAGCCAATGATCGTGGCTGGCAGGCTGGCAATTTTTACAAAATCCAATCAGAAGCCATATAACAGATCATATTAGTAAATATGATCTGTTATATGGCTGCCCTGCTCCTCTGCTTGTCCTTTTCGTTGGTTGGTCTCAGCAGAGGAGCAGGCTTCACAGTGAGTACACCAAAACACTACACTCTAGCCCCAGATCATCCCCTGCACCCCAATTAGGTTAGTTTAGGAATCAGTTAGCACCCAGCCCACCGCACCGCAGTCCCTTATTCGCTGATTAGCGTATCGCTAATCAGCATTTGTACTTTTATAGTATCTGTAAGTGATCAAAACTGATCACAGTCAGATCTATAATAGTATTAGTGTCACTTTAGTTCGCCCTCCACCCAAAACGCAGTGTTTGTCCGATCAGGCCTGATCGGGCACCCACACGTGCGTTCGCCCACGCCCGCTCCGCCGCAGTGACAAACAAAATTATTTTTTTGATCACTGCACATTCACTTTGCACACGCTCCGGCGATAAAAAAATCAGTTTTGATATTTTTTATCAACCGCAGCTAACCTCCCATTTGTAAGACAGGCTTGCTTTTTTTCTTGGGTAGTCTCAGGGAATACCCCTAAATTTAGTTGCCCAAATGTCAAACAGGGGGTATTCTTCTGAAGAGGCCTACAGGCTTCCGACCCAGTCGGATGAGGAATGGGAACCCTCATCTGATGAATCTAGCGTGTCAGAATATGAACCTGTAGAAAGCAGTGGCAGTCTGACTCAAAGTTTGGACGAGGAAGCTGAGTTCCCTGTTAGCACCAGGCGTACCCGGCCCCGTGGCGCTAGACCACAGGTTGCGCAGGATCCGCTTCAAGGGCAGCAGAGTGGGGCTGGCGCTGTCGGATTACATGGTGAGGCATACACCAGCAGCACAGCCCATCCTGGACCTAGTACCAGCACTGCCGTACAACCTGGTGAAGTGGCGAGCACCAGAAGGGCAGTTGAAGCTGGTACGGTGGCACGTGCAGTAGTTACCCCGTCGCAGCCACCGCACAGACAGGCCCGTAGAGCCCCTAGAATCCCTGAGGTGCTGGCAAACCCTGATTGGCAGTCCCCAACTTCAGCCGCACCTGTAGTTCCCCCTTTCACCGCCCAGTCTGGAGTTCGGGCTGAGACAGCTCAGATCGGTTCGGCCCTGGGATTTTTTGAGCTGTTCTTGACTGCGGAGCTCTTAGACTTAGTTGTGGCAGAAACAAATCGGTATGCCACACAATTTATAACCGCCAACCCGGGAAGCTTTTATGCCCAGCCTTTCCGGTGGAAACCAGTCCAAGTTTCCGAAATTAAAATTTTTCTGGGCCTTCTCCTCAACATGGGTCTAACTAAAAAGCATGAATTGCGGTCATATTGGTCCACGAACCCAATTCATCACATGCTCATTTTCTCTGCTGCTATGTCCAAGACACGATTTGAGACCATCCTGCGTTTCCTGCACTTTAGCGACAACACCACCTCCCGTCCCAGAGGCCATCCAGCTTTTGACCGGCTCCACAAAATTCTGCCCCTCATAGACCATTTGAACCAGAAATTTGCAGATTTGTATACCCTAGAGCAAAACATCTGCGTAGACGAGTCCCTAATACATTTTACCGGGCGCCTTGGCTTCAAACAATACATCCCAAGCAAGCGCGCCCGGTATGGGGTCAAATTGTATAAGCTCTGTGAAAGGGCCACTGGCTATACCCACAAATTTCGGGTCTATGAGGGAAATGATCAGACCCTGGAGCCGGTCGGTTGCCCTGACTATCTGGGGAGCAGTGGGAAGACAGTCTGGGACTTGGTGTCACCCTTATTCGGCAAGGGGTACCATCTTTATGTGGACAATTTCTACACAAGTGTGGCGGCCCTCTTCAGGCATTTGTTTCTAGAACAGACTGGCTGCTGTGGCACCGCGCGGGCTTCCCCCAACGGCTCGTTACCACCTGTCTTGCAAGAGGGGAGAGGGCTGCCTCGTGTAACCAAGAACTGCTCGCGGTGAAATGGAGAGACAAGCGTGACGTTTACATGCTCTCCTCCGTTCACGCAGACACGACAATCCAAATTGAGCGAGCAACCCGTGTCATTGAAAAGCCCCTCTCAGTCCACGACTATAACCTTCACATAAGAGGGGTGGACTTCAATGACCAGATGGTGTCTCCGTATTTAGTGTCCTGCAGAACCAGACGCTGTGTATAAGAAGGCTCTGTATAATAGTTTTGTTCTCTACAGTAAGGCTGGGAGAACACGATCCTTCCTCAAATATCAGGAAGAGATCATCGAGAACCTCCTGTACCCAGGAGGTTCCGTTGCCCCATCCACCAGTGTAGTTAGCCGTCTACACAAGCGACATTTCCCCAATGTCGTTGCCGGTACCTCAACCCAACCGTCACTCCGTTACATGTATGCTCAATATAAGGAGAATAGCAGAAACTCTTAATGCTGGCCATATATGTAATGATTGCGGAGACCCTCAAATGCCAGGGCAGTACAAACACCCCACAACTGACCCCATGTTGGAAAGAAGACACCCCAAGGTATTCGCTGAGGGGCATATTGAGTCCATGAAAGATTGAACTTTTTGTCCCAAGTTAGCGGAAAGTGAGACTTTGTGAGAAAAAACAAAAATTGATTTCCGCTAACTTATGCCCCAAATTTTTTTTTCGATGAACTCGCCAGGCCCCTCATTGAATACCTTGGGGTGTCTTCTTTCCAAAGTGGGGTCACATGTGGGGTATTTATACTGCCCTGGCTTTTTAGGGGCCCTAAAGCGTGAGAAGAAGTCTGGGATCCAAATGTCTAAAAATGCCCTCCTAAAAGGAATTTGGGCACCTTTGCGCATCTATGCTGCAAAAAAGTGTCACACATGTGGTATCACTGTACTCAGGAGAAGTTGGGGAATGTGTTTTGGGGTGTCATTTTACATATACCCATGCTGGGTGAGATAAATATCTTGGCAAAAGACAACTTTTCCCATTTTTTTTATACAAAGTTGGCATTTGACCAAGATATTTATCTCATGCAGCATGGGTATATGGCATTTTTTACGGCAATACCAGATGTGTGACAATTTTTTGTAGCCTAGGTGGGCAAAGGGACCCACATTCCAAAGTGCACCTTTCGGATTTCACCGGTCATTTACAGATTTAAAAATTCCAACGCAGTATAACTACCCCACAAGTGACCCCATTTTGGAAAGAAGACACCCCAAGGTATTTTGTGATGGGCATAGTAAGTTCATGGAAGTTTTTATTTTTTGTCACAAGTTAGTGGAATATGAGACTTTGTAAGAAAAAATAAATAAATAAATCATCATTTTCCGCTAACTTGTGACAAAAAATAAAAAGTTCTATGAACTAACTATGCCCATCAGAGAATACCTTAGGGTGTCTACTTTCCAAAATGGGGCCATTTGTGGGGGTTTTCTACTGTCTGGGCATTGTAGAACCTCAGGAAACATGACAGTTGCTCAGAAAGTCAGAGCGGCTTCAAAAAGCGGAAATTCCGATTTTTGTACCATAGTTTGTAAACACCATAACTTTTACCCAAACCATTTTTTTATGCCCAAACATTATTTTTTTATCAAAGACATGTAGAACAATAAATTTAGCGAAAAATGTATATATGGATGTGGGTTTTTTGACAAAATTTTACAGCTGAAAGTGAAAAATTATTTTTTTTTTTAAAACAAATCGTTAAATTTCGATTAATAACAAAAAAAGTAAAAATGTCAGCAGCAATGAAATACCACCAAATGAAAGCTCTATAAGTGAGAAGAAAAGGAGGCAAAATTCATTTGGGTGGTAAGTTGCATGACCGAGCAATAAACGGTGAAAGTAGTGTAGTGCAGAAGTGTAAAAAGTGGCCTGGTCATTAAGGGGGTTTCAGTTAGCGGGGTTGAAGTGGTTAAAAAGTGGGTTTTGATCATTTTCTTTAAAATTTGAAGAATTGCTTCTAAACTTCTAAGCCTTCTAATGTCCTAAAAAATAAAATGACATTTCCAAAATGATGCCAACATAAAGTAGACATATGGGGAATGTTAAGTAATAATTTTTTTATGAGCTATCACTTTCTGTTTTAAAAGCTGAGAAATTGAAAATTTTTGGTAAATTTTAGATTTTTTCATAAATAAAGGTGAAATATATTGACTCAAATTTATGGCTATCATGAAGTACAATGTGTCACGAGAAAACTATTTCTGAATGGCATGGATAAGTAATAGCGTTCCAAATTTATTACCACATAAAGTGAGATATGTCAGATTTGCCAGATTAGGCCTGGTCGGGAGGGGAATAAATGCCCCAGATGTGAAGTGGTTAAACATGCTGTCAGCTGGCATTGTTATATTGGCAATATTTTATGTGTATGATGTCACCCACTTGGCTCCTTCCACCAGTTTCATCAATTTACTTTTCATCAGGATAGCCATTCACATAACATTGGACTTTTTACCTGTGCATTCTATTTATACATCGTCATTAGTTTTTCTTCTGTCTGGCTCCCTTCTATAATCAATTACCTTTTCATCCTTTCATCCAGCCGACCTGATAAATGAGAACAGGACTAGGATGCTCCTACACCATTAGACCAGTGTTCCCAACAGTTTTGGCAGCGGAACTGAGGCAGGCACACATACACCACTTAGTTTATCGATGATGAGCTTTCCTACATATAGCCAGAGTTCTGGCATCTTTGCAAAGCAGCCCATACTCTGGTGCATCTGCTGGACTTTCAATTCCAACAGAATTTGGACTTGAAAGTGCAGAAGAACATGGGCAGGATGGCACACACTTGAAACATGGCAGGAATACAGGCAGAAGATAACACAGGTTAAATGCAGGTAAATGTCAATAGTATTCGACACCTCTGCTGATCACCAGGAAACCTAACACTGAGTTAAATACCCAGGGACCCTTAGTCATTGGCTGAAGGATTGGAAGGATTTGGGAATGAATGTCCTAAGGGAGCATCAGGCAGCAGTATGGAGATGGCGTTAGATGACCTGGTAAGTGATGCTGTGTCTGCACCCATAGGGAACATCAGGAGAGCAGCGAGCTCAAACCACAGACTTGAAGGGGTTGTCTGGGTTCAGAGCTGAACCCGGACATACCCTTATTTTCACCCAGGCAGCACTCCTGATGTTGGCATCGGAGTATCTCATGCTCCGATGCGCTCCCTTGTCCTGCGCTAGATCGCGCAGGACACGGGTTATTTTGTTTATAATAACACACTGATGGGCGGAAGCTTACGTCCGACAGTGTGTTCGGTGATGTCACCTGCTCAGATCTGCATGCTTTAGCGCTGCCCTATCTGTTTACTGGCTAGGGCAGAGCTAAAGACCGCCCATCAGTGCTGGTGACGTCACCAGGCTTCCTGGCAGCCCCATAGAGAGATTTAGTTTAATATGAATTGGGCTACTAGTTGACTGCACATTAAGAATTGGTATTACTGTAGCTATAAATACTGATAAGCAATGAAGCAGAGTCCGAATGCATTTGAATAGTTCAAGCCCTTTAACACACATAGCACACTAACCTGTCCTGCCTCTAGTGCCAAACCTCTAGAGCCACTTTTTACCTTAAATCTCAGGACGATTTTGCAAATCTGCCATGCGTCACTTTATGCGAAAATAACTTTGGAACATTTTTACTTATCCAAGCCATTCTGAGAATGTTTTCTCATGACACATTGTTCTTAATGACAGTGGCAAATATGAATCAATATATTTCACCTTTATATTTAAAAGAATCCAAAAAGTACCAAACAATTAGAAAACTTCACAATTTTCTAAATTTGAATTTCTCTACTTTTAAGATAGACAGTAATACCTCATAAAATAGTTAGCAAATCAACATTCCCCATATGTCTTTTTTATGTTGGCATAATTTTGTAAATGCCATTTCGTTTTTTTAGGATGTTAGAAGGCTTAGAATTCTAGAAGCAATTTTTCAAATTTTCAACAAAATTACCAAAACCATTTTTTAACGACCAATTCAGTTATAAAGTGATTTTGAGGGGCTTACTTAATGGAAACCACCCATTAATGACCCAATTTTTTAAACAACACCCTTTAAATTATTCAAAACTGATGTTACAAACTTTGTTAACCCCTGAGCTGTTCCACAAGAATAAAAGGAAAATGGAGGTGAAATGTCAAAATTTCATTTTTGGGTAGATTTTTTATGTTAATTTTTTTCTTGCAAAGCATCAAGGGTTAACAGCAAAATAGACCTCAATATACATTATTCTGCCTCTGATTACAGAAATAACCCCATATGTGGTGGTAAACTGCTCTATAGGCACGTGACAGTGGTCAGAAGGAAAGGAGCGCCATATGGATTTTGGGGGCAGATTTTGCTAGAATGATTTTTAGGCTCCTTTTGTATTTGAAGAGACACTGACGTACCCCTACAGTGGAAACTCTCAAAAAGTGACCCCATTTTGAAAACTACATCCCTTAAAGAATATATTAAGGTGGGTACTGAGCACTTTGACCCCCTAAGCGTTTTACAGAATTTGGAAACACTTGGCTTTGAAAATGAAAAGTTTAATTTCTTCCAAATAAAATGTTGCTTTAGCCCCAAATGTTTCACTTTTTACAAGGGGTAACAGGAGAAAAAGCACCCCATAATTTGTTACCCATTTTCTCCTGAATAAGGCAACACCCATATGTAGTGGTAAACTGCTGTGGGGGCACATGGCAGGATTCAGAATGGAAGGAGCGCCATATGGATTTTGTGGCGCAAATTTTGATGGATTGGTTTTTGGGTGCCATTGTTTTATATTTTTTAAGAGTGATGTCTTATATAGGGGTTCTTTTTTTGCGGGATGAGTTGACATTTCCATTGGTACCATTTTGGGGTACATAAGACTTTTTGATTGCTTGGCATTACACTTTTTATTAGGCAAGGTGACAAAAATGGCTGTTTTGGCATAGTTTTGTTTTTAATTTTTTTACAGCATTCACCTGAGGGTGCATATCATGTGATATTTTTATAGAGAAGGTTGCTATGGACGCAGTGATACCCAATATTTTACACAGTAAAAAGCCTTTTTGAATAGAATAAAATCTTGTTTTTGTGTTGCCATTTTCTGAGACCTATTTTTATTTTACTTTTTGGGTGATTGTTTTATGTAGGGGCTCATTCTTTGCAGGATGAGATAGAAACATAGAAACATAGAATGTGTCGGCAGATAAGAACCATTTGGCCCATCTAGTCTGCCCAATATACTAAGTACTATGGATAGCCCCTGGCTCTATCTTATATGAAGGATGGCCTTATGCCTATCCCATGCATGCTTAAACTCCTTCACTGTATTTGCAGCTACCACTTCTGCAGGAAGGCTATTCCATGCATCCACTCCTCTCTCAGTAAAGTAATACTTCCTGATATTACTTTTAACCCTTTGCCCCGCTAATTTAAAACTATGTCCTCTTGTAGCAGTTTTTCTTCTTTTAAATATTCTCTCCTCTTTTACCTTGTTGATTCCCTTTATGTATTTAAAAGTTTCTATCATATCCCCTCTGTCTCGTCTTTCTTCCAAGCTATACATGTTAAGGTCCTTTAATCTTTCCTGGTAAGTTTTATCCTGCAATCCATGTACCAGTTTAGTAGCTCTTCTCTGAACTCTCTCCAAAGTATCAATATCCTTCTGGAGATATGGTCTCCAGTACTGAGCACAATACTCCAAATGAGGTCTCACTAGTGCTCTGTAGAGCGGCATGAGCACCTCCCTCTTTCTACTAGTAATGCCTCTCCCTATAAACCCAAGCATTCTGCTAGCATTTCCTGCTGCTCTATGACATTGTCTGCCTACCTTTAAGTCTTCTGAAATAATGACCCCTAAATCCCTTTCCTCAGATACTGAGGTTAGGACTGTATCACTGATTTTATATTCTGCTCTTGGGTTTTTATGCCCCAGGTGCATTATTTTGCACTTATCCACATTAAATTTTAGTTGCCAGATTTTTGACCATTCCTCTAGTTTTTCTAAATCCTTTTCCATTTGGTGTATCCCTCCAGGAACATCAACCCTGTTACAAATCTTTGTGTCATCAGCAAAAAGACACACCTTACCATCGAGGCCTTCTGCAATTTTGCTGATAAAGATATTAAACAATATGGGTCCCAGAACAGATCCCTGAGGTACCCCACTGGTAACAATGAATATACTCCATTGACTACAACCCTCTGTTGCCTGTCCCTCAGCTACTGCCTAATCAATTCAACAATATGGGAGTCCAAGCCCAAAGACTGCAGTTTATTGATAAGCCTTCTGTGTGGGACAGTATTGAAAGCCTTACTGAAGTCTAGATAAGCGATGTCTACTCCACCTCCACCATCTATTGTTTTAGTCACCCAATCAAAAAAATCAATAAGATTAGTTTGACATGATCTCCATGAAGTAAACCCATGCTGTTTTTTATCTTTCAATCCATGGGATTTTAGATGTTCCACAATCCTCTCCTTAAGTATGGTTTCCATTAATTTCCCCACTAAATAAATCTGTTAATGGTTTTGGTAGTTCACCGCTGAGCTCTTTTAATAGCTTTGGGTGTATCCCATTAGGCCCCTGTGACTTTTTTGTAATGATTTTAGACAGCTGACTTAGAACCTTTTCCTCTGTAAAGACACATGCATCAAAAGATTCATTAGTCTTCTTTCCTAACTGAGGTCCTTTTCCTTCATTTTCCTTCATAAAGACTGAACAGAAGTATTCATTGAGGCAGTCAGCTAGTTCTTTATCTTCTTCCATATACCTTCCTTCTTTTGTTTTTAATTTTGTAATTCCTTGTTTTAGTTTCCTTTTTTCATTTATGTATCTGAAGAATGCCTTATCGCCTTTTTCCCCTGACTGAGCTAATTTCTCTTCTGCCTGTGTTTTAGAAGCTCTTATTTGGCCTCTCTCTGCCTAATCTTGTAAATTAGCCTGTCATCCTCGTTTTTTGTTTTTTTTTATAATTCCTACATGCTATCTTTTTGTTTTTAATGATTTTGGCCACTTCTGCTGAGTACCACAGTGTTTTTTTTTCCTTTTTTTGCTTTTACTGACAAGCCTAATGCAATTTTATTTTGCCTTCAATAGTGCCTCTTTTAAGTAGTCCCATTTCTCCTGGACTCCAATTAAACTGTTCCAATCTGATAGGGACTCATATACCACTAATCTAATTTTAGATAAGTCAGTTTTTCTAAAATCTAAAACTTTTGTTTTTTTGTGGTGTGACTCAGTCACTGTACTTATGGTAAACCACACTGACTGGTGATCACTAGATCCCAAGCTTTCCCCTACAGTAATATCATATACCAAATTCCCATTTGCGAATACTAAATCTAAAATGGCCTCCTTCCGGGTTGGCTCCTCAACTACTTGTTGTATAGATAATCCCAGTAGGGAATTTAGAATATCTGTACTCCTGGCAGAACTAGCTATTTTGGTTTTCCAGTTTACATCGGGAAGATTGAAGTCTCCCATAATGATAACTTCCCCCTTCAATGTCATTTTAGCTATTTCCTCAACTAGTAGATCATCTAATTCTTTGACTTGGCTAGGTGGTCTATATATCACACCTAGATGACAGTTTGATTGGTACCATTTTGGGCACATAAGACTTTTTGATCGCTTGGTGTGACACTTTTTGTGAGGCAAGGTGACAAAAAAATAGGTGTTTTGGCATTTTTTTTTTACAGCATTGAGGGGGCATCTCATGTGATATTTTTAAAGAGCAGGTTGTTATGGACACAGCGATTCCCAAAGTGTCTATTATTTTTTTAATTTTGTTAAGTTTTAAAGAATGAAAGCCTTTTTGAGCAGAATAAAATCTTGTTTTAGTGTTTATTTATATTTTTTGGGCGATTGTCTTAGGTAGGGGCTCAATTTTTGTGGGATGAGATGATAGTTTGATTGGTACCATTTTGGGCTACATATGCCTTTTTGATAGTTTTGTATTACACTTTTTGTGAGGCAAGGTGACCAAAAATTGGTGCTGTACAGCCTCATTATTGTGGCTTGAGCCCGCTGATCTCCTGAAGCTGTTTTGGCACTTTTTTTATTTTATTTTTTACGGCGTTAACCTGACAGGGTGGATCATGTGATATTTTTATAGTGCTGGTCGATATGGAAGCGATGAAACCTAATATGCCAATTTTATTTTTTCCCCTATTTTTTCATTTTTTTTTAATTTATTTTGGGAAAAGAATGCTTTTTCTTTTACTTGAAACTTTAAAAAAAATTTATTGAGTAAAATAAATACTCAATAAAAAATTCTGTAACAATTCCGTTATGGATTCCGTTATCACCGAGTATAATGGAATTCTATGATGGAATGCACCACGGAAGTCTTCAAGAGGCATTCCATTTAGCATTTTATCAAAACAGAAGTCTATGGGCAGCATAACTGATCCGGACGGTTTCCATTATGCAGGACAGGCATTGTGTGTCCAAATTGCCTGTCATATCAGTGGATGACATGAGAATACACATGGCATCTCTGCTTGTGATTATATAGTGCTTATAACATATCTTTCCCTCCTAATTGACTGTGAGCCTGAGTGCAAAGCATTATGGGCAAACCTTCTGGCCAGGACCTTGCCTAGAGTTATGTGATCCTTCATCTTTCCTGCCATGCTGTGCTCACCACTGTATTGAATTTTATATTTAGAAAAGCTGATGCCATTTTGTGCAATTAGTTTAAATCAAATCTGCAGCGTCCGACATGCGTCTGGGGTTGTTTCTAAGTAAATTTGTCTTGACACCAGTTGCATTGAAGCAACAATGGACAGAGTCCCCTTAAGTAGATGGTGTTAGTGGTACCCAGGTGTAGGAATGCCAGAGTGGTGTAAGGGTAGTCTATAATGTCCCTTTAGATGGGGCTGTGCACATGTCACGGTGCTCCTAACTGGAGCAAATAGGGTGAATAGTTGAGGGATTTGTCGAATAAATTGAGTCCATGCCTTGTGCTGAAGTGGAAACAGTTTTACTTTGCATAAACATCTCTCCAAACGATTTACAGGCTTTCTCTTGATTTCCAACAGGTTTTAGCATAACGACAATATAATTACTAGATAGCGGCTCACCCAACTCAACTAGTGGACCTAGGTGCTCATGTTCTAGGACTGCCCCACAGTCCTTTCAAGGGGAAAAATTGGATACGTTTGTGATAGAGCAGGCACTCTATCACCCGTAATTGTTATTAGAAAGTTAGTATTTAATTGTTGTCATATTCATAGTAAAAAGTTTAAAAAAGTTGAAATTCCCCAAAATTGTACAATAAATTGTGAATTGAAACATATATATTAAAAAAGCATGTATATTAAAAAATATCTAATACATATCTTACATTCAAAGCCTATCTCATAAATATTGGGTATATCCCAATAGACACCTTCTAATAAGGGCTGCGTCTGTAGGAGTGCGAGCAGCAAATTGGTCTGTTTGGATATTGCAAATAATATTCACACTTAGCATAAAAACAGATATAAAAACAGATATTAGAAAATCAAGGAAAATAAAAAAAATTGTTCAAATGGGACTACAGGATAACCATAATGGATTTTACAGTCCTGCAAACATAAGATATTAGTTAAATATCAACTTAGTTCTTCTATTGTACCCCAATAGCCCTCCTTTGTATGGAGGTTATATCAAGCCACTTATCTGTAGGTGTGGGAGATGAGATGAATCAGGTTGTCGGATGCTCAAGGCAGTATGGGATAAATTAGTCTGCTAAATCTCCTGTGATCCAATTTGTCTTAATATCACTATTGAAACAGATATATTAGCAGTTAAACACCTCCAATTGGTTAATACTATTTGGTGCAGTGTAGGATTCAACAGGTATTCCTCCTTGTCCTGCAAGGTTTAATAGTTAGTGCGAGTTTACCGTATCCTCGGCGTCTTCTTCTGCCGTGATGGATCGTGGGCTGTGGCTTTATTCGCTATCTAAGTCAGAGGCTCGTCTTGCAGTCTGAGTCACTTCCATGTAACAGGTCAGTAGTCCGGTGAGTCACATGGCGTCCCACGTGATCAGTTTGAATGCAGGGATTTTAGCTATTGCCAGCTTGTAAGTGCTTGGTCACAATGTTTGCATTAGGTGGCAAGGTTGCTCAAGGATAACGCAATCGGCCATACGCGTTTCAGAGCTGCCTGCTTCTTCGTCATTTGAATAAACTGGCAGGCAATAACAAACTTTTCTTTTGATGTATGCTGCAACTTCTCTCTCTGTTTTATGTCACTAGATTATGTACCAGAGCACTTTTGCTTTGTTGTATGAGGCTCCAAGCTGTGTCCTCTATATCCAGCAGAGCTGAAGGTGTTCTGCTGGCTTACTTTGCTTAGCTGGGGTAAGCTAGGACTTTCCCCTAGAAGGGGGTAAGCTGAACTGACCTCTCACCAACTAGTCTGCTCCCTTCCTTAGAGAGCCTTAGAATGGAAAGCAGGTTACAGTCTCTTCTAACAGTAGCACTGCCAAGTTTGTTGCCACCGGGTGAATCAGGTACATTTACATGAACATAACCATTTCAAACATAGGAAATACACAATATGGAGGACCTGGGCAAAATACATAGAATGACACCGTACCAGCATACACAGATAGGGACAGGGTGTAGGAGTGGTAATGCCACTTGGGGCGTTACAAATCTTCAAAATATCAGTTTTTTGGGGGGCAGATTTATTTTTAGAACATTTTTTATGTCTTTGCTCATTTCTAATATGTACAGGTCCTTCTAAAAAAATTAGCATATTGTGATAAAGTTCATTATTTTCTGTAATGTACTGATAAACATTAGACTTTCATATATTTTAGATTCATTACACACCAACTGAAGTAGTTCAAGCCTTTTATTGTTTTAATATTGATGATTTTGGCATACAGCTCATGAAAACCCCAAATTCCTATCTAAAAAAATTAGCATATCATGAAAAGGTTCTCTAAACGAGCTATTAACCTAATCATCTGAATCAACTAATTAACTCTAAACACCTGCAAAAGATTCCTGAGGCTTTTAAAAACTCCCAGCCTGGTTCATTACTCAAAACCGCAATCATAGGTAAGACTGCCGACCTGACTGCTGTCCAGAAGGCCATCATTGACACCCTCAAGCAAGAGGGTGAGACACAGAAAGAGATTTCTGAACAAATAGGCTGTTCCCAGAGTGCTGTACCAAGGCACCTCAGTGGGAAGTCTGTGGGAAGGAAAAAGTGTGGCAGAAAACGCTGCACAACGAGAAGAGGTGACCGGACCCTGAGGAAGATTGTGGAGAAGGACCGATTCTAGACCTCGGGGGACCTGCGGAAGCAGTGGACTGAGTCTGGAGTAGAAACATCCAGAGCCACCGTGTACAGGCGTGTGCAGGAAATGGGCTACAGGTGCCGCATTCCCCAGAAACAGCGGCAGAAGCGCCTGATCTGGGCTACAGAGAAGCAGCACTGGACTGTTGCTCAGTGGTCCAAAGTACTTTTTTCGGATGAAAGCAAATTTTGCATGTCATTCGGAAATCAAGGTGCCAGAGTCTGGAGGAAGACTGGGGAGAGGGAAATGGCAAAATGCCTGAAGTCCAGTGTCAAGTACCCACAGTCAGTGATGGTCTGGGGTGCCATGTCAGCTGCTGGTGTTAGTCCACTGTGTTTTATCAAGGGCAGGGTCAATGCAGCTAGCTATCAGGAGATTTTGGAGCATTTCATGCTTCCATCTGCTGAAAAGCTTTATGGAGATGAAGATTTCATTTTTCAGCACGACCTGGCACCTGCTCACAGTGCCAAAACCACTGGTAAATGGTTTACTGACCATGGTATTACTGTGCTCAATTGGCCTGCCAACTCTCCTGACCTGGACCCCATAGAGAATCTGTGGGATATTGGGAAGAGAAAGTTGAGAGACGCAAGACCCAACACTCTGGATGAGCTTAAGGCCGCTATCGAAGCATCCTGGGCCTCCATAACACCTCAGCAGTGCCACAGGCTGATTGCCTCCATGCCACGCCGCATTAAAGCAGTCATTTCTGCAGAAGGATTCCCGACCAAGTATTGAGTGCAGAACTGAACAGAATTATTTGAAGGTTGACTTTTTTTGTATTAAAAACACTTTTCTTTTATTGGTCGGATGAAATATGCTAATTTTTTTAGATAGGAAATTTGGGTTTTCATGAGCTGTATGCCAGAATCATCAATATTAAAACAATAAAAGGCTTGAACTACTTCAGTTGTGTGTAATGAATCTAAAATATATGAAAGTCTAATGTTTATCAGTACATTACAGAAAATAATTAACTTTATCACAATATGCTAATTTTTTTTAGAAGGACCTGTATATATCCATCAGCTTTTTTTTGTGGGAAATCTGACTTTATATCACTAGCTGATATCGCACCCTGTCAGAAAAAAAAGCCAAGCATGGTGCTCAATGAAAACAAAAAAAAAAAAAAACTGATTGTGGTGGGAGATACAGAATATCTGTGTCAACCTTTGGTTTTAGGTATAACAGAGATTGTGTAGGTTAAACAAGTTTTTTTTGTATAAATTTGTTTTGTTAAATTATTGCATTTGAATTCGAAAGACAAAATAACAAGAACATTTGTTATACTTTGACCAGTTTTCTGAATATGAAACTAGCTTAAAGCACAGTAAATTTAATTTTAACATGTAAATATTTTTGCCTTCTCTCAGGTCTCCCAGTGGCCAGTGGCAGAGCAGGGACTTCTATTTGATCGGAACTGGATGATTGTGAATGAAAATGGAGTTTGCTTGAGTCAAAAGCAAGAGCCTAGACTGTGTCTTATCCATCCATCAATTTATACAATGAAAAATATTATGAAAATTCAGGCAAAAGGTAACATGTTTCTTAAAGGGCATCTGTCAGCAAATTTGCACCTATGGAAATGACTGACCCACAGCATGTGCACTTGCTCGCGGAAGGCATCTGTGTTGGTCCCTTGTTCATATATGCCTGCATTGCTGAGAAAAATGTTTTAATACATGCAAATAAGTCGTTGCCATTATACCTAAAGGAGTTGCTCTCTCTGCATCTGCCGCTCCCTCTCCCTACTTTTATTGACAGTGCCAGTCATTCCTGTTTCACCTGTGATACCTGGTGTAACGGCGAAGCCCCCATTGCTCCTGGCATCTCATTTGCATTTATAAAAACATTTTTTCTCAGTGATGCAAGCACATATAAACATGGGACCAGCACAAATGCCTTCAGTAGAGATGAGCTAATTTCTCAAAACTTTAATTCGGTCGGTTCGCCGAATTTTCTGAAATGATTTGAGCCGAATATATTTGTGGCGAATCTCGTTAAAAAACTGCTATTTCCTGGCTTGCAGTAACATTCATTGAGAGTCTGCTGTGGTAGAGAAACAATACTGTGAGTCAGTATGACACTAAGATGACAGGCGTCGCTCTTAGAATCACTGCACACTTCACTTATTTGGGCAGTTATGAGGCCAAAACGGACCGAATAACTCAAGTGTCAACTGAGCCTTACAGGTCAATGCTAGCGCCAGCTATATAGAACCGTGCAGAGGTCCAATATCCTACTATAGATTGAAAGAGCGCACTATTTTTACACCATTGTCTGTTCCATTAAACACTTATACAAGCAGAGCCCCCCTGACAGAGTGGAGAGGGTGTCAGCAGTAAGTTTGTGTTGACGCCACTGATTATCTTGCACTTTCTTTGATCTGTCAGAAAAATAACCCCCCAAAAAATGGATCCTGTCTGTTGAGCATCTGCCTTTACTGGGTCAGCATTTGGTCAGTAATCCATCAGAATTGCTTAAGCCCAAAAAATAGGAGTGGATCCAAAACAGAGCTGGCATTTAAATGGAATATTTGCATATCTTATGTATTTTGTACCGCCTTCTGCTTTAGGCTAACAAATCATAAGCAAATTCTGATGCAAAATAGGGACCATGTCATACAAGCCTTACAGCTGCTACATATACTTGATCCGTTATGTGTCTCATTTTACCTTCCTTCTGACAAATCAGAAGAAGGGTCAAATAAATGATGATGTCAACCAGGCCAAAAAGGCAACATAGTGGAGAGGTGGCAGCAGCATGAGGAGACCATATTGTGCCCAGTGACATAGTAATGAGGGGGCAGCAGCAAAAGGAGACCACAGAATGGTGAGGTGGCAGCAGCATGAGGAGACCACACAGTAGTGATGTGGGAGCAGCATGAGCAGACCATAAAGTTGTAAGGTGGCAGCAGCATAAGGAGACCAAAGAGTGGTTAGGTGGCAGCAGCATTATGAGACTACAGAATGGCCATTGACATAGTGGTGAGGTGGCAGCATGAGGAGACCACAGAGTGGTGAGGTGGATGTAGCATAAGGAGACTAAAGAATGGTGATGTAGCAGAAGGATGAGGAAAACAAAGAGTGGCCAATGACATAGTGGATATGTGACAGCAGCATAAGGAGACCACAGAGTAATGATGTGGCAGCAACATGAGGATACCACAGAGTGCCCAGTGACATAGTAATAAGGGGGAAATAGCAAAAGGGGACCTCAGAGTGGTGATATGTCAGCAGCAAGAGAAGACCACAGAGTGGTGAGTTGGCAGCAGCATAAAGAGACCAAAAAGTGGTTAGGTGGCAGCAGCATGAGGAGACAGAGTGGACAGTGACATAGTGGTGATGTGGCAGTAGCATGAGGAGACCACAGAGTAGTGAGGTGGCAGCAGAATTAGGCGAACACAGAGTGGCCCAGTGACATAGTAATGAGGTGGCAGCAGCATAAGGAGACCACAGAATGGTGAGGTGGCAGCAGCATGAGGAGAACACAAAGTGGTGAGGTGACAGCAGCATGAGGAGAACATAGAGTGGTGAGTTGGCAGAAGCATGAGGAGACCAAAGAGTGGTTAGGTGGCAGCACCATGAGGAGACCACAAAGTGGCCTGTGACATAGTGGTAATGTGGCAGCTGCATGAAGAGACTGAAAAGATGTGATGTAGCAGCAGCATGAGGAGACCACAGAGAGGCCAGTGACATAGTAATGAGGTGGCAGCAGCATGAGGCGACCACAGAGTAGTGAGAAAGCAGTAGCATAAGGAGACCACAGAGTGCTGGGATGGCAGCAGCATGTGGAGACCACAGAGTGGTGATGTTGCAGCAGCATGAAGAGACCACGAAGTTGTAATGTGGCAGCAGCATGAAGAGACCACAGAGTTGTGATGTGGCAGCAGCATGAGGAGACCACAGAGTGGTGAGGTGGCAGCAGCATGAGGAGACCACAGAGTGGTGAGGTGGCAGCAGCATGAGGAGACCATAGAGTGGTAACGTGGAACCAGCATGAGGAGACCACAGAGTGGCCCAGTGACATTGTGGTGAGGTGGCAGCAGCATGAGGAGACCACAAAGTGTCCCATTGACATAGTGGGGAAGTGACAGTAGCATGAGGAGATCACAGAGAAGTGATGTGGCAGCAGCATGAGGAGATTAAATTGTTGCAACGTGGAAGCATCATGAGGAGACCACAGAAGTGGCAGCATCATCAGGAGACTACACAGTGGTCCAGTAACATAGCGTTGAGGTGGCTGCAGCTTGAGGAGACCAAAAGTTAATGATGTGGCAGCAACATGAGGAGACCACATAGTGGCCAGTGACATACAATAGTAGTGAAGTGTTAGCAGAATGAGGAAATGACAGTGTCCAGAGACATAGTGGTGAAGTTGCAGCACCATGATGAGAACACAAAGTGGCCCAGTGACATAGTGGTAAGGTGGCAGTATCACAAGGAGACAACAAAGTGGTGAGGTGGCAAAAGCATGAGGAGACCAAATAGTGGTTATATGGCAGCAGCATAAGGAGACTACAGAGAAGTGATATGGCAGCAGTATGAGGAGACCACAGAGTAGCCCAGTGACATTGTGGTGAGGTGGCAGCAACATGAGGAGACCACAAAGTGGTGATGTGGCAGCAGCATGAGGAGACCACAGAGTGGTGAGTTGAAAGCATTATGAGTACAGTTGAGCGGACACCTGGATGTTCGGGTTCGACAAGTTCGGACGAACTTTAAAAAAAAAGTTTGGGTTCGGGAGCCGAACTTGACCCCGAACCCCATTGAAGTCAATGGGGACCCAAACTTTTGGGCACTAAAATGGCTCTAAAATAGTCCTGGAAAGGGCTAGAGGGCTGCAAAAGGCATCAAAATGTACTTAAGAGCATGTCAACTGTTCTGCAAACAAATATGGATAGGAAAATGACTTAAAATAACATAAAATACATTAAAATTTTAAATAACAATCTGAATCTAGGAGTGGGAGGTTGAGGAGGCGGTGGATTGGTGGCTGTGGCGGTGTAGGTTGACGTGGCGGTGTAGGTGGTAGCAGGGGTGAAGGAGGAATAGGTAGCCAACACTGATTTGTGTTATTTTTTATTTTTTAATTGGGGTATCCCCCAAAATATTGGGACATATAACAAAATTAAACAAATAAGTGCACTTGAGAACAAGAATGGATGGTTGAGGCTGGTATAAATGTATATTCTGCACAAGATACGGACAAGTCCTGTGGGATTAATGCCTGGTTCATTTTAATAAACGTAAGCTTGTCCACATTGCCTGCGGCCTGTGATAATGCTCTCTGCCGTACTAAACACATGTTCACACTATGCACTGGCTGCAGCAGGGCAGGTCAGCACCTCCAAGGCTGACAAAGCTTTTCCACATTTTGGCCTTGCTAACCCTGCCTTCTCAGGTGCTGGTGGTGCCCCAGCTGCGTTGGCGACCTCTTCCTTCTCCTCTGCCTTCACCTTGTGCTTCCACTGTGCTATCATCAGCATGCGCTTGCAGTCGCGTAACTTCTGATCAGTAACAGATGTTTTCACTAAATTTAGTTCCCTGTCAGCAATGCGCAGCAGGGGTTCATTCACAGCAAAAGGGGGTTCATGTCACCCAGCAATAGAACAGAGGATTTTGAGAGATTTAGACTCCTGTCACATGCAGGGGTTCATTCATGGCAAAAGGGGTATCTTGTCATCTAGCAATAGAACAGAAGATTTTGAGAGATTTAGGCCCCTGTCACCCAGGTACAGCAGAGTTTCATTCACGTAAAAGGGGGTTCATGTCAATCAGCAATAGAACAGAGGATTTTGAGAGATTTAGGCCCCTGTCACCCACGCACAGCAGGGGTTCATTCACGGCAAAAGGGGGATCTTGTCACCCAGCAATAGAACAGAGGATTTGGAGAGATTTAGGCTCCTATCACCTAGGCATAGCAGAGGTTCATTCACGGAAAAAAGGTGGTCATGTCACCCAGCAATAGAACAGAGGAATTTGAGAGATTTAGGCCCCTGACACCCAGGCACAGCAGGGGTTTATTCACGGCAAAAGGGGGTTTATGTCACCCCAGCAATAGAACAGAGGGTTTATTTAGGATGTATTTCAAATGACTGTATTTCAAATACCTAATTCAAACCCCTGTATGTATAGTGGGGATCACAAACGCACTGAATCAGTGTAGGCCAGAAGTAAATACATCTTTGCACAAAAAGGCTGTATTTCAAATGACTATTTTAAATCCTTAATTCAAACCCCTGTATGTAGAGGTAGAATCTCAGAGGGCCTGAACCTCTGTAGGCCTGAAGTAAATATATTTTCACACAAAATGGCTGTATTTCAAATGCCTTATTCAAACCCCTGTATGTATAGTGGGGATCACAAACGCCCTGAATCAGTGTAGGCCTGAAGTAAATACATCTTTGCACAAAAAAGCTGTATTTCAAATGACTATTTCAAATCCTTAATTCAAACCCCTGTATGTAGAGGTAGAATCTCAGAGGGCCTGAACCTCTGTAGGCCTGAAGTAAATATATTTTCACACAAAATGGCTGTATTTCAAATGCCTTATTCAAACCCCTGTATGTATAGTGGGGATCACAAACGCCCTAAATCAGTGTAGGCCTGAAGTAAATATATCTTTCCACAAAAATGATGCATTTCAAATGCCTAATTCAAACCCCTGTATGTAGAGGTGGTATCTCACAGAACCTGAACCTCCGTAGGCCTGAATTCAATATTGGTCTCTGAATGAAACCCAAATGTATTAAGGGTGTATCTCACAATGACATCTGCATCAAAGGCTGCCAACAAAATTTTTGGAGCCCAAACGACTGTTTGTTTAACAACTGAATTTGACAGCAGTATATAAGCCTGTAATTTCACACGTGCTGATGCTGCAAGGCCTGAAAATAGTGTTTTTTGAAAGAAAAGTGTGTTTTTTAAACCACAGAAAATGATGGGTGTATTTCTAGCTTAAATTTCACACTGACTAATACAGATGTTGTAGATTGCCCAAAAAGTCTTTTTTATGCTAACAGAATATGAATGCTGTATATATTAAACTTGAATTTAACACTTGCAGATCTGGCAAATACTGTTTTTGAAAAAAAAAGTGTGTTTTTCAAACCCCAGAAAATGATGGGTGTATTTCTACCTTAAATTGCACACTGACTAATCCAGATGTTGTAGTTTGCCCCCAAAAATTGGTGATTTGCAATGTCCCAAAAGCTCAGATGCAGTGCTGGTGCACTGAGCATGCATAAAATAGCCGCCGCCACCAACCTAACTGAATTCGAAAAGTTAGTATTTTTGGTCAATGAGCTCAGGGCAGGGTAAAAAAAAATAGTGCCCTGCACCCACACAACTATTTGTCTGTAGATCGCTGAGTTACATTCTCTCCTATGCTCTCCCTGAAATCACAAGTCCAGCAGCATCCTCTCTACGCTTGTAACAGCAGAGTGACGTGCAGCGCTAAGTGACCCAAGCTTATGTAGAGCCTGGGTCACATGCTGCTCTGGCCAATCACAGCCATGCCATTATTAGGCATGGCTGTGATGCCATCTTGGGGCAAGTAGTATGATGCTTGTTGATTGGCTGCTGTGCAGCCTTTCAAAAAGCGGCAAGAAAGCGCCCAACCCGAACTTTTACGAAAATGTTCAGGTTCGGGGGTCCAAAAATCCTAAAGTTTGGTATGAACCCAAACGTTACAGTTGGGGTTTGCTCAACCCTAATTATGAGGAAACAAAACAGTGGCAATGTGGCAGCAGCATGAGGAGACCACTGAGTGGCTCAGTGACATAGTGGTGAGGTGTCAGCAGCATGATGAGACCAAACAGTGGTAATGTGGAAGCAGCATGATGAGACCACAGAGTGGCCCAGTGAAATAGTGGTGAGGTGGAAGCAGCATGAGGAGACCAGAGTATCCAGGGACATAGTGGTGAGGAGGCAGCCGTATGAGGAGACCACAGAGTGTTGAGGTGGTAGCAGCAAGAGGAGACCACAGAATGTCCAATGACATAGTGGTGAGGTGGCAGCAGCATGAGGAGACCAGAAAGTGATGATGTGGCAACAGCAAGAGGAGACCACAGAATGTCCAATGACATAGTGGTGAGGTATCAGCAGCATGAGAAGACCACTGAGTGTCCAATTACATAGTAAGGAGGTATCAGCAGCATGAGGAGACCACAGAATGTCCAATGACATAGTGGTGAGGTGGCAGCAGCATGAGCAGACCACATAGTGGTGAGGTGGCTGCAGCATGAGGAGATCACAGAGTGGTGAGGTGGCAGCAGCATGAGGAGACCACAGAGTGGCTCAGTGACATAAAGGGCAGGTGGCAGCCGCATGAGGAGACCACAGAGTGGTGAGGTGGCAGCATGAGGAGACTACAGAGTGGTGAGGTGGTAGTAGCATGAGGAGACTAGAGTGTCCAATGACATAGTGGTGAGTTGGCAGCAGCATGAGGAGACCACAAAGTAATGATGTGGCAGCAGAGTGAGGAGACAGAATGGCCAGTGACATTGTAGTGAGGTGGCAGCAGCATAAGGAGACCACAGAGTGTCCAGTGACTTAGTGTTGAGTTGGCAGCAGCATGAGGAGACCACAGGGTGGTGAGTTGGCGGCAGCATGAGGAGACCACAAAGTAATGATGTGGCAGCAGAGTGAGGAGACAGAATGGCCAGTGACATTGTAGTGATGTGGCAGCAGCATAAGGAGACCACAGAGTGTCCAGTGACTTAGTGTTGAGTTGGCAGCAGCATGAGGAGACCACAGGGTGGTGAGTTGGCGGCAGCATGAGGAGACCACAAAGTAATGATGTGGCAGCAGAGTGAGGAGACAGAATGGCCAGTGACATTGTAGTGATGTGGCAGCAGCATAAGGAGACCACAGAGTGTCCAGTGACTTAGTGTTGAGTTGGCAGCAGCATGAGGAGACCACAGGGTGGTGAGTTGGCGGCAGCATGAGGAGACCACAAAGTAATGATGTGGCAGCAGAGTGAGGAGACAGAATGGCCAGTGACATTGTAGTGAAGTGGCAGCAGCATGAGTAGACCACATAGTGGTAGAGTGGCAGCAGCATTAGGAGACCACAGAGTGTTGAGGTTGCAGCAGTATGAGGATTCCACAGAGTGTTGAGGTTGTGGCAGCATGAGGAGACCAAAGAGTGGTTATGTGGCAGCAGCATGAGGAGTTTATAGAGTAGCCCAGTGACATAGTGGTGAGGTGGAAGTAGCATGAGGAGACCACAGGGTGGTCATGTGGCAGCAGTATGAGGAGAACACAGAGTGGTAAGGTGGCAGCAGCATGAGGAGACCAGAGAGTGGTCCAGTGAGGTAGTGGTAAGGTGTCTGCAGGATGACTAGACCATAGAGTGTCCAGTGATATACTGATGCATCCTCACCACTATGAGTAGACAAGAGAGTAGTTAGGTGGATGTAGCATGAGGAGACCACAGAGTGGTGAGGTGGCAGCAACATGAGGAGACCACGGAGTGGCACAGTGACATAGTGGTGAGGTGTCAGCAGCATGAGTAGACCACAGTGTGTCCAGTGACATAATGATGAGGATGCAGCAGTATGAGTAGACAAGAGGTTGGTTAAGTGGATGTAGCATGAGGAGACCACAGAGTGGTGAGGTGGCAGCAGCATTAGGAGACCACAGAGTGGCCCAGTGACATGGTGGTGAGGGGGCAGCAGCATATATAGACCACAGAATGGTGAGGTGGCAGCATCATGAAAAGACCAAAGAGTGGTTATATGAAAGCAGCATGAGGAGACCACAGAGTGGTGATGTGGCAGCAGGATGAGGAGACCACAGAGTAGCCCAATGACATAGTGGTGAGGTGGCAGTAACATGAGGAGACCACAGAGTGACCATTGACATAGTGGTGCGGAGGCAGCTGCATAAGGAGACCACAGAGTGGCCCAGTGACATAGTGGTGAGAGAGAAAGGCATAGTGGTGAGATGAGTTGACAGCAGCATGAGGAGACCACAGAGTGGCCAGTGATATAGTAGTGAGGTGGCAGCAGCATGAGGAGACCACAGAGTGGAGATGTGGCAACAACATGAGGAGACCACAGAGAGGCCCAGTGATATAGTGGTGAGGTGGCAGTAGCATGAGGAGACCAAAGAGTGGTGAATTGGAAGAAGCATGAGGAGACCACAGAGTGGTGATGTGGCAGCAGCATTAGACCACACAGTGGTGAGGTGATGGTAGCATGAGTAGCCCATAGAATGTTAAGGTGGGAGCAGCATGAGGATACCAAATAGTGCTTATGAGGCAGCAGCATGAGGAGACCCCAAAGTGGTCATGTTGCAGCAGCATGAGGAGACCACAGAGTAGTCCACTGACATAGTGGCAAGTTGGCAGCAGTATGAGTAGACCGCAGAGTGTCCAATGACATAGTAGTGAGGATACAGCAGTATCAGTAGACATGAGAGTGGTTATGTGGATGTAGATTGAGGAGACCACAGAGTGGTGAGGTGGCAGCAGCATGCGGAGACCACAGAGTGGTGAGGTGGCAGCAGCATGAGGTGACCACAGAGTAGTGATGTGGCAGCAGCATGAGGAGATTAAATCATTGTAATGTGGAAGCATCATGAGGAGATGTGGAAGCATCATGAGGAGACCACAGAGTGGCCTAGCGACATAGTAGTGAGGTGGCAGCAGCATGAGGAGACCACAGAGTGGCCCAGTGACACAGTAGTGAGAGAATTGAATGCAGGCTGGACGTGCTTAAGGCTCAAGAAAATAGCGCACAATATGGTAGTACATCCTAATTCTCAGATAGGACAGAATCAATTACTTAGTGATTAGAGGCTCACCTTTTCATGTTGTGCTAAGATAGGCACAACTCTACTGTAAGAAACCTATATATAGCCCAAACAAAATTCAGGGCTCACGCCTACTCAAAATATATATAACCAACCGAAAGGAGTGAGACAGGTATAGTGCAAATAAATCTAGTGATACTAAAGTAGTCCAAAAGTCACATAATTTAATATTAAAAAAATCACAAAAGGACACATAATAAGCACTGGTCACAAAAAGACCCCTTGAAAAAGCTGTACGTGAAACGTGCGTTGGGGAGTAGACCGGTGGTGTTGCTGCCCGGTATATTTAAACCAAGTAGGTAGTATCTTTTTCATTATGTGCTGAGTATAACTCCAATTATCCTACTGCTTCAGCTTTGACAAATGTGGTGTGCATTATCACGCTCACTTTGTGACAAATTCTGATGTACAATGCATGTAGGTAGTTCTTTGGTAGTTTATGAGCCATAGCTTGTGGATATTATATATCCTTTAATTGATGACCATTTGGTAATATTCATGCACATGCACTTTATATTTATATATACAGACGTGGACAAAATTGTTGGTACCCTTTGGTCAATGAAAGAAAAAGTCACAATGGTCACAGAAATAACTTTAATCTGACAAAAGTAATAATAAATTAAAATTCTATAAATGTTAACCAATGAAAGTCAGACATTGTTTTTCAACCATGCTTCAACAGAATTATGTAAAAAAATAAACTCATGAAACAGGCATGGACAAAAATGATGGTACCCCTAGAAAACACAGAACATAATGTGACCAAAGGGACATGTTAATTCAAGGTGTGTCCACTAATTAGCATCACAGGTGTCTACAACCTTGTAATCAGCCATTGGGCCTATATATATGGCTCCAGGTAATCACTGTGTTGTTTGGTGATATGGTGTGTACCACACTCGACATGGACCAGAGGAAGCAAAGGAAAGAGCTGTCTCAAGAGATCAGAAAGAAAATTATAGACAAGCATGTTAAAGGTAAAGGCTATAAGACCATCTCCAAGCAACTAGATGTTCCTGTGAGTACAGTTGCACATATTATTCATAAGTTTAAGATCCATGGGACTGTAGCCAACCTCCCTGGACGTGGCCGCAGGAGGAAAATTGATGACAAATCTAAGAGACGGATAATCCGAATGGTAACAAAAGAGCCTAGAAAGACTTCTAAAGAGATTCAAGGTGAACTTCATGCTCAAGGAACATCAGTGTCAGATCGCACCATCCGTCGTTGTTTGAGCCAAAGTGGACTACATGGGAGACGACCAAGGAGGACACCATTGTTGAAAACGAATCATAAAAAAGCAAGACTGGAATATGCCAAACTACATGTTGACAAGCCACAAAGCTTCTGGGAGAATGTCCTGTGGACAGATGAGACAAAAATCGAAGTTTTTGCCAAGGCACATCAGCTGTATGTTCACAGACGAAAAAATGAAGCATATCAAGAAAAGAACACTGTCCCTACTGTGAAACATGGAGGAGGCTCTGTTATGTTCTGGGGCTGCTTTGCTGCGTCTGGCACAGGGTGTCTTGAATCTGTGCAGGGTACAATGAAATCTCAAGACTATCAAGGAATTCTAGAGAGAAATGTACTAGCCAGTGTCAGAAAGCTTGGTCTCAGTCGCAGGTCATGGGTCTTGCAACAGGACAATGACCCAAAACACACCGCTAAAAACACCCAAGAATGGCTAAGAGGAAAAAATTGGACTATTCTAAAGTGGCCTTCTATGAGCCCTGACCTCAATCCTATTGAGCATCTTTGGAAGGAGCTGAAACATGCAGTCTGGAAAAGGCACCCTTCAAACCGGACACAACTGGAGCAGTTTGCTCATGAGGAGTGGGCCAAAATACCTGCTGAGAGGTGCAGATGTCTCATTGACAGTTACAGGAAGCGTTTGATTGCAGTGATTGCCTCAAAAGGTTGCGCAACAAAATATTAAGTTAGGGGTACCATCATTTTTGTCCATGCCTGTTTCATGAGTTTATTTTTTTACATAATTCTGTTGAAGCATGGTTGAAAAACAATGTCTGACTTTCATTGGTTAACATTTATAGAATTTTAATTTATTATTACTTTTGTCAGATTAAAGTTATTTCTGTGACCATTGTGACTTTTTCTTTCATTGACCAAAGGGTACCAACAATTTTGTCCACGTCTGTATATGTATCGGCAGTTCACCATCGGTCCTTTTGTGATTTTCAAATAAATGATGTGACTTTTGGACTACTTTAGTATCACTAGATTTATTTGCACTATACCTGTCTCACTCCTTTCGGTTGGTTATATACAACTCTACTGTAGTCGTATCAGATGAAGAAGTAGTTGCCTTCGGTTGTGCGGCCGCAGGATATTGTTCCATTGTAGAATGATGTCCAGTCTCTCTTCACTGGCTGTAGCATGAATAATAGAAGAAATTCTGCTTTTTGGCGCTCCAAAACTTGGTAAAGGCAAGATTGAGTTTCAAACTTTTTTATTCCAATAAAATTGGTTTGCAATAATAATGTTGGAATAAAAAGAAGTTTGAAACTCAATTTTGCCTATTATTTTTTCTTCTATTATTTATAGTGGTGAGAGAGAGAGGCCCAGTGACATAGTGGTGAGGTGAGGTGGCAGCAGCATGAGGAGACTTCAGAGTGTCCAGTGACATAATGGTGAGATGGCAGCAGCGTGACATGACCACAGAGTGGAGATGTGGCAACAGAATGAGGAGAGCACAGAAAGGCCCAGGGATATAGTGGTGAGGTGGCAGCAGCATGAGGAGATCATAGAGTGGTGAATTGGAAGTAGCATGTGGAGACAACACAGTGGTGATATGGCAGCAGCATGAGGAGACCAAAGAGTGGTTATGTGGCAGTAACATGAGGAGACCACAGAGTGGTCCAGTGATGTAGTGGTGAGGTGTCTGCAGTATGAAGAGACCACAGAGTTGTGATGTGTCAGCATGATGAGGAGATCACAGAGTAGCCCATTGACATAATGGTGAAGTGGCAGCAGCATGAGTAGACCACAGAGTGTCTACTGACATAGTGGTGATGATGCAGCAGTATGAGTAGACAAGAAATTGGTTAGGTGGATGTAGCATGAGGAGACCACAGAGTGGTGAGGTGGCAGCAGCATGAGGCGACCACAGAGAAGTGATGTTGCAGAAGCATGAGGAGACAACAGAGTCGTGAGGTGGCAGCAGAATGAGGAGACCAAATCGTTGTTATGTGGAAGCATAATGAGAAGACCCCAGAGTGGCCCAGTGACATAGTAGTGAGGTGGCAGCAGCATGAGGAGACCACAGAGTGTCCAGTGACATGTGTAGGGCCGATTCATTGGCCTGTATTTGTGGGAGGGGCTAGGCTGTCTACTTCAACGGCCAGCGCCCCTCCCACCTTGTACGACGTCGCAGAGTTTCTGCAGGAAGCGCGCGATCGTACCTGGAGTTTGGTCGTCAGGCGGAGGTAAGAGGCTGCTTCGGCAGCATGCAGGTTCACAGTCCGGCCGGCAGGGTCGGCCCCCTAGGCGAGGGGAGGCTCACACGCACTGGAGCGTTGTGCCAGGTGTCGCACGGCTCTCCACGCGGTAACGATTCAAGCTGGCGGGGGGCGGGGCCCATGATGGAAGGAGGGCTCCCCCTACCCCTGTTCTAAATGCCTGAGAGCCGTACTCACAAGCTGGGGTGTGTCTCATGCACTGTCTAACGTCCAGGTTGTGCTGTATTACAAGCTTTCCGCGGTGGTGAGCCCGTAGATATTCTGAGCGGGTAAGTGCATAATCTTCCCTCTGTGTGCTACTTTCTGGGTGTCGGTTCCTGGCCACTCCTTCACGGTCCCCCTGTTGTTTGTGTGCAGAGCTGCACGGGGGCAGGGCACTTTTCCATTCACTGTCATGCAGGTCCACTGGTGCTGGTGGTCGTCCAGTTTAGCCGGTCAATTTATGTTAATGTTTCCACAGCTGTGATGTCACACGCATCGGACATTGTTGAGGCGTCTGTGGACGAAATTGTGGCAGGAATGTCCGAAGGGGGCAGCATACCGTCCCTGCGAGCTTGGACTATCCCTAGGCTTATTTCGGAACTGACGAAGAGGGGTGTACCTTTCCTGGCTTCCGCCAGGAAGGCGGAATTATATCGGCTGTGGAAAGACTCTGTGGCGCCTAGTCAAGATGATCTCCCTATGACCACGGTGCAAACATCTCTCGCTCAGTTGCGTGTCATGCTGAACAGCCTAATGTCAGCCGTCACTTCTATTCAAGCGAGGTTGGAGTCAGTTGAGTCTCGCGGCTCGATCATTCCTGTTTCTCCTCCTGAGGTTCCGGTTGCCACCACCTCCGCTGCGGGGGAAACACGTACTACCCTGGCCGTTCCGAATGTGTCTCCTTCTCATTTAATTCCGGCCAACATCAGGAAAGATATCTTAGAGGGTAGGGATGTTAACCTCGCTTCTTTGCTGATAGCCTGTAACATTTGTTACAGATTGGTCCAACTTAGACACAGAATTGTTTTGCAGGCATTTTGCGAGTCTGAAAGCTCCCTCCTGTTCCGCATGTCAGTCCATCTTCCACTCTGCGGAGTGATGCCACAAATCAGCCGCCAGTACGTCGTCCTACCCCTCCGGTTCGTCGGCCGGGCCACTTGATGTCTTCAGGGCACCTAGTTCAGTTGACAAGTTAGGCCGGCCCATTGTACAGTTGGGTAGGGCCCAGATTTGTAATAATTATAATTACGCATCTTGTAATTTTGGTCAATGCCGTCTGCTGCACATCTGTACCAATTGCTTCAGGGCCCATCCCAGAGTCGCATGCTCATTAAAATCAGTTAAAGCCTACATGAGTGTGGTCAATACCGATTGTTCACGGAGGTATTTGCAAGGTCATCATAATGCAGGGTTTGTGCAGTTTCTGATTTCAGGATTTTGCGAGGGCTTTCATACAGGGTAATCATGACACCAGAATACACATATGAGTGCAAGAACCTTCAGTCTGCCGAGAGGAATCCTGATTCTGTAGACAAACTAATAAAGTCCGAGTTGGGTAAGGGTTTCCTGATCGGTCCTTTCAAAGTGCCCCCCTTCCAACGGTGGAGAGTTAGTCCCGTTGGGGTGGTCATGGGTAAATTGAGCAAGAAGGAGAGACTTATCATCGACCTGTGAGCCCCACATGGTTCCCATGTCCCTAGTCATTCCTTCAGAGGAAGTGGGCATGAGGTATTCTTCTATTGACCAGGCCATTGCCATTATCATGCAGTTAGGACCCGGATCAATGTTGTCTAAGGCTGATATATCGGACGCCTTTAAATTACTTCCCATTATGCCAGCGCTCTGGCAGTGGCACGGCGTTAAGTGGAAGGATCAATACTATTTTTCCACCAAACTCACCTTTGGTTCTAAGAGCAGCCCGTGGCTCTGATCAGTTGGCTCAGGCCCTCCATTGGGTTTTAGAACATAAGGTTCACTGTGAATTTGTTATTCATTATTTAGATGACTTCCTGCTGATCGAGAGGCCAGGGGCAGCCCCCCTAGGATTGGGGAGGTTATTGAGATGTTTCTCCCAGTTAGGTGTCCCAGTCTCCCCCAAGAAAATAGAGGGCCCGTCCACAGTCATCACCTTCCTGGGTATTGAGTTAGATTCGCAGGACATGTTAGCCAGGTTACCATCGGACAAACTAGTTAGAATTAGGGAGGTAATTCACAGGTTTTCTGTCACAACTGTAGTCACTAAGGCGGATTTACAGTCGCTACTGGGTATGTTGAATTTCGCCATCCGTATCATTCCGCAAGGCAGGTCGTTCATCTCCCGCTTGCTGGTGCTCCTGGCCACGGCCCCGGAAAAAGAAAGCCCTGTCTGGATAGTCAGGCCTTAGCTGACATACACATGTGGGACCACTTTCTTTGCCAGTGGAATGGGGTGTCCTTGTTTATACCCGGGTTGTCTAACCAATCCCCTGTAGTCTTTTCAGACGCGGCTGCAAGCTCAGGTTTCGCTGCTATTTTTGGCACCCACTGGGTCGCAGACGAGTGGCCTGCCGTGAGACAGATCCCAGGTTTCCTACAAACCTCAGCACTGTTCGAACTGTACCCCATTGTGGTAGCCGCCCGCGTGTGGGGCAGTCACTGGGTAAATCGCTCTGTTTTGTTCGTAACTGATAACGCTGCAGTGGTAGATATTTTAAATAGTGGGTTGTCTAAGCCGTCTTATGTCATGTGTCTCTTGAGACGTTTAGTTCAACTCTCCCTACATTATCATTTCTGTGTTAATGGTACGCATGTGCCAGGTTCGCAAAACGTGCCTGCTGACGCTTTATCGAGGGCTAATTTCTCACTTTTTTTTGCAGGTCATGCCAGAGGCAGATTTTGTGGGCGCTACCGTTCCTCCCCACGAGTCATTAATACTAGTGTGACTGGTCACCTAGAGACGGTCCACACTTTACTAGCCAAGTCCCTTTCACCTTTCAGGGGGTATGTCCTCAAAGGGAGTCCAGTTTTGTGGAATATATCCTTGCCTTCATTGGCTACTGCCACTCGGAGCTCAAGCTGTCCCACAACACGGTGAAGTCATACTTGTCGGGGGTGCAGCATTTCCTCTCTGTCAGTCATCCTGAACGGGCATCGGTGTTTTCTATGCATTCTGTCAAAGCTACGTTGAGGGGTTTGAGCAGATGTGGATCAAGAGGCCAAGTGCGCAGACAAGCTGTTACTGGACTCCTTTTCCATAACCTATCCGGCATCCTGGATAGGAACCATTTCGGGGTTTTGCCCAGCCTGGTGCTTAAATCCGCTGTTTATTTAGCCTTCTATTGCTTGAGACAGGGGAGTTTACTTGTTCCCCTAATAGTAGCAAGTTCCTCACAGTCAGCCAGTTGGTTCAGAGCGCCGAGGGTTACGTGCTACTGCTCAGGACGTCTAAGACCTCGCAGATGGGTCCCCCAGTCACAGTGTCCCATTTACCCACATCTCATCAATGGTGCCCTGTCACAGTTTTACGTCAGTAAAAGCTGGGTTCGGGTCAGAAAGTCCACTATTGCCTTTCGGGGTGGTACCACTCACTACTCATCAGTTTGTGTCTCATGTACGCTCCTTAGTTGCCAGTTTGGGCGGTGACCCAGCTGCGATCTCAGGACATTCATTTCGATAGGTGCAGCGTCCGCGGCCTCCAAGCATCAGGTACCAGCGCATGTCATCCAGAAGTTAGGTCGTTGGCGCTCCACGTGTTTTAGCCGTTATATACCTCACCCCAAAACTGAGATGTCAATGGCTTTCCAAAGTCTGGTTTTGTGATTTATGCTGTAATAAATTACTCCTGCTAATCAGTATGTCTTTTACCCTCTTTCAGGCGTCCCTGCTACGGCGCAGTTGCGGCATAACTCTAACTGCTTAGGGGCAGGGTAGTCTAGGTAGGACGGGGTGCATTCTCTTGGCTGCCACGACCACAAGTGTAAGGCCGATTCATTGGCCTGTATTTGTGGGAGGGGCTAGGCTGCCTACTTCAACGGCCAGCGCCCCTTCCACCTTGTACGACGTCGCAGAGTTTCTCCACCCACCCACCCTTACTGTCTACTACTCTCAAAGGGGATGCCCTCTTTCAGGCGTCCCTGCTACGGCGCGGTTGCGGCATAACTCTAACCGCTTAGGGGCAGGGTAGTCTAGGTAGGACAGGGGCATTCTCTTGGTTGCCATGACCACAAAGTTGTGAGGATGCATCAGTATAAGTAGACAAGAAATTAGTAAGGTGGATGTAGCATGAGGAGCCCACAGAATGACACAGTGACATAGTGGTGAGGAGACCACAGAGTGGTGATGTAACAGCAGCATTAGGAGACCACAGAGTGGTTAGGTGGCAGTGGCATGAGGAGACAATATAGTGGTAATGTGGTAGTAGCATGAAGAGACCTCAGACCGTCCAGTGACATAGTGGTGAGGTGGCAGCAGCATGAGGAGACCACAGAGTGGCCCAGTGACAAAGTGGTGAGATGGCAGCAGCATAAGCATACCACAGAGTGGTGAGGTGATAGCAGCATGAGGGGACCATAGAGTGGTCTAGTGACATAGTGGTGAGGTGGCAGCAGCATGAGGAGACCATAGAGTGTCCAATGACATAGTGGCTAAGTGGCAGCTGCATGAGGAGACCAGAGAGTGATGAATTGGTAGCAGCATAAGGAGACCATAGAGTGGCCAGTGACATAGTAGTGAGGTGGCAGTAGCATGATATGACCAAAGAGTGGTGATATGACAGAAGCATGAGTAGACAGTGGCCCAGTGATATAGTTTTGAGGTGGCAGCAGCATGAGGAGACCATAGAGTGTCCAGTGACATAGTTGTGAGGTGGCAGCAGCATGAGAAGACCAGAGAGTGGTGAGGTAGAAGTAGCATAAGGAGACCACAGAGTGGTGAAGTGGCAGCAGCATGAGTCCACAGAGTTTTGATGTAACAGCAGTATGAGGAGACCACAAATTGGTGAGGTGGTAGAATCATGAAGAGACCAAACAGTGGTAATGTGGCAGCACCATGGGGAGACCACGGAGTGGCCAAGTGACATAGTGGTGAGATGGCGGTAGCATAAAAAGACCACAGTAAGGTGAAGTTGAAGCAGCATGAGGAGACCACAGAGTGGTGAGGTTGCAGCAGCATAAGGGAACCAAAGAGTGGTTTTGTGGCCGCAGCATTAGGAGGCCACAGAGAAATCCAGTGGCATAGTGGTGAAGTGGCAGCAGCATGAGGAGACCACAGAGTGGTGAGGTTGTAACCGAGGAGATCACAGAGTGGTGATGTGGTAGCAGCATGAGGAGGCCACAAAGTAGCCCGGTGACATAGTGGTGAGTTGGCAGCAGCATGAAAGAGACCACAGAGTGTCCAGTGACAGTTTTGAGGATGTAGAAGCATGAGGAGACCACAGAGTGGTGAGGTGGCAGCAGCATGAGGAGACCGCAGAGTGGTGAGGCGGAATTAGCATGAGAAGACCACAGGGTGGTCATTTGGCAGCAGCATGAGGAGACCACAGAGTGGTGAGGTTGCAGCAGTATGAGGATAGTACAAAGTGATGAGGTGTCAGCAGTATGAGGAGACAAAAGAGTGTTTATTTGGCAGCAGCATGAGGAGAACACAGAGTATCTGGCTTAGTGGTGAGGTGACATTCCATAAGGAGACCAGAAAGTGAAGATTTGGCAGAAGCATGAGTAGACCTCAGACTGTCCATTGACATATTGATGAGGTGGGAGCAGCATAAGGTGACCACAGATTGGTGATGTGGCAACAGCGTGAGGAGACCACCAAGTGGTGAGGTGGCAGCAGCATGAGGAGACCAAAGAGTGGTTATGTGTCATCAGCAGGAGGAGGCCACAGAGTGGTCTAGTGACATAGTTATGAGGTGTCGGCAACATGAGGAGACCATAAAGTGGTGATGTGGCAAAAGCATGAGGAGACTACAGAATAGCCCAGTGACATAGTGGTGAGGTGGCAGCAGCATGAGGAGACCACAGAGTGTCCCCTGACATAGGTGTGAGGTGGCAGAAGCATAAGTAGACAACATAGTGGTGAGGCAGAAGTAGCATGAGGAGACCATAGGGTGGTTATGTGGCAGCAGCATGAGGAGACCACAGAGAGGTGATGTGGCAGCAGCATTAAGAGACCATAGATTGGTGAGGTGTCAGCAGCACGAGGAGACCACAGAGTGTCCAGTGACATAGTGGTGAGTTGGCAGCAGCATGAGGAAACCACAGAGTGTCCATTAACATAGTGATGAGGTGGCAGCAGTATAAGGAGGCCACAGTGTGGTAAGGTGGCAGCAGAATGAGGAGACTACAAAATGGCCCAGTGACAGTGTTGAGGTGGCAGCTGCATGAGGAGACCACAGAATGGTGAGGTGGCAGCTGCATGAGGAGACCAAAGAGTGGTAATGTGGAAGCAGCATGAGGAGACCACAGAGTGGTCTAGTGACATAGTCATGAGGTGTCAGCAGCATGAGGAGAACATAGAGGACTGTCCATTGACATATTGATGAGGTGGGAGCCGCATAAGGTGACCACAGATTGGTGATATGGCAACAGGTGAGGAGACGACAGAGTGGTGAGGTGGCAGCAGCATGAGGAGACCAAAAAGTGGTGATGTGGCAGCAGCATGAGGAGACCACAGAGTGGTCTATTGACATAGTGGGGAAGTGGCAGCAGCATGAGTAGACCATAAAGTGGTGATGTGGCAGCAGCAGGAGGACACCACAGAGTGGTCTATTGACATAGTGGTGAGTTGGCAGCAGCATGAGGAGACTACAAGGTGGCCCAGTGACATAGTGTTGAGGTGGCATAAGCATGAGGAGACCACAGAGTGGTGAGGTGGCAGCAGCACGAGGAGACCACAGAGTGGTGAGGTGTCAGCAGCATGAGGAGAACATAGATTAGCCCAGTGACATAGTGTCACTACCAGAGCTTTGAGACGTTCTCACAGCTCTGTGTCTCCACCCCTGTGATGATGTCACTTAGAGTTTGGAGGTGTTCTCACTGTTCTGTTTCTCCGCCCCTGTGATGAGGTCTTTACTCCCAGCTGTTCCTCCTGCCTTTGATTTCCCTGCCTTTAAATCACCCCTCCTCCTATTGCAGGGCGTGGATTATATTTCTCTTTTCAGTTGTAGCTCTGCCTTGAGTATCTTCACTTGTTAAGCTATTAGTTCTCTGGACCCGTGTTCTGTTGCTGCAAGCACTCCGGATATTGCCAGCGGCCCTTGGATTCGTCTTCTCTGTGGCTGCAGCTCCATCAGCTAAGTGTGCAGACATTGTTGTGTACCTGGTGATTTTCTGACTGGATCTGAGGTGGCCACGGTTCCCTCCATATTCTGAGCAGGGCATCGGTGGCCGTGCCCCTTCCACTAGTGTAGGGGTTACAGGGCTCATCAGTCTTAGGCACGCGGGCATGCCTCGTTCCACCACATGGATCCGGGCATGTGCTTTAGCAGCATAGGGAGAGTGTTGAGGGTCTGACAGGGGTCATCCTTTCTCTTCCCTAGTTTGGGTCCGGTCAGTAGCTCTTTTTACTGTGTATGCTCTTGTTACCCTTAAACAGCCGTGACACATAGTGGTGAGGTAGCAGCAGCATGAGGAGACAACAGAGTGTCCTGTGACATAGTTGTGAGGTGGCAGCAGCATGAGGAGACCAAAGAATGGTTTTGTGGAAGTAGCATGAGGAGACCACAAAGTGGTCCAGTGACATAGTGGTGATGTGGCAACATCATGAGGAGACCACAGAGTGGTAAAGTGACAGTAGCATAAGGAGACCACAGAGTGGTCAGGTTGCAGCACTAGGAGGATACCACATAGTGGTGAGGTGACAGCAGCATGAGGAGACCACAGAGTGGTGAGGAGGAATTTGCATGAGGAGACAGAGTGGTCTAGTGACATAGTGGTGAGGTTTCAGCAGCATAAGGAGACCACAGAGTAGCGTAGTATTATAGTGGTGAGTTGGCAGCAGCATGAGGAGACCAAAGAGTGTTTATAAAAAGTGTTTATTTGGCAGCAGCATGAGGAGAACAGAGATTGTCCTGTGACATAATGGTGAGGTGGCGGCAGCATGAGGAGACCACAGAGTGGTGAGGCGGAATTTGCATGAGGAGACTACAGAATGGTGAGGTTGCAGCAGTATGAGGATACTACAGAGTGGTGAGGTGTCAGTAGTATGAGGAGACCAAAGAGTGTTTATTTGGCAGCAGCATGAGGAGAACACAGAGTGTCCAATGACTTAGTTGTGAAGTGATATCAGCATAAGAAGACCAGAAAGTGAAGATTTGGCAGCAGCATCAGGAGACCTCAGAGTGGTCCAGTGACATATTGGTGAGGTGTCAGCAGCATGAGTAGACCTCAGACTGTCCATTGACATATTGATGAGGTGTCAGCAGCATGGGTAGACCATAAAGTGGTGATGTGGCAACAGCATGAGGAGATCACAGAGTGTCCCCTGACATAGCTGTGAGCTGGCAGCAGCATGAGTAGACCACATAGTGGTGAGGCGAAAGTAGCATGAGGAGATCATAGGGTGGAAATGTGGCAGCAGCATGAGGAGACCACAGAGTGGTGGGGTGGCAGCAGCATTAGGAGACCACAGAGTGTCCAGTAACATAGCGGTGAGGATGCAGCAGCATGAGGAGACAACAGAGTGGTGAGGTGGATATAGCATGAGGAGACCAAATATTGGTAATGTGGCAGGATCATAAGGAGACCACGGATTGGCCCAGTGACATAGTGATGAGGTGGCAGCAGCATAAGGAGACAACAGTGTGGTGAGGTGCCAGCAGCATGAGGAAACTACAAAGTGGCCAGTGACATAGTGTTGAGGTGGCAGAAGCATGAGAAGACCACAGAGTGGTGAGGTGGCTCCTGCATGAGGAGACCACAGAGTGGGGATGTGGCAGCAGCATGAGGACACCACAGAGTGGTGAGGTGGCAGAAGCATGAGGAGACCAAAGAGTGGTAATGTGGAAGCAGGATGAGGAGACCACAGAGTGTCCTGTGACATAGTGGTGAGTTGGCAGCAGCATGAGGAAACCACAGGGTGGTCATGTGGCAGCAGCATAAGGAGACAACAGAGTGGTGATATGGCAGCAGCATTAGCAGACCATAGAGTGGTGAGGTGTCAGCAGCATGAGGAGACGACAGAGTGTCCAGTTACATAGTGGTGAGGATGCAGCAGCATGAGGAGACCACAGAGTAGTGATGTGGCAGCAGCATGAGGAGACCACAGAGTGGTGAGGTGGCAGCAGCATGAGGAGACCAGAGTGGTGAGGTGGCAGCAGCATGAGGAGACCACAGAGTGGTGAGGTGGTAGCAGCATGAGGAGACCAGAGTGGTGAGGTGGTAGCAGCATGAGGAGACCAAAGAGTGGTTATGTGTAAGCAGCATGAGGAGCCCACAAAGTGGCCCAGTGACATAGTGGTGAGGTGGCAGCAGCATGATGAGGCCACAGAGTATCCAGTGACATAGTTTTGAGGTGGCAGCAGCATGGGGAAACCACATATTGGTGAGGCGGAAGTAGCATGAGGAGACCATAGGGTGGTCATGTGGCAGCAGCATGAAGAGACCACAGAGTGGTGAGGTGTCAGCAGCATAAGGAGACCACAGAGTGTCCAGTAACATAGTGGTGAGGATGTAGCAGCATGAGGAGACAACAGAGTCTTGAGGTGGATGTAGCATGAGGAGATCACAAAGTGGTGATGTGGACACAGCATGAGGAGACCAAGCAGTGGTAATGTGGCAGCAGCATGAGGAGACCACGGATTGGCCCAGTGACACAGTGGTGAGGTGGCATAAGCATGAGGAGACCACAGAGTGGTGATGTGGCAGCAGCAGGCGGAGACCACAGAGTGGTGATGTGGCAGCAGCATGAGGAGACCAGAAAGTGAGGATGTGGCAGCAGCATGAGATGACAGTGGCCAGTGACATAGTAGTGAGGTGGCAGCAGCATGAGGAGACCACAGAGTGTCCAGTGAGATGGTAGCAGCATGAGGAGACCACTGAGTGTCCAGTGACATAGTGCAGAGGTGGCAGCATCATGATGAGACCACAGAGTGCTGATATCGCAGCAGCATGAGGAGACCAAAGAGTGGTAACATGGAAGCAGCATAAGGAGACCACAGTGGCCCAGTGACATTTGGTGAGGTGGTAGCAGCTTGAGACCACAGAGGTGCCCCCTTGACATAGTGTTGAGGCTGCAGACTAATAGAGATTCTCCTAAGTTCCGTCCAGGTGATAAAGTTTGGACTGCCTCTCAATACATCAGGAATAAAATGCCCTCTTATAAATTGGGTCCACATTTCATTGGTCCATTTGAGACCCTCAAGCAAATTAATGATGTTGACTACAAGCTGAAGCTGCTAGCCTCCCTTCGGGTACCAAATTCCTTCCATGTCTCCCTGCTGAAACCTTTTATCCTGAATAGTTTTGTCAAAAAAACTCTCTCAGCTCCTGTTGCAGTCAGTGATGAAAAGGTCTATGAGGTAAAAGCTATTCTAAGGATGAAGAAGAGTAGAGTTAAAACCCTGTTTCTAGTGAATTGGAAGGGGTTTAGCCCTGTGGAAAGATCTTGGAACCTAGAGAGAACATCAATGCTTCTGTTCTTCTTATATTTTTTTTTTGTCTAGGACAAGGTCTGACTGAGGGGGTTTAAGGGGGGATACAGTTAGCCCAGCGGTCCGTGCCGGTGCAGCTGCCCCTACCGGTGGGCACGGCCGCCAGGTTCCCTCTTTCTCTCCTGTTGCCATGTGCTGGGTTGACAAGTGCGTGCAGCAGGTAGCTTAACTGTTGTATCTGTGCTCCATGCCAGAGTTTACTTTCTGCTAGAGAATTGCACTGTTTGTTAGGGTTCGCATGGGTGTGTCCATGCCCTCTGTCTCACCAGCCTATGGCTGGATTGCAAGAAATATTTATGGCGCTTCCTGACCCAGGAAGATTCCTGAGCAGCTCATGGTCACTAGATTGTCTAGTTCCTTGTGTGAAGGTGATTTTGAAGTTTTGCTTTGCTGTGTACTGGACCCTGCTTTTGGATTTATCGGATTTTGCTTGTTTGCCGCCTGCCTCTGACCTTGGACTTCGTTTACGGACCTTGCTTTGTCACTGCCTGCCCTGAGGCTGTAACGCACCAAGTTGATTAGTTAGGATCTCAACTGCAGAGTCAATGGACATCAACTATTTACCACACTGCCTAAGTGCTGGCTGTGTGTTTTGCGGCTGCTCAATTTGAACCCCGGGTGGCTCTCTCAGTCTTAAGCGGAGAGGTTGGGGTTACCAAAATCATGTACCGCAATACACATAAACAGATTAATTAATGGGGAGGAAGATCTCCTCTTAGTTGCAAAGGTCAGGAGGTATTTTTATAGCAATTCCTCAGGAATATATATAACTGCAATATCAACTCTCACCACCGGGTGGCAACAACTCTTCACATTAGTATGTAACTGCAATATCAACTCTCACCACTGTGTGGCAGCAATTCTTCAGATTAGTATGTAACTGCAATATCAACTCTCACCACTGTGTGGCAGCAATTCTTCAGATTAGTATGTAACTGCAATATCAACTCTCACCACTGTGTGGCAGCAATTCTTCAGATTAGTATGTAACTGCAATATCAACTCTCACCAATGTGTGGCAGCAATTCTTCAGATTAGTATGTAACTTCCACATAACCAGCGGAGCCTGTTAGCAGGCATGTACTTGCGATTTAGGAATCCTCCAAGAGGAAGGCAGCAGTGTGGAAGTCCGTAGCAGATGGTGGTGAATCCTCCAAGAGGAAGGCAGCAGTGTGGAAGTCCGTAGCAGATGGTGGTGAGTCCTCCCTGAGCTGCAGGGTTCCAGACCCGCATCAACGATTCTGTCCTCTTGTGCAAATGGAGCTGACAGGGTGCGCACTCCATTAGTGGAACACCCTGTACAGCCCCTGACTCCTATTTATTGGCCAGAGCGTGAGTGGGCGGCGCCATTAGACAGCCCAGCGGCAGGTGTGTTCCATCACCGAGGCTGGACTTCCTGACCACGTACTTCCCCTTGGTGCTTGCACCAGTATCTCTGGCCCCCTGGTCAGCTGCCACTGACTCGGAGACTGCTCTAGAATGTCTCCTGCTCCATAAACCGGCTTAATACGAATTTCTTTATATCAACTAGCTAGTCAATCAGCTGGTAGTTAAATTTTGTTAATTTATGCCAGTGGGTCTCTTATTATAAAAAAAAAAAAGAAAAATAGGAAAAGAAAATAATTAAATTTAATTGTATATAATATTATTTGAAGTGCTCAGGTGACTATTTATGGTGATGGGTTTTCCATGGTCAATTATGTCCCCTGATGAGCCTGACACCAACCAGGTGAAACGCGTAGGGACGATATTGAACATCTTTATTAACTTATTCTTCTATTAACCTGATACAACTTTTTCATAAATTGGGATATTCACTGTCACTACTTCTGGGTACCTATATTTATTTGTTTATTATTTTTTGTACTTTAAATAGCCTAGGTCTCCTATCAGGGCAACCTATTGTCCAGGTTATCCTTCCCTTGTTAGGGTCCATCTAGGGATATTAGGAGGTACGAGAAACGGAATCGCCCCTAACGGGGCGGCTATTCCGTATCTAGGCAGGGTCTTTATATCAGGGCCAGAAATAGGGACACTACTCCCAATAGGCCCCACTAACACATCTTAACCCTCATACAACAACCTCAGAAGGGTATAACAATCTGACCTAGATTTTGATTTTCTTTTCTTATTTACCAATTATCTATATTTACAAGGGTGTATTGACTTTTAATATAATAGAATTAAAGGTTATGTTTTAGAATGGTGCTATCTCTGTGAATTGCTCTAGAGTGGCACCTCTTAGTCACACCCCTCCAGAGTATAGCCAGTCAGTGGCACAGTGGGTCCACACCCACTTGCAAAACAGCTATCCATGGAAGAGGATAAGTTAATTGTAATCCAATAGAAATAAAAATGATTCTTATATCTGATGTGAGTAGCATTGAGAAAAGAGGAAAAAAAATGCAGCATAAAAATCAAAAGTTTGTAAGGAGCTGTTGTGATGCCTGCCTGTCTTACTGGCACCTGTAATACTGACACACACTAATTCTAAAGCTAACAGAAGGGATTAGATATGGAACCACACAAATCAATCCACCCACTCGACCAAAAGTCACTGTAGCTAATATGTCTAATTAGTCTGCATCTTAAATGCAATAATTTATAGTCGGAACTATGACGGTATTACCAGACAAATCACTCCACCAACTGGACTCAAATTCATCATTCGACAGCCACAACTAATTTTAAACAAATGCAGTGCATAGAAATTTTAGCCTATGTGGATCCCTTATAAGGTCCAGAATCCCTCCATACTATGAACTTAATGGTACTTTGCTATCAACATGTATTTGGGTTAAAACCAGATGGGCTGAACTTGCTGTATTTGTGGTCGGATCGGCTATCAGAAAGATGAACCTAACCCTATCTACAACAAGCAGTAGAGTTATGCCATAACTGCTGTGGTAGGGCAGCCTAAAAGAGCCAAAAAGAGCAGACCTTAGTTTAGAGTAAATATATACATACCATTACGACTACCGATTTTGAACGGAAAAGATCTTTCACGATGAAGGTGCGGAATATACCGTATATATCACAGTGAATTCCATCTACCTTACCTCTTTGTCATGTTCACCGCCACATCGTTCTTGGAGATGGTTAATGCTGATGCGATTGAAAGAGTGGCTGGTAACCAGGAACGATTTACTCCTATGTTGACTAACATATGACATATGATAGATGAACTCCAACCATCCACCAAGGGCCCTGATCGGGCACCGACTGTTCCTGGTGGCAAAATACTTTACCTCTACTTATTCCCCAGGCCACACTTTCTATTAAGGACCCAAAAGTCAGAACATGGCGTCTGTCATCTTACTGTAGTAGTAAATTAAGTGAAAATGTGTGAACTCACCAGGCCTGGGGAACCGTCCACAGGAATACATGGCTATTTCGATTAACGAGCTAATGTTGCCTGTAATAAGGACAGAACGTACACATAATACCTGCAGTTGTGACAGAAAATAAGCTTAAGGTCATGATAAACTATGTATGCTGCGCCTGTGGTCGTGATAGGACTTGACAGACTTCGTAAGCTGCGCTTTATTACTGTACCTCCTACTGGAAGATGCACCAATACCCAGGACTTGGGCCGAGGGTGTTGGTGTCCGGCCTAAGTTTGTAGATGAAGTAAGCATGCCTGGGAGAAGATGATGTCTGCAAAGGCAGGCTTGGGATGACTGCTTATAAAGAAAACAATGAAAACCCAACAACCTAGAAAATAAAAAAGTCAGGGAAAACAATAACGTGAGTGAGGCTTTAATGGCACAAGCCATGCGTGTGAGCCACCACAAAAAAAATTGTATTGCGAGCCACAGATGACCGAGCCATGCGAGCGGGTCTGAAGGCAGAAAAAGACATGGAACCTACTTGTTGTGGGACCACGCAGCCAGCCTCAAATGGTGGAGTTATGTGTGTAAAATTTTAACGGAGAAGCGATGCGCGAGAGACTCTAATGGCTGAGCCATGCGCGAGAGCCTAACGGCTGAGCCAGGCGCGGGAGCCTGACGGCTGAGCCATGCGCGGGAGCCTGACGGCTGAGCCATGCGCGGGAGCCTGACGGCTGAGCCATGCGCGGGAGCCTCTAATGGTGAATTAATATATATATATTTTTTTTTTTATAAGCCACTTATGCAGCACCAGTATGACTTGGGGACTCGCATAACCATGACCCTCTCCGAAAATAAATCTAGGATGCTAACCAGCCTACAACCATATTGTACCCCTAACGAACAACGTGAAGAGTGGCCATCGGGCCCTCGAAGCCATGAGGCCCCCCCAAAGCCAAGAGACTGACCTGGATGACCTTACAGTGACGATAAGTAATTAAAACGTGAGCCAGACCTAACGGAAAATGCATAAACATTAGTGATCGGAACCATTTGCATGAACGAAACATTAAATCAACCGTGAAATTGAAACAGATGGGAGAAAAACAAGAGCCAGAGGCATTGCCGTTCGCTAAGAAAAGACCTTTGTCATGACAAACGAATGAACAACTGTAAAAACATAGTAGGAACTTACTCCTATTGGCCCACTGACCGCTAGTGAGCTATTTGGTTAACTGGGGCGGGAGATCAATCTGAGTGAATGCGAACCAGAAGTAAGAGACCAGTCTGAGTGAATCCAAATGAGGACTAAAGAATACCACCATTTCCCCCCCCCCCCAAGTAAACAGAAAAAGGTAGGCCTATGGAATGTAACAAACCATTCAGGAAAGAAACGTAAGCAGCTATGTTTATCGGAAGAGCAGTATCAGAGCGGTGTGCTGATAGCCCTTGTAAGAATACTGAGTAACCATTATGTAGCAATGAAAAGAAATGCAGCTTTAAGTGGAAGCAGAGTATAACACATGATGTAAGAACAAGTGGGTAAATGCAGCTCTGGATGTGAGTGGTGCCTAAAAACATGGTATGGGCACAGCTCTGAGTATGAGCATGAGGAGCATGGTATAAAGCAGCCGTATGAATGTAATCTGAAAGTGAACATTAATGTAATGCAACAGCGGACGTATGACCGCAGCTCTAGTAGTGAATGGTGTATAGGACAAAATGTAAATGCAGACACACGGACGTAGCTTTGAAGGTAACAATCTTAACCACAATCATTTGACCCCTAGCGCCCAACCCCCTTCACCCCAGAGCGCCACAAGTCACGGACCGTGTAACCAAGTCAGATCCTACTGTGAATGCCAGCACTCGCCTGGCACCTTCTGCCATTGTCCAGGCGCAAACGAACCTCCACATGATGCTGCAGGAGTTTTTTTTTTTTTTTTTTCACATTGATCCATGACCCTTCCAAAAACTAAATCAATAAAATATCATCACTTAAACACAGCGTGAGTAGCTTGGAGACATGCGTCCCGTATGTAACAGGTATCAGAAAACATGCAACCATACCTATTCTAGGGACATGCTTACACCAATAACCATATGTAATAGCCCCCCACAAGCTGGCCAAAATATACTAACATTTTTTTTTTTCCCTTTTCCCTTTTTTAAAATCGACCATTGATCCACATTTACCATCACTTAAACCCAGCATGCCTAGCTTGAGCCAAGTGCAGACACGTGCCCCGCATGTAAACCAGGTATCAGAAAACATACAACCATGCTCACCCTAAGCACATGCTACCCCAATAACTGTATGCAATGGCCCCACCAGGCCTCTGAATAGCCGGACAAACAATACAAACAACCATGGTTCGACCATTAGCGCCCAAACTCTGCTTCATCCCAGAGCGCTACATGTCCGGACCGCAGCGTGGGTCCCCTACAAACAACTCCGATCCTACCATGAATGCCAGCGCCCTCCTGAGACATTCTGCTGTCGCCCAGCCGTAAGGAGCCTCCACACCATGCTGCTGTATCCTAGAGCTGAGTCAGAGGTAGTGAAATCAGCTGAATCCGAGTCAGCCTGGGCCCACAGGTGCCTAAAAATAGCCTAGTAATTAGCCAGCCTGGGCCCACGGTGTGTAAAATTAGCCTTGTAATCAGCCTCCCCTCCCACAAATGCAGCAATATATTGCTTAATACATATCAAACATAGCAGCTGGATTATTGACATACAGGAGCAGTGTCATTGGTTATTGGAATGAACCAAACAAATCACTCCACCAACTTGACCCAAATTCATTGTAGCTAATACATTCTTTTAGTCAGTGTTTGGACAATGTTTTATATATTTATTTGATCAGAATTTGTAAGCCAAAAGCAGGAGTGGGTCCAAAACACATATGAGATGCAAATAATTCCATTACATTTTATCTCTGTTTTGGACCCACTCTGGTTTTTTGGATTACAATTACTGATAAAATACTGATGCAAAATACTGACTGTCTGAAAGAAGCTTTATGGATGCTCAAAATGCAGGATTGTTTTCTTCTAACTGACCAGAAGAACGGAAACATAAAGTGATGTTAACACATTAATGCTGCTTATTGCCGCTGCTGCCACCGTCCCAAATCTGTCATGAGGTCACTACTTGAATCTTGGGGCACTTGACGGTTGTCCACGGCCTGCTTTTATTGACCTGTAATACTGACACACTGTAATTCCGCAGCTAACAAAATGGATTAGCTATGAATCTTGGTGCCCAGCACAGTGATATAGATGGTTATAAATAACAACTGCAATACTGAACTTATGGCACAGTCACGGAAGTTCCCGCGACAGGCGGCAGGAGATTGGTGAGAGTGGCAACACGTGGTTTGATCTGACATGTTTTCTGACATGCTTACCTCACCTTCTTTTCCCAGGTGTGACTATTAGGGTCATTTAACCTTCTCTATAGTTGCTTCTCCCACAATGCTGTGCAGTTTATAGCTTCTGTTTGGACCTTTGGATAGATTGTGGTTGGATCTCAGCTGAATTCCTGGTGCTTCCATTGCTCATTTGAAGTTAAGTATCTCCTTTCTCTTTTGTATTTTGTTTGGGTTCTGTGCGTTGCATTTTCCTATTGTTTGTATTAGGCCTGAAGGAGACTCCTATTCGTCCTTCCTTTTGTAGGAATAGGTAGTCTTGTCCCTGCCATTAGTACCAGGGTCCTATAGAGCTATATAGGACTCTAGGTATTCCTGCGTATGAATTAGCTACATTTGAGATCTGTTCATACTGGTAGTCAGTCAGGATTTTTGGTTAGGGTTTTGACTAGGAGGTGTCCATCTTCCTTCACTAGTTCTCAGTCCTGATTCCCTGTTACCCCCTTTCCTCCTATGCTCGGTGTGTGTTTCCCTCCCACATCGAAGCATGACATTATAAACCCCCAAAACCGCCATTATTTTGTTTGTTTGTGTGCAGCCATGGATTTCTGCACTGGCAGGTCAGCTGCAAGGGCTGTCTTTGGAGGTGGCTGACCTCCGCACGACCGTCTCACAGATGCAGAGATTGCAGGCTGTTGGTCCTGGTGGTAGTGGTGGAAACCTGGGCTATCTGGAGCCTAAAGTTGCCCCCCCCCCCCCGAATAGATTTTCTGGGCGACATGATAATTTTATTTTGTTCAGGGAGGAGTGCAAACTGTATTTTAGGCTACGTCCACACTCATCTTTGGATGAGAAACTGCTAGTCGGTGTGGTAATTTTCTTGCTTAACCCCTTAAGGACCGGGCTCATTTTCACCTTAAGGAGCGGGCCATTTTTTGCAAATCTGACCAGTGTCACTTTAAGTGCTCATAACTTTCAAACGCTTTGACTTACCCAGGCCGTTCTGAGATTGTTTTTTCGTCACATATTGTACTTCATGACACTGCTAAAATTGGGTCAAAAAAGTTATTTTTTTTGCATAAAAAAATACATTTTTTACCAAAAATTTTGAAAAATTAGCAAATTTCAAAGTTTCAGTTTCTCTACTTCTGTAATACATAGTAATACCCCCAAAAATTGTGATGACTTTACATTCCCCATATGTCTACTTCATGTTTGTAGCATTTTGGGAATGATATTTTATTTTTTGGGGATGTTACAAGGCTTAGAAGTTTAGAAGCAAATTTTGAAATTTTTGAGAAATCTTCAAAATCCCACTTTTTATGGACCAGTTCAGGTTTGAAGTCATATTGTGAGGCTTAGATAATAGAAACCTCCCAAAAATGACCCCATTCTAGAAACTACACCCCTCAAGGTATTCAAAACTGTTTTTTCAAACGTTATTAACCCTTTAGGTGTTCCACAAGAGTTAATGGCAGATGGAGAAACAATTTTGAAATTTCTATTTTTTGGAAAATTTTCCAATATAATAAATTTTTTCCAGGAGTAAAATAAGGGTTAACTGCCAAACAACACTCAAAATGGGTTGCCCTGATTCTGTAGTTTGCAAAAACACCCCATATGTGGTCGTAAACTACTGTTTGGCCGAACGGTAGCACATAGAAGGAGGGGAACACCATATGGGTTTTGGAAGGCAGATTTTGCAGGACTGGTTTTGTTTATACCATGTCCCATTTGAAGCCCCCTGTTGCACCCCTAGAATAGAAATTTCAAAAAAGTGACTCCATCTAAGAAAGTAAACCCCTCAAGGTATTCAAAACTGGGTTTACAAACTTTGTTAACCCTTTAGGTGTTCCACAAGAGTTAATGGCAGATGGAGAAACAATTATGAAATTTCAATTTTTTGGAAAATTTTCCAATATAATCAATTTTTTCTAGGAGTAAAACAAGGGTTAACTGCCAAACAACACTCAAAATGGGTTGCCCTGATTCTGTAGTTTGCAAAAACACCCCATATGTGGTCGTAAACTACTGTTTGGCCGAACGGTAGCACATAGAAGGAGGGGAACACCATATGGGTTTTGGAAGGCAGATTTTGCAGGACTGGTTTTGTTTATACCATGTCCCATTTGAAGCCCCCTGTTGCACCCCTAGAATAGAAATTTCAAAAAAGTGACTCCATCTAAGAAAGTACACCCCTCAAGGTATTCAAAACTGGGTTTACAAACTTTGTTAACCCTTTAGGTGTTCCACAAGAGTTAATGGCAGATGGAGAAACAATTATGAAATTTCAATTTTTTGGAAAATTTTCCAATATAATCAATTTTTTCTAGGAGTAAAACAAGGGTTAACTGCCAAACAACACTCAAAATGGGTTGCCCTGATTCTGTAGTTTGCAAAAACACCCCATATGTGGTCGTAAACTACTGTTTGGCCGAACGGTAGCACATAGAAGGAGGGGAACACCATATGGGTTTTGGAAGGCAGATTTTGCAGGACTGGTTTTGTTTATACCATGTCCCATTTGAAGCCCCCTGTTGCACCCCTAGAATAGAAATTTCAAAAAAGTGACTCCATCTAAGAAAGTACACCCCTCAAGGCATTCAAAACTGGGTTTACAAACTTTGTTAACCCTTTAGGTGTTCCACAAGAGTTAATGGCAGATGGAGAAACAATTATGAAATTTCAATTTTTTGGAAAATTTTCCAATATAATCAATTTTTTCTAGGAGTAAAACAAGGGTTAACTGCCAAACAACACTCAAAATGGGTTGCCCTGATTCTGTAGTTTGCAGAAACACCCCATATGTGGTGGTAAACTACTATTTGGCTAAACGGCAGGACATAGAAGAAGGGGAACGCCATATGGTTTTTGGAAGGCAGATTTTGCTGGACTGGTTTATTTACACCATGTACCCTTTCAAGCCCCCTGATGCACCCCTAGAGTAGAAACTCCATAAAAGTGACCCCATCTAGGAAACTACGGGATAAGGTGGTTGTTGTTTTGGGACTATTTTTGGGGTAAATTTGATATTTGGTTGCTCTATATTACTCTTTTTTGAGGCAATGTAACAAAAAAATTAAAATCTAAAATTGTTTCTACATTCGCTATTTAGTTTTGTGGAACACCTAAAGGGTTAACATAGTTTGTAAAGTAACTTTTGAATACCTTGAGGGGTGTAGTTTCTTAGATGGGGTCACTTTTTTGGAGTTTCTAGTCTGGGCTACATCAGGGGGGGCTTCTAATGGGACATGGTGTCAAAAAAAAAACTGTCCATCAAAATCTGCCTTCCAGAAACCGTATGGCGTTCCCTTCGTTCTATGCCCTGCCGTGCGGCTATATAGCCATTTACGACCACATATGGGGTGTTTCTGCAAACGACAGAATCGGGGCAATAAATATTTAGTTTTGTTTGGCTGTTAACCCTTGCTTTATTACCGGCAAAATGGATTTAAATTGAAATTTTGCCCAAAAATAGGTGTTTTGGCACCGTTTTTATTTTATATTTTTAACACCGTTCATCCGAGGCATTTGGTCAAAAGTTATTTTTATAGCGACGACTTTTACGCACGCGACGATGCCCAATACGTATGGCTCTCAGACTTTGGAGACACTAAGCAGGCATCCTAAAACTGCGGCCCTCCAGATGTTGTAAAACTACAATTCCCACCATGCCCTGCTGATGGCTGTAGGTTGTCTGGGCATGCTGGGAGTTATAGTTTTACAACATCTGGAGGGCCGCAGTTTGAGGATGCCTGCACTAAAACTAATATTTTTGGGGGAAAGAAAAATAGTTTTCGTGTCTCCAAAGTCTGAGAGCCATAGTGTTTTATGTTCTCTAGTGAACTGTTGGGGATTATAAAAATTTAGTACTCCATGGAAGTGTGATACTCCCTGAAGCAATCGATAACGCAGAGGCCCGGATGATCGGGGCACGTGTCGCACTGAGTGGTGGTGTCCTTCCGTATCCCCCTCCTGCGACACACACTCTGCACTTTTTTTGGGTTCGTCCCTTCTTTCCAGTATGGGGGACCACACCTGGAAAGTGTTGGCCAGGGACGATCCGGGCGCCTCCAGTTCCCGAGGTACTCCGGCCTGCTCTTTCCCGGTCCGAAAAGATCAGGTCCTTGAGGACTGCCTCATAGAATTGGAGGAATGTCCCTGTGCTGCCAGCGCTTCGGGATAGTACAAAAGAGTTGTACATGGCAACCTGCACCAAGTAGACCGCAACTTTTTTGTACCATGCCCGGGTTTTGCGCATGGCGTTATATGGCGTGAGGACTTGATCCGAGAGATCAACTCCTCCCATATACCGATTGTAGTCGACGATACAATCGGGCTTGAGGACCGTTGCCGCGGTACCTCGCACAGGGACTGGGGTGGTGCCGTTACCGTGGATTGTGGACAGCATAAGGACATCCCTCTTGTCCTTATACCTGACCAGCAACAGGTTTCCACTGGTAAGTGCACGGGTCTCACCCCTGGGGATAGGTACCTGGAGGGGGTAGGCAGGGAGGCCGCGCTGATTTTTCCGCACGGTCCCACAAGCGAACGTAGATCTGGCGGCAAGGGACCTGAACAAGGGAATGCTGGTATAAAAGTTATCCACGTACAAGTGGTAACCATTATCCAGCAGTGGGTACATAAGGTCCCACACGAGTTTCCCGCTAACACCCAGAGTGGGGGGACATTCTGGGGGTTGAATACGGGAATCTCGCCCCTCGTACACACGAAATTTGTAAGTGTACCCTGAGGTACTCTCACAAATTTTGTATAGCTTCACGCCATACCTCGCTCGCTTTGTGGGAATATATTGGCGGAAACTGAGTCTCCCCTTGAACGCAATGAGCGACTCATCAACCGCGACCTCCCTTCCAGGTACGTAGGCCTGCTGAAATGTGGCCCCAAAGTGATCGATGACAGGCCGTATCTTATACAGCCGGTCATAGGCAGGATCACCTCGGGGTGGACATGCTGCATTATCGGAATAATGCAGACATTTCCGGATGGCCTCAAACCGGGAGCGTGTCATGACCATACTGTACAGTGGGGTCTGGTACAGGACGTCCCCACTCCAGTATTGCCTGACACTGGGTTTTTGGACTAGACCCATATGCAGCACGAGGCCCCAAAATGTCCTCATTTCGGCTGCACTGACCGGCGTCCAGCCACCGGGTCTAGCCAAAACTGAGCCTGGGTTTTGAGCGACGAACTGTTGGGCGTACAGATTCGTCTGCTCCACCATCAAATTCACCAGTGGGTTACTGAAAAAAAAACTAAAATAGTCAATTTCAGTAAACCCCACTGTGGGAATCTGGATTCCAGGATTGCCAGCGAAATCCGGAATCTCAGGCTCAAAGTCCACTGGGGGACACCAGCTAAGTTCATCGGCAGGGGTCTCCGGTGAACTTATTTGGTGGGCCGGGAAACCAGTACGAACCCCAGGGCGGCTCGTACTAGGGTGGGCCACAGGATCCCTAGCATGTGCGGCCCCTGGCTCCGCCTGGCGGCGTCTCCGCCGCCTTGGTGGCTCATCGTCATCCGATGATGATGAGGAGGATGCTGATGATAAGAGGAATGTGGGGTCATCCTCATCCTCACTGGGGCTCTCGGAGTCGGAGGCAATCTGGGCATATGCCTCCTCGGCCGAGAACACCCGGCGGGCCATGGGTGTGTGTGCGTGTAGGTGTGCGTGTGTGTAAAACTTTATTATATGTGTGTGTGTGTGGGGGCAACGGGTGTTCGCGTACTAAAAAAAGGAAAAAAGGGCAAGTGTTAGGAAAAAAAAAAAGTTGCTGATTAGCGGTACAACGCTGATCAGCGGTGGGGCAGGCGATGCGCTAACAGTGGACGGACGCTAAAAAGTGCCGACCAGTCAGCGAACGCAGAAAAAAAAGTGGTGGTGAGGGGGCTAGTGGTGGGGGGGGGTGGGGGGATGGGTGGAGGGGGTGGGGGGGCTGGTGGTGGTGGGGGGCTGGTAGGGGGGGGCAAGTGGCAGGGGGGGTCTGGGGTCTGATAGATGGATCAAAAAAAGTTTTGTGTAAAAGTTAAAAGTTTTTTTTTTTTTTTTCCTAACTAACTTTTCCCTTCTTTCCCTGCCTAACGATGCCTCTCCCTCACTGACCCTAACCTACCTGGGTGGCGATGGGTGCAGGAGGGTGATGGATGGCGATTAGGGGGACACAGGAGCTGGTGCTGGACGATGCTGCCGGGTGCTCGTGCAGAACAGGAAGAGGAGGGGAGAGAGGAGCGCAGGAAGTTTGAATCTCGCGCCTCTCTCCCCTGCACCAATCAGCACCCTGGACAGCAGTGTTCAGCACCAGGGCCAGCACCGCCTCCTCAAATCCTCGGACTGCGATTGGTGGTGTATAATTACGCCACCGATCGCAGTCTTTTTCCGGTTCATCGGGTCACCGGACACCCGAATGGACCGGAAACGCAGAAAACCGCAGGTCTGAATTGACCTGCGGTTTTCTGCGATCGCCGATACGGGGGGGTCAAATGACCCCCCCCTGCGTTGTTACGGGATGCCGGCTGAATGATTTCAGCCGAAATCCCGTTCCGATTAACCCCCGCGGCGCCGGAATGCCGATTTTAAGTCAGGACGTACCGGTACGCCCTTGGTCCTTAAGGACTCGGGAAATAGGGCGTACCGGTACGCCCTGTGTCCTTAAGGGGTTAAGGGGGATGCTCAGTCATGGGCTTTTTCCCTGCCGACTGGATTGCAGAGGCATTTTTAGAAGCTTTGGGTCTTATCTATGATGATCCGGATTAGACCTCTCTAGCCAAAACCAAGCTGCGCTGCCTTCGCCGGTGTGATCGTTCCACTGAGATTTATTGCTCTGAGTTTAGGAGGGGGGCTATGGATAAGAAGTGGAACGATCCTGCCCTCCGTAGCCAGTTGTGTCAAGGGTTATCAGAGAGGCTGGAGGACGCTTTGGCCTTTCATGAAACCCCAGTGTCTCTGGAGGCTGCTATGTCTCTTGCTATATGTATTGATAGACTCCTGAGAGAGAGAGAGAGAGATATCTAGGGGCCCCCACTCTCAGGACATACTATCACATGTTGTATCATCCTCCTCTGACACTTTTGGCTAAAGGACACATATGACTTCCAAGTCTCCAGTGGCAGCAGGGTCTTCGGCCATGTCTGGATTTCCTTGAACTCAATTGCATTACTGTCCATGATCCTTACACTCTTCCTTTGATTCCCGATTTGTTTAACCAGATTGTTGGTGCCAAGGTCTTCTCCAAGTTGGACTTAAGTGGGGGAATATAATCTGGTTAGGATCAAGGAAGGGGATGAATGGAAGATGGCTTAAAATACTCCTGAGGGGTACTTTGAGAACCTGGTCATGCCTTTTGGGTTGACCAATGTTCCTGCAGTTTTCCAGTATTTTGTGAATGACATTTTTCATCACCTTGTGGGGAGGTTTGTAGTCGTGTATTTGGACATTCTAATTTATTCTCCAGACGTGGCGATACATCGTGGTCACGTTAGACAGGCATTACAGATCCTAAGAGATAATAAATTGTACGCAAAATTAGAGACTTTTTTGCTGTACACAATTGCAGTTTTTGGGCTATCTGCTATCATCTTCAGGTTTTCGAATGGATCCAGAGAAATTCAGTGCTGTATTGGACTAGGAAAACCCCATAAAATCTGAAAGCTCTTATGCGTTTTTGGGGGTTCACCAACTATTACCGAAAATGTATTCACAACTATTCGACAATAGTAAAACCCTTAACTGACAAGACTAAGAAAGGGACAGATGTTTCAGTGTGGTCTGATTTGGCGTTGCAAGCCTTTTCTGTGATTAAGCAATGCTTCTCTTCCGCCCCTATATTGGTGCAGCCAGATGTATCACAACCTTTCATTGTGGAAGTCGACGCATCCGAAGTGGGAGTAGGAGCAGTTTTATCGCAGGGCTCGTCACCTGGTAAAAGGCGTCCATGTGCCTTTTTCTTTAAAAAACTCAGAAATTATGATGTGGGTAATAGAATAGCCATCGGAATTGTGTCACAAGGTGTTTGCGGAACATCGCAGTACGGTTCTTACGGGACACCCTAGGATAAGATCCACTGCTGACCTCATCTCTCGTAGATTCTTGTGGCCGGGGCTGCGTAAGGCTACTTTCACACTTGCGTTCAGGGCGGATCCGTCTGGTGTCTGCACAGACGGATCCGCACCTATAATGCAAACGCTTAGATCCGTTCAGAACGGATCCGTTTGCATTACCATGAACAAAAAAAAAAAAAATATTTTTTTTATTTTTTTTGTTCATGATAATGCAAACGGATCCGTTTTTACATTGAAAGTCAATGGGCGACGGATCCGTTTGAAAATTGAGCCATACTGTGTCAACTTCAAACGGATCCGTCCCCATTGACTTACATTGTAAGTCTGGACGGATCCGTTTGCCTCCGCACAGCCAGACGGACACCCGAACGCTGCGAGCTGCGTTCAGGTGTCCGCCTGCTGAGCGGAGCGGAGGACAAACGGTGCCAGACTGATGCATTCTGAGCGGATCCGCATCCACTCAGAATGCATTAGGGCTGGACGGATCCGTTCGGGGCCGCTTGTGAGAGCCTTTAAACGGAACTCACAAGCGGAGCCCCGAACGCAAGTGTGAAAGTAGCCCAAGTGTGTTCAGGACTATGTGTCAGCCTGTAGTACCTGTGCACACACTAAGGTGACACATACTATGGCCTTCCATATCTCTACTTCCATTGCCCATCCTGTCCAGACCATGGACTCACTTATCCATGGATTTTATCACTGATCTATTAATTCTTCAGGAAAGATAGTTATTAAGGTAGTAGTTGAACACTTGCACAAGTGTTTGTTGACAACATTGTGAAATTCCATGGCATTCCCTCTGACTTGGTCTCGGATCGTGAGACTCAGTTTGTTTCCAGATTCTGGAAAGCGTTCTGTACTCGACTGGTGGTACAACTGTCCTTTTCTTCGGCTTTTCATCCTCAGTCAAATGGACAGACGGAGCGCATTAATCAGAGTCTGGAGACTTACTTGAGATGTTTTGTCTCTGAGAACCAGTACGAGGGGTCTTAGTTTTTGTATTTGGCAGAGTTTGCTATAAATAATCATAGACAGGAATCCACTGGGAAGTCAAAGTTTTTTGGGGGCATATGGGTTTCACCCACAGTTTGGCACATTTTCTGGTTCAGATACTTCTGGTATCCCTGAGGAGGAACGTTTTTTGTCATCATTGTCATCTATATGGCGGAAAATTCTAGATAACTTGATGAATATGGGCAACAAGTATAAATGTGTGGCTGACAGGAAACATATGAAAGTTCCGGAACTAAGAGTGGGTGATTCTGTGTGGCTGTCCACAAGAAACATTAAGTTGAAGGTACCTTCTTGGAAGTTGGGTCCAAGATTTATTGGTCCATATAAGATTACTGCTATTATGAATCCTGTAGCTTTTCATTTTGAACTCCCTCAGGCCCTGAAAATTCATAATGTGTTTCATAAATGTTTGTTGAAGAGATATGTTGAACCTTTGGAGCCGTCTTTCTTGCCACCCACTCCTGTCATGGTGGACGGCAGTTTGGAATTTCAGATTGCCAAAATAATTGACTTTCGAGTTCTCTGTAGATCTCTTCAGTATCTTGTTCACTGGAAGGGTTATGGACCAGAGGAGAGGATGTGGGTGCCGGCATCTGACATTGATGGTGAAAGCTTTTCACAGGTCTCACCCGGACAAGGTCAATCCTGGGTGTCCGGAGGTTTGATCTGACATGTTTTCTGTTTAGATCAAATGACGACTGTGTTGTTTCTGGTGCTTGCCACACCTTAATTCCCCAGTTCCTGGTGCTTCCATTGCTCCTTTGAAGTTAAGTCTTTTCTTTCCCTTTTGTATTTTGTTTGGGTTTCTGTGTTGTCACAGTGAGATGGAGAGTGTGCAGCCCTGAGCTACACCCACACCTCTGTCCCTGCCTACTTGCACGTTCTGCCCTAGGTGATGGGGTACAACTAGAGGGTGGTCCCTAAACTGAGTACGTGTAGGGCCTTAAAGGTAAAAATACAATATGGTAGAAAACAACAAAGTGACAGGCAGGCACAGAGGGGTAAAAAATACAACAAGGTAAATACGAGCCGAGGTCAGTTTCCAGGAGGTCATATAAATGCAAAAGGAGGACGCAAGGTCAAGGTCACAAACAAAGCCGAGGTCAGAAGCCAGAAGGTAACGTCAATACCAGGGAGGATTCAAAGTCGAGGTCAGAAGGCAAAGCCAAGCTCTGAACACACAAGGTCACAATACAGAGGACGCTAGGGAAGGAAGGAAGACCAATGACAGTCAACCTGTGGCATCAGGCTGCCTGTTTAAATAGCCCTGGCTGGTGAGTCACATGAGGTGGCCAGTGTCACGTGACTCACAATACACAGCAGAGCACCGATCATCATTATCGGCACCTGCTGCTTGCAGACAAGGAGACGTAGGCTGTGTCCTCGCCCCTCTCCATGCGCAGGGTGCCGGTGGTGCTGCGAAGGAAGCACACGTTACCTGCCCCTCATTACAGTACCCCCCCTTCCATGAGAGGCCATCGGACCCATAATCACTGGATTGGGTTTCTCCAGGTGAGCTACATGGAATTTCTTCACCAACCTCTTTGCATGCATCTTACTAGCTGGTACCCAAGACCTCTCCCCAGGACCAAAACTCTTCCAGTGAACCAAATATTGCAACAAATTCCGGACCTTTCTCACATCAATAATTCTAGAAATGTATCATTCTAGTTGACTGGCAACTTCCACCGGCGGCGGAGATTCCTGTGTAGGGACTGCAGGAGACACATACTTTTTGAGTAAGGCTTTATGGAAAACATTGCAAATTTATTTGAAGGTACTTTCAGAGACAAATTCTTGGTGGATAACCACACTTTATCTCCCAACCCAAAATCCACTCCTCAAGAGCATTTTTTATCAGCATTAGTTTTTTGACTCTCCTGGGCTTTTCTCAGGTTCGACTGAACTTGGGCCCAGACTGTGCACAGTTCTCTAGCCATTACATCAGCCTCTGGAGTTTGCAGAGAGGATAGCGAACAAGAATTAAATTGTGGATGAAAACCAAGATTAGAGTAAAAAGATGACATCCCAATAGATTATTTCACCTGGTTGGTAATGGCAAACTCAGCCAGGGACAGATGTTTCACCCACAGTTTTTTTTTGTTCTGCATAAATCAGTCACCCTTTGGAGAAGAGAGAAGAGAGAAGAAAAGAAAAAAAACGGAAAAAAAAAAAAAAACACATCCGGTCCTAGTTCAACCATTTGTTCCAAATTTTAGCAATTTTTTCTGCTCTCTCAGACACCCGTTCCAATTTAATCAAATTAGCCACTGATTCTTGCCACTGTCCCACTGTAGGGGGATCTTGATTTACCCATTTCCGAAGTATGAGAAGTCTAGTTTGAAATAATACTTTACCTAAAACCAATTGTATCTCTTTATTTAGTTTAAGATGTTCTGTAGCCCCTAATATACAAACTACTGGGTCTTCAAAAACTTGAACACTCAGAAATACTAATACAATCTCTGCAATTTCTTTCCTAAAAAGTTTAGGGCATCTCCATAAACAATGTATAAGATCCGCCTTCTCTCCCTCTACATTTTAGGGCACTTATCAGGGGTTCTCACACCCATTCTCTTTAACGCCCAAGGAGATCGATGCAGCCTATGAACTATAAAGAACTGAGAGATCTTATGTGAGGCCCTTTCCGACACCATAGTATACATTCTAAGAGCATCATTCCATTTTTCTTCCGTAAAAGATGGAAGCTCTTTTTCCCATTTTCCTCTGGCAAGTATTGTAAACCGTTTTTAATTCCTCCCTTCCCACTAAACCATTTAAGCTTCCCTTTATCTGACTATATTGTGTTATTAAATAATAAAATAAAATAAATTCTGAACTGCTAATCCACCCTCTCTTACTGGGAGCTGAAGTACTTCTCTCTTTAACCTAAATGGAACCTTCCCAAATAAAATCCCCCATTAAACTGTCTAATAACCTACACATTTTCTTCGGCAATCTCATTGGGGCATTTTGTAAAACATACAGTATTTTTGGGAGAAAAATCATTTTTTTTTACAAACCGGATTCCAAAAAAGTTGGGACACTAAACAAATTGTGAATAAAAACTGAATGCAATGATGTGGAGATGGCAAATGTCAATATTTTATTTGTAATAGAACATAGATGACAGATCAAATGTTTAATCCGAGTAAATGTATAATTTTAAAGGAAAAATACGTTGATTCAAATTTTCATGGTGTCAACAAATCCTAAAAAAGTTGGGACAAGTAGCAATAAGAGGCTGGAAAAAGTAAATTTCAGCATAACAAAGAGCTGGAAGACCAAATAACACTAATTAGGTCAATTGGCAACATGATTGGGTATAAAAAGAGCTTCTCAGAGTGGCAGTGTCTCTCAGAAGCCATGATGGGTAGAGGATCACCAATTCCCACAATGTTGCACAGAAAGATAGTGGAGCAATATCAGAAAGGTGTTACCAAGTGAAAAATTGCAAAGACTTTGCATCTATCATCATCAACTGTGCATAACATCATCCGAAGATTCAGAGAATCTGGAACAATCTCTGTGCGTAAGGGTCAAGGCCGTAAAACCATACTGGATGCCCGTGATCTCCGGGCCCTTAAACGACACTGCACCACAAACAGGAATGCTACTGTAAAGGAAATCACAGAATGGGCTCAGTAATACTTCCAGAAACCATTGTCAGTGAACACAATCCACCGTGCCATCCGCCGTTGCCAGCTGAAACTCTACAGTGCAAAGAAGAAGCCATTTCTAAGCAAGATCCACAAGCTCAGGCGTTTTCACTGGGCCAGGGATCATTTAAAATGGAGTGTGGCAAAATGGAAGACTGTTCTGTGGTCAGACGAGTCACGATTCAAAGTTCTTTTTAGAAATCTGGGACGCCATGTCATCCGGACCAAAGAGGACAAGGATAACCCAAGTTGTTATCAACGCTCAGTTCAGAAGCCTGCATCTCTGATGGTATGGGGTTGCATGAGTGCGTGTGGCATGGGCAGCTTGCATGTCTGGAAAGGCACCATCAATGCAGAAAAATATATTCAGGTTCTAGAAAAACATATGCTCCCATCCAGACGTCATCTCTTTCAGGGAAGACCCTGCATTTTTCAACAAGATAATGCCAGACCACATTTCTGCATCAATCACAACATCATGGCTGCGCAGGAGAAGGATCCGGGTACTGAAATGGCCAGTCTGCAGTCCAGATCTTTCACCTATAGAAAACATTTGGCACATCATAAAGAGGAAGGTGCAACAAAGAAGGCCCAAGACGATTGAACAGTTAGAGGCCTGTATTAGACAAGAATGGGAGAGTATTCCTATTTCTAAACTTGAGAAACTGGTCTCCTCGGTCCCCAGACGTCTGTTGAGTGTTGTAAGAAGAAGGGGAGATGCCACACAGTGGTGAAAATGGCCTTGTCCCAACTTTTGGGGGATTTGTTGACACCATGAAATTCTGATTCAGCATTTTTTCCCTTAAAATGGTACATTTTCTCAGTTTAAACTTTTGTTCCGTGATTTATGTTCTATTCTGAATAAAATATTAGAAGTTGGCACCTCCACATCATTGCATTCAGTTTTTATTCACGATTTGTATAGTGTCCCAACTTTTTGGGAATCTGGTTTGTAAATTCACCCGACGGTATATTTTCCAAATATGTATTTTAGTTCTAAGTTCTTTTATTAAGGGGAGTACATTTAACTTTTCCTATTCTTCTATATTTCTAAAAATTTGTATACCTAAATATTTAAAACTCTTGTGTTTCTCAAGCACATGCACCCTTGAGCCATTCTGTAGTTGCCCATCCCCTAATAACATCATATGGGATTTCCCCCAATTAATGTTTAAACCGGAAAAAAAAAACAAAAAAAAAAACGTATCTATTATTATATTTTACTCTATTGAACTCATCCCCAGTGTTGTGCATAAGTAATAAAATATCATCGGCATACATAGATAATTTTAAATTTCCTTCCCCATATTGAAAACCTTTAAACTCCCTATCATTTCTTATTATACTTGCCAAGGGTTCTATTGCAATATCAAATAGTAATGGGCAGAGAGTGCATCCCTGCCTGGTGCCCCTGAAAAGGGCAAAAGGCAGGGACAAGCTCCCATCCACCATGACCCTAGACCTCGGATTGAAGTTGAATCCGTCTTTTAAATCCCTCCCCTATACCAACCCTTTTCAGAACTGCCCATAGATACTCCTGCTCAATACAATCAAATGCCTTTTGGGCATCCAGTGAAAGTATAGCTTTCTCACAGTTTGTTTTATTAGCTTCAATATTAAGGTACAGCCTTCTTATATTTAAATATATTGTTCTTCAGGGTATAAAACCTGTCTGATCTTCGTGAATTATACCTTTAATCACCTTAGAAAGCCTAGCTGCCAAAGACTTTGCCAGAATTTTT